>NC_142874.1:135838439-136145939 GCF_051225735.1 Oryctolagus cuniculus
AAGACAAGGAACATGGTAAAATCCTGTTCTCCAGTGACAATGGATTCCACAAAAGATATTAGCAAAGAATATTTCTGTTAGTTAGCTGACAATATTAAAACACATGAAAATATTTTGAAGATGGCCAGCGTTCTCAGAAATATAATTTATGGGGGCCAGTGTTGTGTCTCGGTGGATTAACCATGGTGTGCCGTAGAGAGTCCATGTTGGAGTCCCAGTTTGAGATCTGGTGGCTCATCTTTGGATCCACTTTGGATCCTGTTCATGTGTCAAGTTGAATAGTAGATGATGGACCAAGTGTTGGCCCCTGCTGCCTGTGTGGAAACCCAGAGGGAGTTCCTGGCTCCTGGCTTCTGCCTGGTCCAGCTACAACCAGTGCAGTAATTTATTTGTTATATGAGCCAGCAGGCACTAGTGCTCTCTCTCTCTCTCTCTCTCTCTCTCTCTCTCTCTTTCTGTGTGTGTGTGTGTGTGTGTGTGTCTTGCACTCAGTCATAGCCACTTACCTTTCAAGTGGCTAAATAACGAAACTTTAAATAAAGAACATGATTTTCTAAATCAAATGTGTGAAGTGGAGTTAACTGCTCCATTTCATTTTCTTTGATATTTCCCCAAGCCAGTTTTAGTAAGTTGATCTAAAATTGCCTTTGTTTAAAAATAAATACTTAACAGAAATGGAGTAAGCTAGGATCAATGACAAACTACTTAAATATTTAAGCTAGATTAGCATATTAGATTAGTCAAAACAGACTAAACAAAAGCGAAATTGATAGGAAAAATTATACATATGGATATTTCCCTAAGTGTTCAAAGAAAAACATCAAATTGGAATATTTGTTAAAAATTCAAATAATAGGCCAGCGCCGTGGCTCACTAGGCTAATCCTCCGCCTAGCGGCGCCGGCACACCAGGTTCTAGTCCCGGTTGGGGCGCTGGATTCTGTCCCGGTTGCCCCTCTTCCAGGCCAGCTCTCTGCTATGGCCCGGGAGTGCAGTGGAGGATGGCCCAGGTGCTTGGGCCCTGCACCCCATGGGAGACCAGGAGAAGCACCTGGATCCTGGCCCCTGCCATCGGATCAGCACGGTGCGCCGGCCGCAGCGCGCCAGCCGCGGCGGCCATTGGAGGGTGAACCAACGGCAAAGGAAGACCTTTCTCTCTGTCTCTCTCTCTCACTGTCCACTCTGCCTGTCAAAAAATAATAATAATAAAAAAAAATCAAATAATAAGTATGATAAATAGTGGAGGAAATAGTCAAGTTAGGGAAAAATAGGAAAGACTGCTGTATTCAGCCAAGTTATCTAGAAGTAAACAGTAAGGGGAGTTTTCTGTGCAAGTGATTGATTGAGACACTCAGAAAAAATGAAGTGCCCTTTAAGAGAACAACATAGTAGACACAGAGACAGAAGCACACACTTATTTCAGGAAAGGGGGCAGAGAATCACGAAGAGGAACTGAAGAACATCTACATGTAGAGCTGCACAAGTATTCACCAAAATTATCTGGCTGAAGAATCAAAGACTCAAGTGAAAATTGTTTATTTGGATGATGGTCCCAGGAAAGACTTTATGGAGAGTAGAAACATGAAGTAGATCAATAATTATAAACAAAAAAGAGAGATATTTCTTCAGCTACACTGGTAACCAAACATCTTCTGCAAACACTTAGTAGGTTTAAGAAAATAAATTTTAAAAAATCTGACAAAATCTTCAGAAGGATAGAAAATGGAGACAGCACTTTGCAAACCTCTTTGATGAGTTTAGCACAGCCAAAGGGTATATAAACGGTATAGAATGTCATAGTTCCATTTATAAACTATTCAAAGAGAGGGAAAGGTAGAGAGTGGTGTTGGGAGGTGGTAGTGGCTAACTTTGGGGCAGAAAGGAAGCTTGGACTCTGTTGTATACTTATTATTGATATGCATTTCTGCTGTACACTTCAGCAAGAAAGTTAAAAACAGGTAATGACCCTGCGATGATACATTTTCAAATGCCCTTAGAATTTTCAGAGCAGCTGAGTCTCTTGGTCAATTATATTCCATATAGTTGGAGTATCATAGCTGTCTCATCAAAGTGTTGCCACTTCATTTCTTGAAGAAATTTTTCCAGCATACCACAACTCAAACAAGCTGAACTGGTACTTGATGCATATTTTCATTAATTCACTATATATAATCTATAAGTTATAGAGTTGTTAACTGAATTCCATATATTTGAAATATGGATCATAATTTCAAAAAACATGTAGAGAGATACATTTTTGACATCCTGTTAAAACCTTTATTTTTCACACTATGCTATTTGATTTTTAATACATTTTGACCAGTATTTACCTGCATTAACTTTTTAGTTTTTTATTTTTAATGGAGTAAATTTTATAGTCAATTAAATATACAGAATTTAAATGTTAAATCAATATATTTTGATAAATATACACTTCTAATAAACACGCAAAATGCAGGATATTTTATTCAGTCTAGGAAGTCTTTCACATCTACTAAACATTGTCATAACCTTTACACCTTATTCTGACTAATCTCACCTTAGAATAGTTTATTATATTTTTGAATTTATATGAGCAGAATCTCATAATATATATTCTTCAGCGTTGGTTTATTTTGTTCAAAATAACCTTTTTGATATCCATCCGTGTCACTGCTGAATATTATCCACCACTGGAAATACGGCTTGTTTACCCACTGGATGCTTTGTGCAAACAAGGGCTCAGATGAGCCAACTTGACTAAAGTTTGGTCAAGGAGAAAGTCTTTGTCAAGATGCTTGCACGTTTCCATGATAAGAATCATGGAACATCCACTCAGCATCTTTTATATATGTGTTTCACTCCAGTGAAATTCTCTTATGTGACAGCTTTCATTGTCTGAGAGTTAGTAAGGGAGATACTGAGATATATGCAGTGAGGTCTTCCCAAATCCACTCTTGCCAATCCCATCATATTGCAATATGCGATGTCCCCTTCTAAGTAGATTCTATCTGAAGCGTGAGGGTTATGTTTACTTGACATTTTGAGACTCACAATATAAGAAACTCCACCAAAATGTTTGTTAAAATGAATTGCTTGACCTAGTAGTATAACCCTCAGAAACTGGCTGGAATTTTGGATGTCACCCAGGTGATTTCTGTAACTTGTCGTGATCAGCTGTAATTACACATTTAATTAAAAGCATCCCTTGAACGAATTATCATGAATATTTTCGATCCCAAATGACAATCACAATCAAGAGAAATGTAAGGAAAATGGATTCTTATTATTTTAGAAACAAAATGATAACATGTCTATTGTAATTAATGCACTGTTCTTTATTTTGCCCTTAATTAGATTTTATAAATATTGTGATATTTTGAGAGAAATTTTCTCCCATGAGGTTCACAAGATAGGCAGGTGAAACCTCTTATGAGAAACACTGCATCTATCATTACTATTGTTTTTCCATATGCCATTATGTAATACATGGACGGAATTAGTGCTTACTTATTATGTGTTATTTTTAATTTTTGGTATATAGAGTAAGCCTTTAATTCACAAATATTCTTGAGAATAATTTGCTAGATTCTGAACTTTATTATTCCTGAAATGCGCTAGTTCCTAAGAGCAAGGGATGATGACACACAGGCAAAATCTCACAGGAGATAGAAACTATTAACAATTGCTTCCCATGAATGACATAGCAAACACATAAAGTTTCCCTATTGTTTCAGTAGAATTTGCCTAAATATTTCAAGCTTCATAAAGCTATCTACACTGTTCTAGAGACTGCGTACATATTTTAAAGAAGCAATTTTCATCAGATATGGCTAAAGGAAGCATACAGTTAAGAAAAAGAGCAGGTAGCAGAAGGAAAACTAAATGAAATGACATTATGGGGGGGAAGCCATTGTAATCCATAAGCTGTACTTTGGAAATTTATATTCATTAAGTAAAAGTTTAAAAAAAAAGAAAAACTAAATGAAATGAGGAAATGCCACAGTTAATTGAAAAACAAATATGAGAAATGAGACAAAATTAAACAATGCAAATGCAAATAGTACAGTAGCCAAAAATTCAGAGACATTTAAAGAAACAGGAAAAATAAATTGAGAGTTTTATACTTTGAATTGTTTTTACTTGCAGGTAAGAGAAATCCAATTGAAATTGATTTAACAACAATAAAGAAACTATGGGGAGGGAGGAGGTGTTACCTTCATAATAAACCATCTGTAATCTAAATCATGTTGCACCTAAATACTTGACTACACTATTACAAATCTGCTTGCATCTCTCTCCCAGACTCTCTTCATTATTAATCAGACTCTTCTCACATGGTGGCAAACACAGCCAAAGGTTGTTTGACACTCATACACAAACAGCTTAACAAAAAGAGTAAAAAGAATGAAACGCTCTGTCCAGATTCCTTTTTTTTTTTTTTTTTTTTTTTTTTTTTTGACAGGCAGAGTGGACAGCGAGCAGTGAGAGAGAGAGACAGAGAGAAAGGTCTTCCTTTTGCTATTGGTTCACCCTCCAATGGCCGCCGCGGCCGGCGTGCTGTGGCCCGTGCACCGCGCTGATCCGAAGCCAGGAACCAGGTGCTTCTCCTGATTTCCCATGCGGGTGCAGGGCCCAAGCACTTGGGCCATCTTCCACTGCACTCCCGGGCCATAGCAGAGAGCTGGCCTGGAAGAGGGGCAACCGGGACAGAATCCGGCGCCCCGACCGGGACTAGAACCCGGTGTGCCAGCGCCGCAAGGCGGCGGATTAGCCTAATGAGCCATGGAGCCGGCCTCAGATCCCTTTTCAGTAGCTAAACGTGAGTGACAGCAGAAGCAATCCCAGTAGTCATGGGGATGGATGGCATTGGTTGAATGATCTGGTTTGGGAGGCCATTGGCACTGTCACCTGAAGTACATGAGCTACAAGTGGATGAAGGAAGGGAGGCTGGGCACTGTCACCTGAAATTGGAGGAATCGATTCTGGACACTCACCAAGAACTGATAAATAATCGATAAAGATAGGAGATGGCTACACAGGGGTCAAGCTAGGGGCAAAAAGAAAAAGTAGAACATGCAAATAATGAGAAGGTGAAAAAAAGTACATATAAGGTGGACATGGAGGGAATCAGTAGTTAAGATGCAAGCAAACCATATCAGGGTCCCAGCTCCAGTCCCAATTCCAGCTTCCTGATAATGCACACCCTGGGTGTCAGTAATTATGGCTCAAGTACTTGGTTTTCTGTCACCCACGTGGGAGACCCCGATTGAATTAGTCTCCTGGCTTCAGCCTGGCCTGTTGCCTGTAGCCTTCATTTGGGGAATGGACCAATAGATGGGATATTGCCATCTGTCTGTCTTTAGCCTTAAATAAGTACATGTATACTATTTGAAAAGTTAATATATAATTATATATATAATTTTTAAAAATTATAAACATGGGAGCTGGTACTGCGGTGCAGTTGGTTAATCCATCTCTTACAATGCTGGCATCACATATGGCACTTGTTCATGTCCTGGCTGCTCCACTTCTGATCCAGCTCCCTGCTAATAGCCTGGTAAAGCAGAGGAAGATGGTCCAAGTATTGGGCCCCTGTACACATGTAGAAGACTCAGAAGAAGCTCCTGGCTCTTGTCTGTAGATTGGCCTAGCTCTGGCTGTAACAACCATTTGGGGAGTGAGTAAGCAGATGGAAGAGTTCTCTCTTTGTCTCTCCTTCTCTCTCTCTGTAACTCCGCCTTTCAAATAAATAAAAATAAATCTTAAAAAATTATAATCACAGAGTAAAAGATGAAAAACTGATCATAACCACAAGCTAGATATCAGTATTATGACTATATATATATGCATATTTATTTATATATACCAGTCAGTATTGTGGGTATCTGTTTCCAGAGTATCTTTTTAATAATAAACTGTGCTAATGCTAGAGTTCCTTACACACAATGCTATAATGTTGGCATGTCATCTATTTTGATCTTTCAATATATACCTTAAAGCTGTACACTACATATATTACCCAATAAAACCTAGATTCTGTGTAAACACTTGCTATTTTGTATTTTATAGGAAATAATACAAAAATGTATGTACATGTTTAAGGCAGACACAAATTTTTCCCAAATATTTTTTGGTCTTTGGTTCATTGGATTTGTGGATGTGGAAAATGTGGATACAGAGACCTCACTTTGTGGTGTGTTCTTGTGTGTGTGCTTGTGTATAAACACATATACACGTACAAATACACGTATAATGGAGGGTGTGGATAGATAATGAATATGGACATAGAATTTTTAATTTAATAGGACATCTGCAATGCAAATTAGTGTAAGGAAATATTGATAGGAAATCTGGGTCGTTGCACATATTCCTAAAATTTCAATTTTCCCACCAGGTTATTTGATTTAAATAGCTAACATAGCAAACAAAACAGAAAGTGGCTTAGTCTCCCTTTCTAATTGTGCATTTGCTCTTGTTAACTGGGAGGGGACATATTTATACACAACGTAGACACATTAATAAACAAGTATTAATAAGACTAAATTCTTGTCTTTGACCTTAACTAATTCCAAACTTGGAAACAGTAGCGCTAATAAACAGAAGACAATTGTGCATGACTGCATATGAGTGCTGTTTTTATTATACATAAAACACTGCAAACCTTTTTGAAGTGGATGAGGGGTAAAGGTTGAGTGGATGTAATGAAGCAAAATTGCAGGTTCCCAAGGGCAGGGTGGAAAAGCAAATGAACTGTGTTTTTAGTTCCTTAGAAATTACTTTGGCAATTAGGAGGTGTTCATATGTGTGGTTGACTGCAATCAGGGCACCCAGCGGAATACCCAGACACTGCTTAATGTATGTTGGCCATTATTTCAGCAATTATAAAAGAGATATAAATGCTAACGCGCACATTTCCAGTAATATGGCTTTCAGTCCCTATACCATCATTGTAAAAATGTATTATGCCACTTCTTTAAACTCAGCTTGCTCCACAAGGTCAATGCAACCAGCCATTCATTCCTTGCAGAGTAACCATTTTATTAAGTAGCATGGAAGTTGGAGCTCCCTATTTCATTAAATGGCAATTAAGTAATTTAAAAATAATACTAAGCCTCTTAATCAGCTTGTTTTGCCACATGGACCACAGGGACTGTGGCATTCTTTAGCAATTAATAAGAAAGTTGTTTCACAAATGCCAGCAGTATTTTAAGCTTTGATTTTTCCTTCCAAATAAGAGATTTAGAAGTGCTTCTCTGATGACAAGGCTATCTTTTTAAAATGTATTGTCCTTCAATAAAAGAAAAGCTTTCCATGAGCTAGCAAAATAATTAATAATTGTTAAATATATTTTATTTTGCAGTAGTTTAGACAAAATCAGTCACATCCCAGGCTGGTGCTGTTGCATAGGTTAAGCCTCTTCCTGCAGTGCTGCATTCCATATAGGATCAGATGTTTCACTTCCAATCCAACTCCCTGCTAAGGTGCCTGGGAAAACAGTAGAAGATGGCCCAAGTACTGGGGCTCCTGCACCCACATGGGATATGTGAATGAAACTCCTTTTTTTTTTTATTCAGCCTGGCCCAGCCCCAACCTTTGTAGCCATTTAGGGGGTGAAACAATGGATAGACAATCTCTCTCTCTCTCTCTCTCTGTATTTCTGCTGATCAAACAATTAAATAGATCTTCGAAAATTAATTTTTAAAAATTTGTTTTAAAAAGACACATCTTAATGTAAACAAAGAAAAACCCCTTACATATACTCAATCATTCTGTTTTTGATCTTGAATACATGGGATTTGCAACTGTTTTTTGCAAAAGGTAAACCTTAGATAACGCTGAGTTTTCTATGTCTCATAGTAAGTCTCCTCAAAATTTAGTGGCAGAAACAACAGCAATAATTTACTCACAAATACGGATGGTTCCTGATGTACTATTTTTGGGCTCATTGTTTTTCTGACTTTATGATTGTACCAAAGCTCTATGGCTTCATTAGAAACCAATATGGCCTGGGATAGCAGCAGAAGATGGCCCAATTCCTTGGGACCCTGCACCCACGTGGGAGACCTGGAAGAAGCTCCTGGCTCCTGGCTTCAGATCAGCGCAGCTCCAGCCGTTGCGGCCATCTGGGGAGTGAACCAGCGTTTAGAAGACCTCTTTTTCTGTCTCTTCCGCTCTCTGTAACTCTTTCAAATAAACAAAATGAATCTTTTTTTTTTTTTAAAGAAACAAATATTGGAATTAATTAATTAATTTTTATTTTGTTTTTGTTCCTTTATTTGTTTTTTTTTTTTAACTTTTATTTAATGAATATAAATTTCCAAAGTACAGCTTATGGAATCATGGCCCCAGTTGGTTAAATATGGATTTTACATATTGGTTCTACAGGTATTGTCTCTACTTTCTCAATAACAACCCTGCTACGTAGGAATCACTAAACTTCACATATATTCACACAAACACATATACAGGGGGATTTGAAAGTGTGCATAGAGGGGCTGGCACTGTGGCATAGTGGGTAAAGCCTTTTCCTGCAGTGCCAGCGTCTACTAAGGGCACCAGTTTGAGTTCTGGCTGCTCCACTTTGTTTTGTTGTTGTTGTTGTTTGTTTTTTTGACAGGCAGAGTTAGACAGTGAGAGAGAGAGAGAGACAGAGAGAAAGGTCTTCCTTTTCTGTTGGGTCACACCTCAAGTGGCCGCTACGACCCGCGTGCTGCGCCGATCCGAAGCCAGGAGCCAGGTGCTTCCTCCTGGTCTCCCATGCGGGTGCAGGGCCCAAGCACTTGGGCCATCCTCCACTGCACTCCCGGGCCACAACAGAGAGCTGAACTGGAAGAGGAGCAACCGGGACAGAATCCAGCGCCCCGACCAGGACTAGAACCCGGTGTGCTAGCACCACAGGTGGATTGTGGGGAGCAATCCGGACTGGACTGAGTTACTGGAATTAAGACTTATTCTATGCATCTGCTCTCCCACAATATGGCGATGGGAGAGAAGTAAACAGCTTCCGCACAGCTGGAAGTCCTAAACTGTAGGACTTGCTCCTGATTGGAGAGCAGCGTACTCGGCGTGTGGGCAGCCGAGTTGGGATTGGCGGAGGAGGACTATAAAGGAGGAGAGAGACGGCATGCATGAGGAACATCTAAGGGGAACATCTAGCTGAAGGAACACCCGTGCAGCCCCCGAGAAAGCCGGCCGGCGGTGTGCCGCTCCCCTGTGGAAGTGGGGAATGTGGCCAGGGGGAACTGCCCTTCCACGGAGGTGGAAGGGATAGTAGCCAACCCGGGAAGAACCAGCAGCAAACCCGGGAAGGGCCGAGCAGACAAAAGAACAGCGCAGGGTCCTGTGTCGTTCCTCCACGAAGAGGGGGAGCGACATAATGGTGCCGTGACTCGGATATGAAGCCTAGGCAGGGTTTAGTGTCGTTCCCCCATGAAGACGGGGAGCGACAGTGGATGATTAGCTAAGTGAGCCACAGTGCCGGCGAGGCTGCTCCATTTCTAATCTAGCTCTCCACTATGGCCTGAACAAGCAGTAGAAGATGGTCCAAGTGCTTGGGCCCCTGTACCAGCGTAGGGGAGGCAGAAGATGCTCCTGGCTCCTGGCTTTGGATTGGCTCTGCTCTGGCTGTTGCGGCCATCTGAGGAGTGAACCATCGGATGGAAGACCTCTCTCTGCCTCTGCCTCTCTGTACTTCTGCCTTTCAAATAAAAAAATAAATCTTTTTTTTTTAAAGTGTGTTTAGAATACAAAATTAAAAAAATTATTTTGGTGAAAAATTGTTTTCCAAGCATTTTTTCATGATATGTATTTTCATGAACTTTTTGGATACCATCATATGTATGCTTGTCACAATATTTTCCACCAAATAAATTTATCTTTTTATTTCCATGAACTTTTTGACAAAGTCTTGTTCACCTCTATGTGAGTGGAATCTTCTTAGTGGAGTAAGGTATTTCATCACCACTTACCAGAAATCCTGGTCCATAAACAGCTGTGATGATAAGAAAGTTTGAAATCACAGAGAAATAAAAGCTCATTGATAATAATAGAAATCTGGAGTGATTTCTATTCCTACAACAAAATAAAAATAAAGAGCCTACATTTGTTTTACTCTGGAGCTGGACTTTAAAAAGTTGGTTTTCTGCATCCCTTGTTCCTGTACCCCAGTTTACTTGAGGAAAAACTTGCATCAAATCTGTTGTCCAGAAACTTGAAGCAGAAACTAAAAAAAAAAAAAAAAAATGGATCTCTTATGGAAGGAAGGTAAAGACTGGAATAAAATAAAAGAGTTCCTGGATGATAAGGGAAAGATGAACGGACACAGGGGCAGGTCAGTGACCCCATGGGAGTACACTCAGCCCGGGAGTCTAGCTAGAGGGAAGCACAGGAGCACCCCGAAAAGCTGGAACCGAATTCAAACTCACGCACTGTGGCCAATGTGCTGCAGCCCGCGCACCACTCTGATCCGAAGCCAGGAGCCAGGTGTTTCTCCTGGTGTCCCATGTGGGTGCAGGGCCAAAGGACTTGGGTCATCCTCCACTGCACTCCCGGGCCACAGCAGAGAGCTGGCCTGGAAGAGGGGCAACCAGGACAGAATCTGGTACCCCGACCAGGACTAGAACCCCGAATGCCAGCGCCGCAGGCAGAGGATTAGCTTATTGAGCTGCGGCGCCAGCCACATTGCCTCTTTACACTTGACACTTGATATATCTCATTAAAGGTGTATCATGTTCACTAATTTTAATTGATTCATATATTTAACCTGACTCCACTCACAAGAACCAAGCATGTCTTAACTAGTGATTAGAAAGCAAATATTCTGTAATAGTTTCCTATAAAATGAATATAATTGAAACTTAAGCATAGTTTTAGTACCATGGCACTTGGATTTAAGCCAGAATGTGCTTACTCTGGGCCTGCGTGCTGTGTCTTTTACCACTAAAACATCTCTGCATCTCTCTGGTTCCTCGGTCCCTGGAGATCTATCTAAACTCCTTGCTGTGCACCAGAGATCCTGGACATTCATTCTCATGATGAACACTGTATGAGCTACAGAAAAAGGTTATTTTATTTTCTGTACCTGTCCAAGGACCTCTTGCAACTGCATTAAGGTTGAAGGACAGTGCCAATGGCTGTGATACAGGCAATATTGTTTTGAGGTGTGGGGGGGAATGAAGTCAGCACAGGTGCTTGGTTAGTGGAAATTAACTGGCAAATCCTTTCTCCCAGGTAGGTATTAGAGTAATAGAAGTTTGAAAATGGAAGACTCATTTTTATGGGCACTATGTCTATTATTTTGTTCTCTCTCTCTCTCTCTCTTTTTTTTTTTTTTTTTTTTTTTTTTTTTTTTTTTTTTGACAGGCAGAGTTAGACAGTGAGAGAGAGAGAAAAGTCTTCCTTTTCCATTGGTTCACCCCCCAAATGGCCGCTACGGCCAGAGCACTGCACCCATCCAAATCCAGGAGCCAGGTGCTTCTCCTGGTCTCCCACGTGGGTGCAGGACCCAAGCACTTTGGCCATCCTCCACTGCCCTCCCGGGCCATCGCAGAGAGCTGAACTGGAAGAGGAGCAACCGGGACAGAACCCGGCACCCCAACCGACACTAGAACCCGGGGTACTGGCACCGCAGGTGGAGGATTAGCCACGTGAGCTGCAGTGCTCGCCTGCTCTTTTTATTTCAATTTATACTTCCAAGTGCTCTTATGAATTAGTATAGTGTTGACTTTAGATGGACATAACAGTTAAGAAATAATTTCAAAAAAACATTCAATACTCATTTTAAATTTGTATAATGCTTGATATGAGGGGTATTCAAAAGATTTGTGGAAATGCATCTGATGAAAACACCATGCATGAGTTTCAAAATATTTTGCACCAAAATAAATATTTTATATTTTACACTCATTTAGATTGTTATTTAGATGGGCATAAGTCAAAGTGTGGTCAGAAATATAACATAGTAATCCAGTTTAATTAAAAAATCTATAAAAAGAAATAATTTTCATAAAGTAATGTGATGAAATTTCTAAAATATTGAGACAATAGAAGTGAATGGATTTCTGTCCAACATTTCTCACATATATTGTGCAATCAAGGTATTGAAATTATTTGATTTTTGATTACTCATCAGAAATATGAAAGTGAGCAACTATGTTTTTCTCATCAAACTAATAATTTAAAGACTTTAGATAAATTTGTTATAACCACAGATTACAAAAGTAAGCTTTCGTCATTGATTATGAAATGTTGCTTATATGAATGTTGCTTACAAAAAAAGCATGCATGCAATTTTAGGATGAAACAATGCTGAATGAAAAGAATTTAACAAAAAGAAGTTAATATATGTAACCATCTAATTATGATACTTTTCAAAATGTGCTAATGTATACTTCTATATTCTAGTGATGTCAGCTTCCTTTAATAAAGATATTTTATGATGATAGGATGCGCATTGTAGCAGCATTTGTGTCTTTGATTTTTAAAAAGGTGATTTATGTGACCAAATTGTAATATTCTAATAGTAAATGTGAAATTTAAACTTTATTTCTATGAATTTAGAAGTATTTAAGGATTTTTACATATAATTTTGAATGGTATTGCTTCAATAGAGTGAAATTTCTGTAAATGGAAATTAATAGAAAGTTATCTGAATCATAACCATGACTAAAAAAGCATTATTAGGAATTTGAATCAACTGGAACCCACAAAAGTGAGTTTTATAAGATAAAAATACAATATTTTCCTAAGTAGATTATTAAATAGTTTATTTAATAATCATATAAATATTAATTAACTATTAATAGATTCCTCCTCCATACCTGAACAGTAGTAATTATTTCCACTAATATTTGTTTTTGGTCAACTCTCAATCATGGAAAACCGTAAATTACACACAATTGTCAAGTTTGTAATTATAAAAGTTGACTGGGCAGAAAATAAAATACACTTACACATTATTGGGGAGCCTCCATTTGTATCCTTAATTTTAAAGGAAAAATTAGGAATAGCTCTTTCAGTAATAACAAGCCAGTTTCTCAGAATCAGGAAACTGATTATTTATTATTATTTATTTATTATTAATTATTATTATTGCTTATCTGAAACATCATATGCCCCAGTTATGGCAAATTATTGAAGACTTTTCAATTCTTTCTGCATTGATGCCCTTCCTCTTTCCTGTAACTGTCGTCCATCTGGGCAAATTACGTAAAATTTGACAGAATGACTGGATAATTTTCAATCAGCTCCAGACATTAGATCCTGACATAGAGAAGATTTTGCTGGTACTAGGGCATAGGAGTGTGGGGTGGCAGTAGCAGGTTCATACCAGTAGTACAATGATTATATCAGAAATTCTAGTTCTGAATTTTGAAAATGTATGAGTTTTCTTATTTGATCATGTTGACATGGATTTGTGAAACAAATAACGACTTACTATCTGTCCATTAAGTATTATTTTCTACCTATAAAACACAGGGATTGAGAAGCTACCACCAGTCATGTTTATGACAGAAATTCCACCTTGGGAGGCAGAACATATTTACCTCTGGTTCATTAACATTTTCTCCAAGCAAATATTCTTCTCCTCCTCCATTATTTGTATTTTTATTTTTATATGAAGTTCACAACCCAGATAAGGGCTCAGTGATAATTTTGCTCATACAGAATCGTTGTTTCGAAAGGTAGTCCTCTGAGATCAGCAAATTTGTATCAGATTACCTCACACAGCAAGTCAATTCATTCAGCTACCAAGAGGGACAGTTTGCTCATAATTAACCCTGGCAGGTGCACTAAGAAATCAAGTTGCTTAAAATCAGATAATCCATGAGAAGTATATTGATTTTTTTTTCCACAGTCTTGTAAAGACTACTGAAAACTTCTGAACCCAGTATCTCATCATGCATATTTTTGGAATAAAGCCTCAATTATTTACCGAGAATCTATGCAATAGCAGAACCAACACAAAACTCTTCAACCGAAGAGTACAAAATGCCTGGGGAAGATCAGGGCAAACATAAGTATTTACCAAATGACTGAATATAGCCCAACAATGCAAAGCTTTTTGGATGATCTTTATTTTAAGAAGAGAGAGGGAAATCCTTGAATTCTGAGATCTTGAGTCTCTTCATAATGATGCTTCAGTGTCCTTGTGGCTCCAAAACTGTTTTCCCTCAAAACAAATAGCCCAAAATAAAAACTCATAGAAAAAGTGCAATGACATTTACAGCTTAGTCTCAGAAGTTGCATACCATCACTTTGCCATATTCTATGGAGAATGGAGACTAAATCCAAGACAGTGCGGAAGAGGACTGCACAGAGTTGTTAAGTACCAGGAGCAGAGAATCAACACAAATTATACTGTAATTGAGCTAATGCAGTATCTCGTTCTGTGGCTCCTATAAAGCCTATTCCGTGGTCAAAATGAGTAATGAGGATTCAACATGCTTGGACTACGCTAGTTTACCTCCCAAATAATTATATTCTTTGAGTTATGTACAAGTATGAGTATAATTTATATTTGACTATCGACTTTTCTTGAAGGTTGCAAGAATTAATAAAACTGTGAAGTTCATTGACACATTTTGAATGCATTATTCCTTTTGTCATTCCTCTTATGAAAAATAGCTCCGACTGAGAAAGTACTTATGTAATTTAGCAATAAGAAGTTTTTAATTCTCTGGGGAATTTCTGAAGAACACTAACTAATTGATCATATTTAACCCACTGTTTTTTCTTGCCACTGGGAATTTTAGAGGCAAACAGGAACTTTTGTTACATCATTTAGTAGGCTGACAAGTAGTTTGAAGGCTCATGTGCATTTCTTCACTTTTTCTGTTTTATTAAATATTTGTTTTTATAACTTATTTTTCATGTGATTTTGAAATTGAGTGAAAATATACATAATCTTCTATGTGGATTAACTACAAATGAATTACATGTCTCTAATGGAAAGTTCCACCATGATGCAGAGTGGAAAGCTATTACAAGTATAATAGAATCACTCCTTTTTTTCAGACAATATCATTCCCATCCTTAAAGCAAGAACCAGTTGAACCACCTGGAAGGCAGGAAGAGCTTATCTTGAACCCTTTGGATAAGTGAGGACACAGAGCAAACCACCATCCTGAAATCTGGAAAGACAGATTCCTGCAGGGCAGCACAATGCCTAAGCAATTCGCCACCTTGTGTGAAGCCACAAGAAGTCACCTAAGCCAGTAGGAACATTAAAATTCCAATTGTAGCTAATTTCTGAAAGTCTAGGTTAGAGCAGGTGTGAAGAGCCCCCTGAGGGCCCCAGTCACAGGAAGGTCTGGGAGGACATGGCTTTGCTGGTCTTCCTTTGAGGAACCCCAGAAGACTATCACAGGCGGCACTGAAGAAAACTGCAGAGAGTTTGAAGAAATCCTGCCTTCTCCACCCTACGATGGACTTCGCAAGGGAAAACCTTATCTCCCTGGCACAAAAGACTTCATCTCCGGGGTTATGCATTGTCAGACAACACCAGGGTACTCTGTCCCCATTGCATGGAAAGATCACTGCCCTGTCCACAACTGATTCCTTCTCACCTCCGAGCAGTACGTCGTAATACAGGAGAGGGAAGGATTTAAAGGCAGAGGCTGGCAGCCTGGGTAGAAATTAAAGGACAGGGGAGGGAGGAGCTTGAAAGAGGAGCAGCAAACTAGAATCCACACTTCTAAGATATGGTTCCATTGTGCCCTGAAGATTGAGATGTGACTCAAAGATGAGCAAGTGTTCCTAACACACACGTTACCTCCACATCAATATAATCAACCCAATAAATTAATCACTTTAATGAAATCAATTTAATGTAATTAAGTAAATTTAATAAAATATTAAAACAAAATGAATCAAAAGAGCCCATAGTGGCCAGCGCTGTGGCATAGCGGTAATGCTGCTGCCTGCCACTCTGGCATCCCCTATGGGTGCCAGTTCCAGTCCAGGCTGCTCCATTTTGATCCAGCTCACTGCTAATGGCCAAGAAAAACAGCAGAAGAAGGTCCAAGTACTTGGACCCCTGGAACAGCATGGAGGGAGCTCCTGGCTCCTGGCTTCAGATCAGCTCAGCTCTGGCCATTGTGGTCATTTGAGGAATGACAGCAGATGGGATATCTTTCTCTCTCTCTTTGTCTGAACTCTTCGTTTCACACAAATATATAAATCTTAAAAAAAAGCCACAGCTGGCCATATCATTGGCAAACTAAAGAATACCCCTATTAAAATAAAACTGCACATTTTCAGAATACAATGGGAGACAATTTACCTAGAGAGGGATAAACATAAGAATTAAATAAGTTTTCTTATCAGAAGAAGGAAGACTTTGTAGTGAACTCATTAAAGTGTTAATAGGAAAAAAATGTCAAATTTGCAGTTTGTACTCAGCAAAAGTATTGAAAAATAAAGAAAAAATAAAGATTTCCTCAGACAAATGAAACCAACAGAATTTGTTGGATTACCATCAGCAGACCTACAAGAAGTATTAAGTACTCTTTAGGAAGAAGAAAATAGGTGTAGTTTAGGAATTTGGATAGATCTCATAGAGAAGGAAAAGATGTCAGAAAACAAGGAATGCAAGTAAAATGCAACCAACTGTTTCAAAAATAGTAACAATAATACATTGGGTGCTTTTAGAATATGTAAAATAACATAAATGAAAACAGGTCACGATGCACAGGAGAGAAGAAATGAGAATATTCTCTTATAAAGCCTATGAAAGTACTTCAAAAGTTCATGGAAGTATATATTATGAAAAAGTATGCATAGGTTTAAAAGGTTTTTTGTAGCAAAATAAAAATTCATCTTTGAATTGCATTTCCAAAAGTTCTTTGAAGTGTCCTCATACATAGAGTAACATAGTACGATTTGAAGGTGATATTTGACATAAAATGGATATTGTAAATTTTAGGGCAATTTATTGAATTGAAAACTGTCCACCACGTGCCCTCCTCAAAGCAAAGAAAAAACAACAACAACAACAAAACACCCCTGTCTACACAGAACCTTTGATTGGCAGCTTTATCTGGAAACAAAACCTTGCAGCTGAACTCGGGTTCAGAGGAGGTCATATGTGATTAAGTGGGTTCTAAATCAGAAATTAGTGATGTCTCTATTAGATGAGAGAAATTAGAACACAGATGCACAGGGTAGGAAATTATGAGAACATAGACTTATAGATTAGAGTTGTGAAGATATGAACCAAAGAATGTCAAGAGTTTCTGAAAACATCGCAAGTATGAAGAGATGGAGAAGGGGCCTGGCTGAAGATTTTTAAGACAGCAAGTACCTGCCACTACCTTGACTCTGGTCTCCAGAAATTTGAGAGAATAATCTTCTGTTTTGTAAACCTTGTAGCTATAAGAAACTAACAGTTGACATTTAAATGTGTGTGTTGAGTGTATGTGTGGATTTTTAAGTGCAAATGTAAAGTGTAAAAAAAGAGAAGGACCAAAAATGTAATGTATAGTACCAAAATTAACATTCTGAGCTTCAGTGGTTGTTTAAAGCCCTGGTCTCTATTGCTGAGGAACAGTGTATTTTTTTCTTACTATTTTTTGAACTCTTTACTTGGTGTAGCATTAATCTTAAGAGTATGAATTAAACTGAAAGTAGATAATTATAAAAATTCATAGAGGGTTTAGGAATAGGAATAGACAAAGGGTGGGATTATGTGCTCGAGGGAGGATAGGGTGGGAAGTATCATTATATTCATAAATCTATATACATAATACATAAAATTGATTACCTTAATAAAATTTAAAAATATAGAAATAGAAATATCAAAAAAGAGACAGAAGGCAGGAAAAAAAAGGAAAAGAACAAATGCAATAAAGAGAAAACTGCCAGTAAAATGGTAAATTTTATAGATTTTATCTAACTGATTCAATTACTCAACTATGATCTAAGCATACCAGTTTAAAAATATTCTGACTGTACATAAACATATGCTGTCTAAAAGAAATTGACTTTAACTTAAAGACTCAAAGTTAAAGGTAAGAAATTATAGATGAGAATTTATATATAAACCAAAAATAGTATAGTGGCTAAATTAGTTATCGACAAAGCAGACCAGAACAAGGATGATAATTAGGGATAAATAAAGTATTATGATAAATGGGTCCCTTCTCCAAGAAGACATAGCAATCCTAAATATGTATGCAACTTTCAGTGTCAAAATATATTAGACAAAATACATAGAACTGAAAGGATACAACATTTGTAATAGGACACATCAATACCCAACTCTCAGTAGTTCATAGATTATCAAATGGAAAATCAGGAAGTTTACTGATCAGATGACCTGAACAGTACTATTAAACAACTTGACTCAATGATCCATTGCCGAACACTCCATTGACTACATGGCAGTCCAAATCTACCATTTAAAGTTATTCTAGCTCACATTCATATGAACCATAGATACAGGCATAAATGCAGATATTGATCTACATGTGAACAGGTAAGTAGATCCTACCCAGAGCTTTTATTTTTCTTTCTGTGTTATCAGTGGGATATATTTTCTAATATGTTTAAACTGGGCACCTTATTCAAGGGATATTATGACAAACCTACCTATGTTACAATACTTAAAAACATTTTGAATTTATTTCAATGGAAATAGAATAGGAAGCATTAGGTACATATATCCTTTCATAAAAAATCTTTATTTCTTTCTTACCATCATTTAGACAACAGGTTGACAGACATGTATATATTATACATTTAAAGTATAATCCACATTAAATATTTTATTTCTCATATTTTTTAAGATTTATTTTATTTATTTGAAAGAGTTACAGAGAGAGGTAGAGCCAGAGAGAGAAAGAGAAAAGTCTTCCATCCTCTGGTTCACTCCCCAAATGACCACAATGGCCAGAGCTGAGCTGATCTGAAGCCAGGAACCAGGAGCTTCTTCCAGGTCTCCCTTGCTGGTGCAGGGCCCAAGAACTTGGGCCATCTTCCACTTCTTTCCTAGGCCATAGCAGAGAGCTGGACCAGAAGTGGAGAAGTCAGGACTCAAACCAGCACCCATATGGGTTGCCAGCACTGTAGGCCGGGGCTTTAACCCTCTGCACCACAGTGCTGGCCTCTATTTCTCATATTTCGATCATTGAACTTTTTGCTGCAAAAGATATACTTGACTATTTTGCATCTGTAACAGTGATCACAAGTTTTCATCAATGTCCAACCTGTCCTTCTAATAATTTTTTTTTTCATTTTAGCTACAGATGGGGATATATGGAATAGAGAATTACCTTATGTTGTTTTATATATCTTATGTCAATTAATAGTTATGTATTATATATATGTGTGTATATATACATATATAATCATATACACAGAATAAAATTTTATGACCATAAACATTACTAAAATCAATGAAGACAACAATCAACAATTTTTAAATTTTATTTGAGAAGCAGAGAGAGTGAGAGAGAGAGAGAGAGCTCTTACTTATCTTTTGTTTTGCTCTCCAGGCCAACTGGGAGCCAGAGCTGAACATTACTCCAGAACTTAACGTGGGACAATGACATCTTATCCACAAAGCATATGCCCTCCCCGTAGAATCACTATTACTAGCTCTTTTAAACACATCTAGCAATATAAGGAAGGAAATCCCACCTTTTTAAGAGAAGTGAAGATGTAGTTACAGCAGAAGTAATGAGAAATGATATATATTCCTATAAAACAAAGACTTGCTGTAATGCATAATAGACTGCTAGTACATATTTAACTTCACGGAATCTGAAGTGTACGTGAATGATTATATCTGACTAGATATCAGTAGGCCAAAATGGAATGCTGAAATCCCTGTTTTTGAATGAACAGCTAGCTGTGTGAAGAGTACCAAGTCAAACTGAATAAAAATTAGCAAAAAAAAAATTAATAAAAAATCTTATGTAGACCGTACAGCAAAAAACAGTCAGTAACCTTAGTTAGCATACACTCATTAAAAAAAAAAAAACTATGGCCTATATATGTGCAATAAAACTTTTAAAGATTTAATACTGGATTTCAATGTTTACTTTCTAAAATAGGATAGTAGGCTAAAGTGTGAATTCAGAATACACTTTTTTTTTTTTTACTTTTTAATTCCATATTAATAAAATTATCTTAGTAGTCTTGCTTTCATTTGAAATGTGTGGTAGTATATCCAATAGTCTCTACTATGATTTTAGTCATTTTTACCAATAGTTATTACTGCTACTATGTTGAGTATACATAATCTGTATGAATCTGAAATAAAAATCAGTATTAAAAGCATTTATCACAGCATATCCACCCTGTCTTCACCTTTTTCACTAATTTCAAGTATTGCAGACCACTATTTTAATCTTTAGTATAAAATCTTGAATTATAACAATTGGGCTAGTGCTGTGCGCAGTAGACTAAGCCTCCACCTGCAGTGCCGGCATCCCATATGGGCGCTGGTTCATGCCCTGGCTGCTCCACTTCCGATCCAGCTCTCTCTATGACCTGGGGAAGCAGCTGAAGATTGCCCAAGTACTTGGGCCCCAGCACCTTCCTGGGAGACCCAGAAGAATCTCCTGGCTCCAGCTCCCGCCGTTGCAGCGATCTGGAGATTGAATCAGCAGATGGAAGACTGTTTTCTCGGTCTCTCCCTCTCTCTGCAATTCTACCTCTCAAATAAATAAATAAATATTTTAAAAATACAATATTATATGTAACTAATTATATATCTATGTACAGAAAATGACATAACTACATTTGTACTTACTTCTATATCTATGTCCTATATGTAATATGGACAAAAAAGGAAGGAACTCTATATAAAGAAAGGCCAAATGTTAGGTTAGAATATATTCTTTCATATATAAAATATATTAAACATAAATTAATATTAATACTTTATTAAATATTTAATATTAAATATGTATTTATTTCAATTTTAAATATTTTTTTATTTGGAAGAGTTACAGAGAGAGAGAAAGAGAGAGAGACTTCTTCTGTCAGCTGGTTTATTCACCTAATGGTCGTAATGACCAGGGCTGGGCCAGGGTGGAGCCAAGATCCAGGAGCTTCTTTTGGTCTCCCATGTGAGTTCAGGTGCCCAAGTACTTGGGCCATCTTCTGCTGCTTTCTCAGGTACATTAGCAGGAAACTGGATCAGAATTGGAGCAGCCTGGACTCAAACCAGTTGCAGTTGGTAACTTTACCCACTATGCCAAAACCCCGGCCCTGAACATGTATTTATTGATTAGAAAGAGTTAGAGAGAGAAGAAAAGAGATTAAGAGACATGAGAGAGAGAGAGACAGAGAGAGCGCGCACCTCCATCCACTGGGTCACTAAATGGCCGCAATGAACGGGGCGGGGCCAGGCCAAAGTCAAGAGCCAGGAGCTTAACGCAGGTCTCCCATGTGGGAGCAGGGGCCCAAACACTCAGGCCATGTACTGCAGGGAACTAGATCTGAAGTGGAGCAGCCAGGACTCTAACCACTGCCTCTATAGGATACTGGCATAGCAGTAGTGGTTTTACCCACTACAACACATCACTGGCTCCTCCAATATATTTTTGAAGGAAAGATGAAGGAACTACATAACTATTATGACTGCTAAGCAAGTTCATGGGAACATTGTATGATATCTACCAGAATTTTATCTCACAACCAAAGTAGACAGTAATGCACATCATTCCAGAAATCTCACATAATATTTCCTATGTGACTGTATGTAATTTACAATATAGACTTATCTGAAAATGTATAGTCATCAGTAATTACCTATGTGTGAATTGTTATACAAATGTTTATGATGTTTCATAGAAAGGAAAACAACATTGATCATTTGAGTGGAGGTACACCTGAGGAATACACATGAAAAAAATGTGACTGTAGTTGTCTTGTATAAACCAGAGCTTCATACCATGCTGGCTGGGGGATGCAGGAGTAACACGATTATATAGTTCTAAATTTCCCCTAGGGATCTTAATTATTTTAATCAGTTGGATGCTGAATCCATATGAATAGCCTCCAGGGCACATAGATCACTCTCCTGTGGTCCTAGAGGAGCCATAACTTAAATGGAATCAAAAAAGTTTTGTATAACATGGTAAAACATTTCAGAGAAGCCAGTCTAAAGTAATAAATATGATGGATTCCCGATTTCAATTTAATTTTTTATTTAGAAATATGAAGATAATCATCATACCAACCTCACAGGGTTTTGTAAATCTATTTCATTTATTCATTCTTCAAACATGCTTTTCTCAACTTGAACAATGACAAGTAGTGTCCTAAAAGCTTAGGGGACTTCAGTCAACAGGCTCTCAACAGTTGCAACGTGAGTCATTCCACCAGTGTGAGGAGACACTTTTCCGGAGGACACTCAGGAGCACACAGCCTTCAGGGCATCTGCTTTGCGATGTCCACTTCCATTTCTGCTCCTTTTTAAAACTCATTCCCTTCAGAAAATATCTGAGTGGTGGTCTTTCCCATTGCACCTTCTCATGTTGCCTTCTTCCCATTCTAACAGGAAGGTATGTCTCTTGTAGCACATTCACTAATTTTGACCTTATTCAGGAGTGTAAAACACACAAGAACACCAAGAAGGTAACACTTTGAAATACTGGTGTCAGCTGGCGCCATGGCTCAATAGGCTAATCCTCCGCCTTGCGGCGCCGGCACACCAGGTTCTAGTCCCGTCGGGGCACCGGATTCTGTCCTGGTTTCCCCTCTTCCAGGCCAGCTCTCTGCTGTGGCCAGGGAGTGCAGTGAAGGATGGCCCAAGTGCTTGGGCCCTGCACCCCATGGGAGACCAGGAGAAGTACCTGGCTCCTGCCTTCGGATCAGTGCAGTGCGCCTGCCGCAGCGTGCTAGCCATGGCTGCCATTGGAGGGTGAACCAATGGCAAAAAGGAAGACCTTTTTCTCTGTCTCTCTCTCTCTTACTGTCCACTCTGCCTGTCAAAAATTAAAAAAAAAAAAAAAAAAAGAAATACTGGTGTCAGTAGTGAGAAAGTGAATGACGTTAATGAGTGAGTAACAAATTACGTTATAAAGCAGAGGGTTTCCAACAATTTGCTTTCAAGAAAATTGAAGGAGAATATCAAATTGTCAGTTAATAAATCATGAAAAATAATTTTTGATGATAGAGCACTGTGTGATTTGGGGGATATAATTCAGATGGTGACAAAAATAATTGAATTACATCACGATAACAAAATTCCTCCAAGTGCCAACTACATTTGTGAAGTGGCAAAAGTTGCTGAAGACACACTTTATAAATTTTTAAATGAGATTATTAATGGTACAAACTTTAGTATTCTAATGTGATACATGAATTAACCTAAGGAAAAATCCTATTCTGCAACTAGACTAGAAATACATCCAAAATTATTCATTTCATTCATATTGTCATTTTATAAATTAAGTATATATGTAGCAATCAATTATCTATTGGTAATAATACTGGGAATAACAGAATATTAACTTAATCCAAAAGAGTACTTTTTAATATGAAGAGTTTTATAAGAAAAATATTTACTGGGGAAAGTGTATAACATAAGAACATACATTAATTTAGGAAAAACTTTGTAAAAAGGTATTTAAAACTAGTTCAAGGAGAATAAGAACACTAAAAAAGTTTAAATACATAAAATGTGTTAAACAATGAGTTTCATAATTGTGTTTTTAAATGGCAGTTTTCATAATAAGATGGGAATGGTACCTTTGCCACTGTTTAAATATTTAATATATTAGTATAATCAATGTTTTGAAAATGATTAAATAAAATTATTGGTCTTAAAACAGTTACCTATGAAGCAAAATGAGATTTTAAAGATAATATTGAGTAGAAATGACTGAAAGTTTACCTAAGTCAGTGTAAGCAAGTATATATTTACTCTGTTATTAATAATGCAAAAGAATTAAAATTTCAGAAAGTTAAAATTGTTATAGTCATTTATATTTATTAAATAGAATGTCTGTCAAATAGAATCCACAAGATTCCATCAAGTGAGCTTGATTTATTTAAAAATTTTTGCTGATAAATCTTTCTGTACTAAGAAAGGATTATATATCGACAAATTTAAAATCATACTTTACAGAGAATATTAGTATGTCCAAAGACACAGACCCAATAGGATAAATAGAAACACATAGAAAGACATTTGTTATAAGGAATGTTTTTCAGGATTCAAATGCCGCACGAATCAAGTCTGATGGTGTGGAAGGATAAGTTTGATAGGTTGAACACTCCAAAAAAATGTTACAGTCTGGCGGCAAACCAGGAAAAGCCGATTTCTAAAAAGAAATCCAAAGACGCTTTGCTTTTAGAATTTCTTGTTGCTGAGAGGAGGTCGGAGTTTTGTTCTACTAAGACGGTCAAGAACTGGGTGTTACCCACCCATATTTAGGAAGGCAGTTTGCTTTACTCAAAGTCCACTGACTGAAATGTAATTATTATCCAAACCACTCTCACAGAAATATCAAAAGTAATGTTTGAGCATTTATCTGGGCACTACGACGTAGCCAATTTAACACTTAACAGCAGTTAAGACACCCTTTCCCATATCGGGGTACCTGGGCTTGATTTCCAACTCTGACTCTTAATTCCATCTCCCTAGACCTGGAGAGCAGCAGTGATGGCCCAAATAATTGGATTTCTGTCACCCAAGAAGGACATTTTGGTTTTATTCTTTGATCCCAGCTTCAACCTGGCAATTGTGGGTATTTAGAGTATAAACTAATAAATGGAAGCTTCTCTCTCTTGCTCTCTCTCTCTCTGTCTCTATCTCTCTGTCTCTCTCAAAAATATTTTAATAAAATGATAATCACATGTGGCTATTTAGAAGCTGAGTTAATGGCTCATTAATTATGACAACTATATCAATGTGATATAATGTATATTATATATATAGTGATATATATAATAAGGAAAGTGGAGTGAGGGGCATGTTTGGAACTCTTTGTATTAGTACCTCACAACTTTTTTTTTCAAATTTAAACTATTCTGAAATAAAATGTTTAAAAAATAATATACAGTAGATATAATAATGAAGATTACACAAATCAGGAAAGCTTAAGAGACGTTTTTCAATGTAAAATCAAACTCAGATGTGTTTGAAAGGAAAAATCTCTATTTTTACAATAGCACACTTATTTTTCTTAAAATGATCTTCAATTGAAAAGAAAACTTGAATTATTTATGATGTATTTTGTTTAAATTCACAAAGGGAACATCTGTCTTGATTAGGTAAGGAAACTCCGTTTTTTTTTCATTTGTACTGAATATTTCAGGATTAGAAGTAAACTCGTGGGAGGCTGGTGCTGTTGTGTACCAGATAAAGCCGCTGCCTGCAGTGCCGGCATCCCATATGGGCGCCGGTTTGAGTCCCGGCTGCTCCACTTCCAATCCAGCTCTCTGCTATGACTGGAAAAGCAGTAGAAGATAGCCCAAGTCTTTGGGCCCCTGCACTTGCATGGGAGACCTGTGTAGGAGACTCCTGGCTCCTGGCTTCAGATCAGCATAGCTCCAGCCGTTGCCACCAACTGAGGAGTGAACAAGCAGATGGAAGACCTCTCTCTCTCTCTGCCTCTGCCTCTCTGTAAATCTTCCTATCAAATAAAATAATTAATATTTTTAAAAAAGAAGTAATGTTGTGGACTGTTTATTCCTTTTCATGTTTCATATTCTACATCACCTCATCATTAAGTAATAATAATCATATGGGAAATTAATGCTGGGATAAATCAATCTATCTCAGCACATTTCTCATTTCACAAAACTTCTTTTCTGTGATACACCAAAAACATTGCTCACTACCATTAGTTCCTTTAATGATTACATAAAAGTTGAATTTTCCTTCTAAATGCATTGCCTGAATATCAAACATTTCTAAAATATACCCTTGAACATTCTTTTTCAGGTAAAACAGCTGTAAGTTTGTCAACCCTTTCAACGGTATGGTTTGAGGGCTATTAATCATCCTCTTCAATCACTCCCCTCAAAAAGTATCCTTGTTTCCTCTTCTTAAAGTGGTTTTACTCCCACAGGCACACATTTAGTTGTTTCCTTTACTTTTAAGAAATGAATGCTGAAATTCTACATGCTGCCATGCAATAGTCCACTTTTCTGCCATAAAAAAGTACCATCAGATGTGTGGCTTAAACAAGAAGTTTCCCAGAACAAGGTGCCAGCCAATTCAGTTGCTGGTGAGGGTCATCTCCCTGACTCGCAAGCAGCTGCCTTATTTCTAGTTCCTAAAAAGACCAAGACAGAGTGACCTTCTCTTCCTCTTCCTATAAAACCGCTACCAATAACCCTAGCAGCGAAGCCCCATGTTCAAGACAATATCCAGTTCTAATGACCTCCCTAAAGCCCCCAAATACCAGCACACCGAAGATTAGGCTTTCAAGGTCTGAATTTTCAGTAGAAGCAAAAGTACCACGTGCATGTTAGTGCCTTGGTAGTAATCAGAAAGTACAAAAAAAAAAAAGACATGTGCACCAATCTAGTCACCCAGAATCCTTTGGCAAGCCTGTTAAAGATTGGACAAACCTTGACCTTATCCCACAGATTTCTGTTTGGTACAAATAATTGATTCCTCCAGTTATTATTTGCTGCTTTATAGACTATCAATTTTGTGGATAAGCTACCATTCTTCTAACATTCTTCTTTTAAATGGGTTATCAATACTATTTAAAATCTTGAACAAGACTTATTTCATACCAATTCTGCCATTAATGAAACAAATAAAATGTTTCACACATGTTCCTCTTATATTTTAATGGAAATCATGCTTTTTGAGTCTGTACAATTATATTTTGAAAGCATTATACTCACCTAAAATTTTTAAAACTGATATTGAAGTTGTCATTTGTAATTGTTCAGTGAATTTTTATATTTTCCTGCTCAGACAGGAAACATTGTTAGAGGATGACATTCTAATATATTATCTGGTATTATTGTCTGACTTGTGTAGAATCAAAAAATATTAACTAAAATACCAGTATAAAAACTCTAACCAGTTATTTTAGAGCAAAGTAAAATATATTAGTAGACAATCTAACTCGTAAGTCAGAGATTCAAACAGGTTAAACATTTTAAGTTTCTTGTCTCAGTCCATTTTCTGTTACAGTCGCTGCATGCTACATTTGGAATGATTTTTAAAGTATAATCTATTTGGCTCACTGTGCTAGATGAGAAGTCCAACAGCATGGCAGCATTCGTTTCTGGCATTTGGTGAGGGCCTTTCTGCGGCACCATAGCATGGCAGAGGTGTCTATGGCAAGACAGAGCAAGTGAGCTAGCTTGGATCTCTCTTCCTCTTTGTAAATGGTTACTAATACCACCACTGGGGACCTCATCTTCAGGACTTCATCTAATTCTAATCACCTCCTGAAGACCTCACCTCCAAATACAATTAAGAATTTAGGGACTGAGTTTCCAGCACATGAACTTTTGAGAGAC
The DNA here is from genome assembly GCF_051225735.1 of Oryctolagus cuniculus. Taxonomy (NCBI): domain Eukaryota; kingdom Metazoa; phylum Chordata; class Mammalia; order Lagomorpha; family Leporidae; genus Oryctolagus; species Oryctolagus cuniculus. The sequence goes on from NC_142874.1 coordinate 135,865,868, forward strand.
ACTTTCTAACCAAGGCACCTTTAATTAGGAATATTAAACTTACCAAAGCAAGATTTGCTGTTTTTGCTATAAAGCGAGTGACAGATTTCTCATTCAAATGTAAGCAGTGAGAACTTACATTATCTCTCTTACTGGTTATTTACCAGATAGCTTTAATTGTTATTAGGAAATTAAGACTCTAAACAGTTATGGGCAAGTTTTTCCAAATATAGGTATAATTCTCAAGGATTGCACTAAATGTATGGGGCATTAATTCTTAGCCAATCACTGTCACACTAACATCATTAGTGTAATGCATGATACTCTATGGCTCTTATTCTTAGGACAATATTGAGCCATCATGTGCTGAATGAGTCATATACCCTCCCTTGATATTGAATTTAACTAATTTTATTTGCTGTTTCATTGACAATAAGCCATCTTATTTTTTTGTATTTCAATAAAAGCCCACAGCATTTTATGTCTCAGAGAAATAAGATGATATTTAAAGTGAAATATAAGCCAAAATGACATAAATTAGGCATAAAATCAAGACATAGATGATGTTCTAATACTCCAGAAAGTCCAGTCAAAGACAATAATAATCAAATGTACTTATTCTGTTTATAAGCCAGCGAGGCATAGTATCAATAATTTTATTTTGAAAGGCAGAGAAGGCAGAGTTACAGAAATGAAGAGACAGAGAGAGAGAGGGAGAGAGGGAGAGGGAGAGAGAGAGAGAGAGAGATTGATTCCACCTGCTTGCTCCCCAAATGGCTGCAATGGCTGGAGCTGAGCTGATTGAAAGCCAGGAGGCAGGACTTCCCTCCAGATCTTACACATGGGTGCAGGGGCCCAAACACTTGGGCCGTCCTCCACAGCCCTCCCAGTCACATTAGCAGGGAGCTGGATTGGAAGTGGAATAATCAGGAATTGAACCCATGTCCATATGGGATGCCAGCACCACAGATGGCAGCTTAACCAGCTACAGTACAGTGCTGGCCTCAGTATCAATACTTTTAAAAACTCCCATGAATTAATTGAAACTGGAAAATCTTTTCCCAAAGGAAATAATACGACTAAAACTCTGAAAGTCATAAAAATATTGGCATATCCCATTTTGATCCTAGAAATAATGATTGTGTATATCATTATATTTTCTCTTCACAGATGATGATCTAGCTTCTTTCAAATCCTCATTTAATATAGTAAAATGCAGTTGAGTATGCTGTACCCATACTTGGTAACGTGTTACATACAGTTTGGACTTATTTTCTATAGAGTAAGGATATTAAATTATGGTTTGTGCAGAGGAAGAACAGAACCTAATTACCTTAAACAACACAAAGCCACAAATTGCTATGGCTGAAACTTCACCCAACTCTCCAACCTTGTTCACATTCCTCATCTGTTTTTGCTATCTCCTCATTTATTCAACCAATGTTTCACATCAACTTTCTGATATTTTCAGAAATGTTTATAAATATTTGGATTATTCCATTGCCTCCAAGAGGCCTAGAGAGAGAGAGAGACAGAGGTGTAAACACAGTTTTGAGTAAGAGGAGTCATTGAAGGGATATCCATTCATTAATTCACTCATCCAAGCCATACTTCCTGAGCACTTATTATATGGTACTAAAATTCATTATAGTAGCGATACAGTAATAAAAGACAAACATACATTCACATAGCTTTTGGTTTAGCTGAAATAACAGAAAATAAATAAATAAATAATCTAGGAAGATATATGTATAAGTACAGGGGCCTGCCATATGTTCCTATACATTAAGCTATAGCTTGTGACACTGGCTATAGCTTAATATTGGATTGCAATTTGAGTCCCTGCTGCTTTACTTCTGACAAAGCTTCCTACTAATGTGCATGGGAAGGCAGTGGAAAAAGGGCCAAGTGCTTGGGCCCCTGCAACCCACATAAAAGACCAGGAAAAATTTCCCAGCTGATCGCTTCAGCCTGGCTCATACACGGTTATTGTAACCATTTGTAAACTAGTGATGAAAGATTCTCTCTCTCTTTCCCTCTGATCACTTCCTACCTCTCTCACCCTCCTTCCTTCTCTTTTCTAACCTCTTTTTAAAATAAAATATAGATCTTTAAAACATTATAGATATATTTATGTAAATTGTGAAAGATTATAGTTTAGCTAGAATGCAGGATATTACGTAGCATGTTATGTTGGCTTTGTATCTTAGAGAGACAAAGTCATAAGCCACATGACACCCTGCATTCCAGCTAAATCGTAAACTCTTTTAAAATAAAACCTACCCCTGCCTTTCTCTGAAGGGAGGAGAGAACCTCCACTTTGACTATGACCGTGTCTAAACAAGATAAGAGTCGGAGAACTCAAGGGGCTTCCATAGCCTTGGAAACTCATGACTGGTGCATAGGGAGATTACTGATGCCATAAACAGGAGTGTCAATTTGTAAAGTCAACAACAGGAGTCACTGTGCACTTACTCCTCATGTAGGATCTCTGTCCTTAATGTGCTGTACATTGAGGCTTAATGCTATAACGAGTACTCAAACAGTATATTTCACTTTGTGTTCTATGGGTGTGCAAACGATTGAAATCTTTACTTAATGTACACTAAACTGATCTTCTGTAAAAAAAAAAAAAATTATCAATTCCCAACTTGACTCTCACTGGGATTAAACATGACAATAGGTCTGATCTGATTTCATCATCATTTAAAAAAAATCATCTATTATTTTTCACTTTATGTTTCTGTGTGGGAGCAAACTGTTGAAATCCTTACTTAAGGTATACTAAGCTGATCTTCTGTATATTAAGATAATCGAAAAAGAATCTTGATGTGAATGGAAGGGGAGAGGGAGTGGGAAAGGGGAGGGTTGTGGGTGGGAGGGACGGTATGGGGGGGGGAAGCCATTGTAACCCATGAGTCGTACTTAGGAAATTTATATTCATTAAATAAAAGATAAAAAAAAAACCTACCCCATAAAGAAGAAGGGGCAAATATACCAGATGGGCAGCCATCAACATAGAGACACAGGAGACCTGAAGAAGAAAGGTAGCATGATGCCTCCAAAAGAACTCAATACTCCTCCAGAATAGGTCCTGAACTGAAGGAAAGGGATGACATGGCAGATACAGAACTCAAAGCAGTGATTGTAAAGAAGCTCAATGCGATGCGGGAGAATAGAGACAGATTAAAGAAATGAGGAAATCAATGAGCGACACGAATGAAAATATGACAAAGGAAATAGAAATCATTAAGAAGAACCTACTAGAAATTTTGGAGGTGAAATCACAATCAGTGAAATAAAAGATATGATTGAGCAATTTAATAGCAGAATAGACCAAGTGGAGCAAAGAATATCTGACCTAGAGGAACAAAAAATTGAAATAGCCCAATCAGACAAAAATAAATAGAAAAGAATAAAAAGAATGAAGGAAATGTACATGAAATATGGAATACTAATAAATGAGCAAATACTCACATTATAGGCATTCCAGAAGGAGAAGAAAAGGAAAAAGGCATTGAGAATCTGTTAATGAAACAATAATTAAAAATTTGCCAGGTATTGAAAGAGACATGTACACCTGGAAGCTGAAAGAACACCAAGCAGACTCAGCCCAAAAAGGTCTCCTCCAAGGCATATTGTCATCGAATTGTCAAAAAGTTAAAGACAGGAGCCGGCGCCATGGCTCACTTGGTTACTCCTCCGCCTGTGGCGTCAGCATCCCATATGGGCACCGTGTTCTAGTCCCGGTTGTTCCTCTTCCAGTCCAGCTCTCAGCTATGGCCCAGGAATACAGTGGAGGATGGCCCAAATGATTGGGCCTCTGTACCCACATGGAAGACCAGGAGGAAGCCCCTGGCTCCCGGCTTTGGATCGGCGCGGTGCGCCGGCCATCACAGCCATTTGAGGGGTGAACCAATGGAAGGAAGACCTTTCTCTCTCTCTCTCTCTCTCTCTCTCTCTCACTGTCTAACTCTGCCTATCAAATAAAAAGAAAAAAATTAAAAGAGAAAATCCTAAAGGCAGTAAGAGAAAAGCATTAAATTACTTATAGAGGGAAATCAACTAAATTAACGTCAGAATTCTCAACAGAAACCCTAGAGGCCAGAAGAGAGTGAGATTATATGGTGCTGAGGTGTAGCAGGTAAAGCCACGCCTGCAGTGCCGGCATCCCATATGGGCGCCGGTTCAAGTCTCGGCTGCCCCACTTCCGATCAAGCTCTCTGCTAAGGCCTGGAAAAGCAGTAGAAAATGGCTCAAGTCCTTGGGCCCCTGCACCCATGTGGGAGACCCAGAGGTAGCTCCTGGCTCTGGCTTCAGATCAGCGCAGCTCTAGCCGTTGTGGCCAATGGGGGAGTGAATCAATGGATGGAAGAACTCTCTCTCTCTCTCTCTCTCTCTCTCTCTCTCTGCTTCTGCCTCTCTGTAGCTCTACCTTTCAAATAAATAAATATTTTTTTTTAAAAAAAGAATCATCATCCAATCAAAAAAATGACAAGTCTTAGTTTTTAATCTATCAATACTAACCTTGAATGAAAGTGGATTATATGCACCAATTAAACATGAGCAGGCATAGCTATCCTAACGTCAGATAAAACAGACTTTAAATCCAAAACTGTAAAAAGAGATAAAGATGGACACTACATTCTGACATAAAGTTCAATGCAGCAAGACATAAAATCATAAATACATATTCACCCAACACAAGACCACTCAAATATACACAGAAAACACTATCAAACCTAAAGGGAGACATAGACTTCAATAGAATAATAGAGAGTGACTTCAACACCCCACTCTCATCAATGGACAAATCATCCAGTCAAAAACATTAATAGAGATACACTGGAGTTTAAACATACTACAAAGCAAAAGGGCATAACAGACATTTACAAGATATTTCACCCAACTGCTACAGAATACACGTTCTTCTTATCAGCACATGGAACAATTTCTAAGATAGATTACATAAATGGCCACGAATCAAGTCTCTGCAAATTTAAATCGTATCATGTAATTTCTGAGACAATAACAGAATAAAACTAGAAATCATAAATAAGAAGAACAATAGAACACTCACAAATATTGGAAATTAAACAACTTGCTACTGAATGATCAAGGAGTCACTGAAGAAATTAAAAAGGAAATCCAAAACATTCCTGAAATAAATCGAAATGAAAACACAACATATCAAAACCTGAGGGATACATCAAAGGCAGCATTAAGAGGGGAGTTTATAGCATAACGTGTTTAAATCAAAAAAGAGAACTATCTTAGTCATCCAATGATTCATCTTGAAGATTTAGAAAATCAAGAACAAACCAAACTCCAAATCAGCAGAAGGCAAGAAATAATAAGGTTCAGAGCAGAATTTAATATAATGGAAACTAACTAAATAATACTAAAGAATAAAAAAACAGGAAGTTAGTTTTTTGAGAATATAAACAAAATAGATAAAATTATAAATGGACTAACAAAGAAAAAGGAAAAAAACTCAAATATAAATATTAGAGATAAAAAATGAGACATTACAGCTGACACCCCTGCAATACAAAGGATCATAAACTACTTTGAAGAACAAGATGCTAATAACCTGGAAAACCCTGAAGAAATGGAAAAATTCCTGGATTCATATAACCTACCAATAATAAATCAAGAAGATAAAGATGGGGCTAGTGCTGTGGTGTGGTGGGTAAAGCCACTACCTGTAGTGTTGGCATCCCACATGAGCACCAGTTCAAGTCCCAATTTCTCCAGCTCTCTGCTATGGCCTGGGAAAGGAGTAGAATATGGTCCAATTCGTAGGGCCCCTGCACCCGTATGGAAGGCCCAGAGGAAGCTTCTGGCGCCTGGCTTTGAATTGGTGCAGCTCCAGCCATTTTGGCCTTTTGGAGAGTGAACCAGCAGATGGAAGACCATTCTCTCTCTCTCTCTCTCTCTCTCTCTCTCTGCCTTTGCTTCTCTGTAAGTCTGCCTTTCAAATAAATAAATGTAATCTTAAAAAAACAAGATATAGACAACCTAAATAGAACCACAACAACCCATGAGATTGCAACAGTAATCAAAAGTCTTGCATCAAGGCAAGATCTGCATCCTGATGGCTTACTACTGAATTCTACAAAACACTGAAAGAGGAAGTAACTCCACTACTCTTCAAATCATTCCAAAATGATCAACAGGATGGAATTCTGCCAAAATCATTTTATGAGGACAGCATACTTTTATACAAAATCAAATGAAAACTACAAATCTATATCCTGAATGAACATAGATGCAAAAATTCTCAACAAAATATTAAATACTAGCAAATCAAAGCCACAATGGCATTAAAAAGATCATACATCATGATAAGGGGGAATTTATCCCATAAATGCAAGGGTGGTTCAATAATCTCAAATCAATAGATGTCATAATTGATATCATTAGAACGAAAAACATTTCAATAGATGCAGAGAAAGCATTTGATAACATACAACACTGCATCATGATAAAAACTCTCGAGAAATTAGGTGAAGAAGGAGCATTCCTCAAAATAATAAAATTATGTATAACAAACAAACAGCCAATATCATACTGAATAAAGAAAAACTGAAACCATTTCCCCTCAGATCTGGGATAAGACAAGAATGTCCACTTTCACCACTCTTATTCAATATAGTACTGGAAGTTTTAGCAAGAGCAATTAGAGAAGAGAAAAAAATAAAGGGTGCCAAAGTTGGAAAAGAGGAAATTAAACTATCCATGGTTGCAGATAACATAATGTTGTAAATGGAAAAACCTAAACAGTGCACTAAAAAGCTGTTAGAATTGATAAACCAAATTCAGTAAAGTTGCAAGTTAACAAAATAAACATACAAAAAAAAAAACACACTAATGATTAACTCATTTGTTAGAGAAATCAAGAAAGAAATCCATCCACAGTAGCCATAAAAAATCAAATATTTAGGAATAAATTTAACCAAAGAAGTGAAAGATTTCAACAATGAAAATTATTAAACATTGATGAAATAAATTATCAAGGACACAAAAAATGAAAAGATGTACCTTGCTCATGGATTGGTGGAATCGATATCATCAAAATGTCTATAATATATAAACCAACTTATAGATTCAATGCAATCTCTATCAAAATGCTGATGGCATTCTTTACAGATTTAGGACAAACAGTCCTGAAATTGATATGGAATCACAAAAGACCCTAAATAACCAAAGTGATCCTGAGCAAGAAAAAACAAGCTAAAAGCATCACAATGCCTAATTTTAAAGCATACTACAAAGCTGTAGTAACTAAAACGGCTTGGTACTGGCATAAAAAATACATTTATCAACGGAACAGAATAGAGAGCCCCAAAATAAATCCACGTACATATAGCCAACTGATTTTTGATAAAAGTGCTCAGAGCATACAGTGGAATAGGAATAGCCTCTTCAAAAACTGGTGCTGGCAAAACTGGATGTATATACATAGAAGAATGAAATTAGATCCATACATTTCACTATGTACAAAAATCAACTCAGGATGAATCAAAGACCTAAATTTAAGACTTGAGTCTCTGAAGTTGCTGGAAGAAAACATAAGGGAAACCCTCTAAGACATTGGGTAGGGTACAACTTGTTAGAGAAGACCCCCAAAACATAGGCAACAAAAGCAAAACTAAACAAATGGGACTATATCAGTCTCAGCATCTTTTGCACAGAAAAGGCAACAATTAATAAAGAGATATCCAACAGTATGTAAAAAAATTGCAAACAGCCTATCTGATAAGGGATTAATAATCTGAATATATCAGCAATTTAAAAAACTCAAGGAAAATAAAAACAACCAATCCAGTTGGGAAATGGGCAAAAGACTTCTATAGACATTTCTCAAAAGAAGAAAGGTAATGAAAATAACTGAAAAAATGCATTTAAAATATGTATCTGAGTGTATTTCATTTTTTTTCTCATCGTGCATCTAGCTATGGACTAGCATTTGAGATTTAGAGCTACTTTTCCTTTTTCTGAAAAGCTGTATCCTAAAGACATGTTTATCTTATTAATCATAATGTCAATGAGTATATAATTAAATAAATTAAGAGTCACAGAATCTCCTCTTATGAAGGAATATTGTTGAAAATCCAATATTATCCTTACTTTGTCCAAAAATCAAGCAATTCTGGGGCATTTTTTGGCATGGTGGGTACCACCACCTGCAATGCCAGCATCCCAAATGGGTGTCTGTCTGTGTCCTGGCTACTCCACTTCTGATCCAATCCCCTGGTAATATGCTTTGGAAAAGCAGAGGAAGATGGCCAAAGTGTTTGGGCCTCCGCCACTCACATGGGAGACCTGCAGGAAGCTCCTGGCCCTTGGCTTCAGCCTGACCCAGAGCTGGCCATAGCCATTGCAGCCATCTGGGGAGTGAACAAGCAGGTGGATGATCTCTCTCCCTCCATGCCTCTCCCTTTCTGTCTAGTTCTGACTCTCAAAATAAATAGATACGTGTTTTTTTAAAAGATTAATAAATTCTTTCATTTTTCATCTTTCTACATCTCATGTTGGCACTCATTCTTCCTTGTCTTCCAGTTCAAAGATTGATTTGATCTTGCCATTCTCTGAAGCCAACTGCCAACTTGCCCTGTAATTTTGCTCCTGTCTGCTGAATATCAGTTGGGCACCTCTCTTCTGCAACATTATTTTTCTCTTGTGTTTTTAAATAAAATGCTTCACTCTAAAATGCCACACTTTACTTCACAGATCTTCAAATCACAAGACTTCCCGAAAAAAAAAAAAAAAATGCCTCCAGTTCTTGCCATTCTGCACATAAAAATGTTCCAATAGCTTCCTCTTTGTGTTGGATTAAATTTCAAATGAGTTACAGCACTGAATAGAGCCTGCGCAATGTAGACCCTACGGATTCTCCTCTTGACTCACCTTGACTGCTCCACACCCTTCTCTCACTGTTTGCCCTGCACAGTCCTGTTGTTATTTCAGGACCTCAAGCAGCCTGGAAGGTTTCCTAGTTGCAGGATCGTTGAACTCCCATTGCTCTCCCACTTAGTTCTCGGATCTTCACAGGGCTATTAATCAGGTGGCCACTCAGCTGTGCTGTCCACAGAGACCAGCAACACTCAGCCAACCTTCAGTAGCACCCCCATCCCAGTCACCTGCCCCTGCTCTTTCATTTTCCTTCTATCAGTATCTGCAGTTGACTTTTGACTTTTTGACAGCTGTCTCGTTTCCACTCTGGGATACAACGCTGATAAAACAGGGACCTTTTCTGCTTCTTTTACTACCACACTTATAAAGCAATTTCTGACACAGAAGTAGTGAACAACATTTTCTGTTAATACATGCAAACATTTTACTCAGTTCTGACCCACATATATTAATTATCTTCTGCATTATATTGTTAAAGGATTTTAACCTCAACCTTTTATACTTGCTTTGAAAAATGATAAATGATTTCAAATATGCTTCCTTGCAATTTTCAAATAACAAAAACTTTATAATAATATTAGTATAGTGTCTTATTGTGAATTGTGCTAGAATCATATACATGAGAAAAATCAACAATTTGCTTTACAATTGATGAGCATCAAAATACGTGCCCATAAACACACATACACATTTACATGTAAATACTCATATATTTGAAGTAAAATAGAAAATTGAGATTTGTTACTGGTAGATGGTAATTTACATTTTTCTAATTTTCAAGATCATAGCTAAAACAGTAGGCCTGGGCCAGTGCCATGGTGCAGTAGGTTAATTCTCCGCCTGCGGCACCAGCATCCCATATGCGCGCCGGTTCGAATCCTTGTTGCCCCTCTTCTGATCCAGCTCTCTGCTGTGGCCTGGGAAAGCAGTAGAAGATGGCCCAAGTCCTTGAGCCCCTGCACCCACATGGGAGACCAGGAAGAAGCACCTGCTCCTGGCTTTGGAAAGGTGCAGCTCCGGCCATTGTGGCCATTTGGGAAGTGAACCGACGGAAAGAAGACCTTTCTCTCTGTCTCTCCCTCTCACTGTCTGTAACTCTACCTGTAAAATACATAAATTAAATTTAAAAAGTAGGCCTTCCATTACAGATACCCACAATGTCTAGGTGATAGGCAGACTCTAAGATGGTCCTCTGTGATCTTCCTCTTTTAAAACCTTGTTGATTTTTTTGACTTTTTTATTTCTATAAAGCGAACAAATTTGATGTACTTAATATATAGTTTCAAGAGCATAATAAAACTTCCCACCCTACTAACCCTGCCTCTCTTCCCAACCACACTTTCATCATACTTCCTCCTTCTTGTCTTTTAATTTTTATAATACTTTCAATTTACTTTATAGTCACAAGCTTCACCCTCCACTAAATAAAGAATTCAACAATCTGGAGAGTGGGATAGACCTTGCGCCTGGCTTCTATCCAAAAGAGTACATGAAACATAAGGGGATGTCATTGTCATGATTGAGTGCCACAGGTTATGACTTCCATGATGCTGCATACACTATTGGGGTCCTGGGTTGCGTGATTCATAACACAAGCTGCTGTGTTGGAGAGACCCACTTGGAAAGCACTGGGGTTGACTTGGGCCCAAAGCCAGGAGGGAACTGAGTTCTGAAACAGCAGCTTACAAGCAGACCATTTTCCAGCTAAGCTTGAGATGAGTTGTAGCACATCCGTATATGAAGGCAGCCTGTGAGCGCCACTGAGATACAGGACACAGCTGAGCGCTGGCTGGATTCAGGACCCACCAAACCTGTTCGTGATAAATACTTGTTATTAAGCTAAGATGTGGTATCATATTTTACATAGCATAAATAACTATGATAGGCTCCTTTATATTCAAATTCTGTCTTAAAATATTTAGAGTTTGTACCCTTATGTTTTGGTATTCACTCTGCTTTTTCATTTACATGTTTATCTCTATGATCTTTTCCTTTTTTTTTCTTTCAGCCCATGCTTTCTTTTCTCTCCATCTAGGGAAGATACATCCTTATATATTCAACAATATATTTTTCAGCCTTCAAGTTACTGCAATGTGACATAAATACCACTGATCATCAGACCCTATGTGTGGGTTTATCACAAAGAGTTTGTTATATAGAAATATATGATTGTGTATTAGGTTGGGGAGCTGACAGAGATAACACACATTTCAGTGCAGATAGGTTGAGGAAGAATTATAAATAAATTGAACAATCTCAAATGTTCAGGATGTGTTAAAAATAGTTTTCCCTGGAGCTGGCATTGTTGCATAGCAGATAAAATCGCTGCCTGCAATGCCAGCATCGGATACGGGAGCTAGGTTGTGTCCCGGACACTCCATTTCTGATCCTGCTTCCTGCTAATGCGCCTGGAAAAGCAGGAGAAGATGACTCATGGGCTTGGGTCCTTGGGGAGACCCAGATTAAGCTCCTGGCTCCTGGCTTTAGTCTGGCTGGGCCTGGTTCTTTCATCCATTTGGGGAGTGAACTAGCAGATGGAAGATTCTCTCTCTCTCTCTCTGTCTCCTCCATTCTGTAACTCTGCCTATCAAGTAAATAAAATAAATCTTTAATAGGACAGTTCTGCTCATTTATTTTATTTTATTTTTATCAGAACTTGTATGTGTGTGGGTATTTTTGAGATCAGATGTTGCATTCTGAAATAGTTTCAGTTAGTTAAATCTAGATGTAATTCAATATAGAGCCTCAAATTCCCACCAGTTATAGGCAAATTATAGGGCATATTTTCAGCTAAATTTTATTACTATTTTAAATTAATTTCTGGCACATAGTAAACATTCAAAAATTGTGTTTGTATTTGAAAAAGGAATTGAAACCATTATTGTTACTGCTCTTTACTTCCATGAGTCTTACTCCAAAATGTGTGGATTAGTGTATCTATTTTACATCTGTCTTGTTTACTAGACACTGATTCCAAGATGACAAGGCCAATGTATTTTGTGAACACCAAAATCTTCTGCTGGAAGCAAGGTATTACGTATGACACATGTATGTTAATAAGGAAAACAATAGTTCATTTTTATAAAATTGATTCTGATAACAAAGTACATAAATGATTGTAAAGGCAAACTATTTCAAGTCCTTTTCCTTTAATATCTAATCTATTGCTAGATTTCTGGTTTTATTGTTGCTTATGGTTTTGAGGTGGGGGGGAACGTGTGGGTGAGTTTGTGTGTGTGTGTGTAAAAATCAAGGGTAATTGTGGGTGTCCTCACTGTAATAAATTAATTGTAGTCTATGAAACAGGTCCCATTCCTCTAAATATGACATGTAAGTTACTTCAATAATATTCCCTATGTTGAGAAATGTGTTTTTAAAGTATTTTCCTCTGTGTTAAATTCTAAATCTTTCTTCAGACTCAATTCAGATAAAATTTTCTTCCTGACAGTCCCAGTATTTATCAAACCTTCCCCCATTCAATTTTTAAAAAACATCATCTTATATATGTGTGGGGAGCAACTCGGACTAGACTAAGTTACTGGAATCAAAACTTATTCTATGCATCTGCTCTCCCACAATATGGCGCTGGGAGAGGAGGAAACAGCTTCTACACAGCTGCCTCCAGTTCAACCAATAAACAGCAGGACCTGCTCCTGATTGGAGGAGAGCAGCGTACTCGGCGTGTGGGTAGCAGAGTTGGGATTGGTGGAAGAGGACTATAAAGGAGGAGAGAGACAACATGCACCAGGAACACCTGAGGAACATCTGAGCAGCCCCCAAGAGAGCCGGCCGGCGGTGTGCCGCTCCCCCGCAGAAGTGGGGAAAGTGGCAGGGGGAACCGCCCTTCCACAGAGGTGGAAGAATCGGTAGCCAACCCAGGAAGAACCAGCAGCAAACCCGGGAAGGGCCGAGCAGACAAAAGAACAGCGCAGGGTCCTGTGTCGTTCCTCCGTGAAGAGGGGGAGCGACATATATGGTCACATCTCATGCCTTAATAGACTGTTAACATTTCAAAGACATGAAAAAACCTTATTTCAATTTGCCTTCTCTACATTTAACACAACAAAAGATACGTACTTAACATCTAAGTAAATTAAATTAATGAATCATTGAGAAACTGTTTCTAGTTACGGGATTTATGTCAAAAAATATAAATCACAGCAAGACAAACCATTCTAGCATTGTTCCCTTGCTATAACATTTGTTATATAAACTAAGGATAGTAAATGGGCCACAATGCTTTTGTCCAATGGGACACAGATAATTCTCTCCCTTAGTTGTTTGCTTTATTGACTTCTTATCACATAAAAGAAGTATAGGTGTCTCTGCTCTGATGAAAACAGTCTTCTGGCCTTGTTAAGGCCTCTAATTTTTCCTTCAATTAAATAGTCAAAAAAGCAGTGAGATTTAAGGTGCTTCTTTCCTTATTGGACCATTAGCTCCATCTATCCTTTCATTGTGAGCATTGATACAGCCTTAGATTACTCAAAAAAAAATTGAAAATGAATTACGCTCCTCGAGGCTGTGGTTAATTAAATTGGCTACCCTTTTGTCTTCAGTGTGGGCAGCTGGAGCTCCGGACTATAGAGGACTAATGAGTCCTACTTAAGGTAAGTCCCCAAGGGATGTGGATTCCTGCTGTCAGGCGGAATACCATTCAGATCACAAAGTTCTCCAGTCTACTAAGTAGGTCAAACTCTCTAAGGCAGAATAGAAAGCCATTTTGGTCTCTTGAAATCAGAAACTATGAATTTAATTACTTATTACATCCAACAAACTTTCTTTAAATGTTGCGTTGGATGGCTGGTTGTGCAGAAGTGTTAAGAAGTCCTCTGTTGTTGACGTGGAAGGCAAGGTCTGTTGGAAGTCATATGTCTCAGGAGCATTCAGGAAATGCCATGTGCCTAAATAGGTCATAAGATTTACACTAAAATTTTTAAAACACTAGCCAGATACATGATTAAAATTACTACACTTGATAGCAAACTACATTGTATTATACATTTTAATGCTATACATCATACATGTGTGTTTAGCAATTTGGTGTTGAGAATAAAGTTTGTGGTGGTTTTCTCATTTTATATATGTAATAATTAATAATATATTATATATATATAATGTTATAATTAGTTAGAATTTTTCAGCACAGCCCAGTGTATAGAACAAATCTTGAGAACATGTCAGTACCATCACATGTGTTATTCACTGTTTAGCTGTTATGACATAGGTAAAAGTAGAATAAAGATATATAGTAGTAGTAGTATCAGAAACAAACATGAATTATTAAACACTCATGAATTGGAAAAGACTTTAGTATTCACTTATCACTGATTAGCTTATTTATTATACACAAATTGATAGTTATTATCCTTGATAATTAGAGAAACTGAGGCACAGACAGTACACAAAATTTGCTCATGGTTATACAGAGACTCCACGTGAAGCAAGATCCCAAGCCCATACTCACAACACAGCCCACACCCTTATAGACAAAGCAACGTTGCCTCCTTTTGGCAATGCATTGAAAGATTTTGAATCTCTTATATTTGGGATATGAAGACAGATTACAGATGATGTAATGCTCTACTGATCAGTCTTTCCCAGGCCCCTGCAGACTCAGTGTCATCTGGTTGGTTGCTAGAATTGCAGAATTTGAGCCTAAACAGACACTGAACCAGAACATGCATTTTAACAAGATCCCCAGGTGCTTTGCACACGTTAAATCTGAGGAGCACTGATCTGCCACAGTGGTTCTCAGCCTTATATTCACATTCAGAATCGCCTGGGGAAATGTATGTGTGTACCTGTGTACACAGATGTACTATATCCCATTTCAGAACAATTACTGTAAATAATCTCTGGATTTCTCACCATAATATGTTTTAGGCCTTCAAGATGATTTTAAGATGTAGTCAATGTTTCAAAACATGATGTAATGTTATATATTATGTTCTTCCATCACATTCTTTATATCCCAGAAGCATCAGTTTGCACTAAAATAAGCTTTGCATAGCTAATTGGAGTATTGCCTAATAGAAGTAGCTAAGCATATGGTGAGGGAAATGATAGATATTTCTTGTAGACTAATTATCCGAAATCTAACTACACTGAAACATATCAAATGCAGGTTCTTCATTTGTTTTATTGAAACATTTTCCTCTCCTGTTTTTTAAGTATGGCAATGGCCAATAACACTTCTACCATAAATAGAAATATCCACAAAGAGAGTCATTCTTAAAATGTTTGCCTTTCTTCTCCTTGGCTTTACTGTAACATTTAAATGTCGTGCTTTAAGAACTTAATCCCTTTATATGGGATCATCCTGTACACCCCTCTGCTTAACTATCACCCCATTCCACACATTCAACTTTCACTGTGGCCAAGGAAGTTACATGCAGAGTCCTGATATCAAACTCCTGTTTCAGACCCCTGCCTTCTACACATGCATTTTCTGCTGCATTTTCTGTCTTTTAGGTTTCCTTGTAAAACCACAATACCCCATATGATAATCTGAAATGAATTCAGCATTGTACTGAATTGAAATTTTTGTACTCTTTGTTTTCACCATTGTACCATAATCATGAGAGGGTAGATTTCATTATTACATATTTTTTTAAAAAAATTATTTATTTATTTGAAAGAGTTACACAAAGAGAGAAGGAGAGGCAGAGAGAGAGAGAGGTCTTCCATCCTCTGGTTCACTCCCCAATTGGTCACAACAGCCAGAGCTGTGTCAACTGAAGCCGGTAGCCAGGAGTTTCCTCCAGTCTCCCATGTGGGTGCAGGAGCCCAACAACTTGTGCATCTTCTACTGCCTTCCCAGGCCATACAAGAGAACTGGATTGGAAGTGGAGCAGTTGGGACTGGAACCAGTGCCCATATGGGATGCTAGCACTGCAAGTGGCAACTTTACCCACTATTCCACAGTGGGGACTTCATTATTTACATATCTCTTCATTTACATTATTTAAATTTAATTTCCAAAAACTCAGTTTGCTTTATTGTAGTATTTGATAAATATGAGATGATTTAAATAATCTGAATAGATGATATAAATGTTCTCCAAAGTCAGATATTCAGCCAAAAAAAGTCCATCAAAAATAAAATATACAAATATACATATGGCAAATATGATTATATGACTGGTTTAGTAAATTCTGCATTGTTAGCACTTTCAAAAATACAGCATTAAGCATTGAAATTTGTGAAGTGATACCTTTAGATTAATAGCAATTTCATTTCATTCCAATATAACAACAAACCAAAAGTACCTGCTTAGACATTTCCCCAAGTCAAACACTTGGAATACAATCATCTCCATGATTGATTTGGTATTGATAGGGAACATGGAATGTAGAGAAAGAAAAATATGCATTGTCCTCACGAAGGTGCTCCATTTTATGCGGTCAAAGCTATAAAATTAAATGAAAACTTTCGAAGTATTTAAATAATGGTCCCTGTTCACCTTTAAAAAAAAGAGGAACATTATAATTAGGGCAGCCAACAAGGTTATGAGACAAAACATTTATGAAATTGCAGAGGAAGCTGTGAATCTTGCTGTGCCAAAATAAATAAACCGCGGAATAAAAATAACTCAGAAGTAGAACAAGCAAGAAATGATATCATTAACAACTAACTTTGACAATTACTTTTCCTCAGGTAAAGCAAGAGCACAGAAAGACATGATAAGGCATTAGGCACATCATTGAGAAAGTTAGTTAATATTAACATAGTGTTGAAATATAAATAGGAATATCCCATCTAAGACTCTCAAAAGATCTAAATACATATGATCTGAGAAAGAGATTAGCAGACTTTGAATTAGAAGATCAAAGCACAAACTCATTCTCTAACCTTAACTGGTTTTGTGACCTTGATGTGATAGTTCATTTCTGAGCGTCTATTCCTCATCACCACATGTGTGTGATCAATTAATTAATATAAAATCTGCTAACATATGGTCTTCTATATGGTGTGCATTTAAAATATTTTGTATTTTTATGCAAATAATATTTAAGCTTTGCAGATATGTTGAGTATGTATTGAGAGATTACAGAACATCTTAAAGAACATGAGGTGCCCTCAACCGTGACGAGTGTGCTGATACAATCAGCAGATGCCTGCATATAGGTAGCACAGATGCCTTTAACACTACCTTACCTATTTGGTTTATTTCTCACAAATTGTTGAGAAAACTGCCAATCCTTGCCACAGACTACATGGGAAAGTGTGAGACTCCAGAGAGACAGATCTTTTCCTACCCAGGGGCAGTAATTTCCTGAGCTCCAAAGAAATGCAGGAGGGAAACAGTCATCCAGAGTCACCTCCTTAGGTGCCTAAACACAAGCCAGCTCCCCTGAGGTTTTTTTCCAGGGCTCCCCATCAATGATTGCTGGGTGGAGTGGATGCACTCAAACCAAATTCTCCCCTCATGACACTCATTCACAACCAATCCTCCAGGATGGTTTGCCTTTTATTGAAACAGTATTTATGACGAAATAACCAAATAAAGCAGGGGTTTAAAAGGAATTGATAAACCAGCTATCATCAAGGCTGAAATGAAAAAAAAAAAAAAAAACAGTTAAAAGCTCTGGCATTGCTACACTTTTGAGTATGCTGCAGTCTAATCCCCATTGGGAGGCACTGAGGTAGAAATTTAGTCTAATTATGGTGTTAAGAGTGGGGTATTTGGCAGGTGATTAGCTAAGGCCTTCAGAGTGCAGTTCCTAGGATTGACTCTTGTTAATTTTATGAGCAGGGAAAAGAGCAGAAGATGCACACATATGATTCCCTGCACTACGAAGGGTGGGAAACTATTTTTTCAACAAAGGCCATTTGAATACTTGTAACATCATTCACCACCTATGCAGAAGTACCGGCTTCACAATCAGGCTGCTATCGAGTCTCACGTGTGGTTGCCTTGGCAGGGCCAGAGCAGATGACTTCAGGGAACTCATACAGCCCTCCAACTGGACATTCTCCACCCCTGTAGGGAAACTAGCCTCAAGAGAGCCATCACCACATGCAGCTTGGACCAGCATCTTGCCCCACACTAAAACTCTTTATTTTCATCTGTTCTTTAAAAGGCAGAAGGAGAGAAAGAGGCAGAGACACAGACAGAAAGATAGAAAGATCTATCATCTCCTGGTTCACTTTCTAAATGTCTGCAGGAGCCTGCACTGGCCAGCCCGAGGCCAGGAGCTCAGAACTCCTTCTCAGTCTCCCATGCAGGTGGCAGGATGTAAGCAGTTGAGCCACCACCTGCTATCTCCCAGGGTGCACATTCCCCAGAAGTTGTTTCCAAAGCAGAGAGTAGCCCAGATGGCAACAGGCGCCCTGATACTGAATGCAGGTATCCCAAGAAGTGAATTAACTACTGCATCATGTACCTCTCTTTACTTTAAAACGTGCCCAGTCTGTCATATGGTGTTATTAGTGACATAAAATAGACTAACGTAGATATATAAAGAATTTTCAAATGGGAGTTATCATGTATTATCATGTAGCTGTGGAATGGTGTTATTAGTGACATAAAATAGACTAATGCAGACATATAAGGAATTTTCAAATGTGAGTTATTATGTATTATCATGTATTCTAGTGAATGTACTACTAGAATGCTCAAATAAAAATATGAATTTTAATATTGTAAAGGTGAAGAGTTTGATATTTCTAAAAATATAAATAAAACAATTCTGAAAACAGTAGGTAGTTACCTATTTAAGAATGACTGCATAAAAACCTTCCTAGCTTTGAAAGGATTGACTGAGTTCCTAAAATATTATTCATGAACTTTCTACTAAAAAAATTCTAAATACTAAAATACTAAAAAAAGCAAAACTTTCCATTTGATCAAAGAGAATCAGACCTTGATCCTGGAATGCCTCCGCTAGTCCAGTGGATGGATGTTTCTCATTTGTCTTGGCCCCTTCAGGAACCTTTCCGGTAATGTATTAATTTATAAGATACAAGTATTCTTTTTCTCTAAGGACTTGTCCCTGGAATTAACAATTCCCCTTCCCTATATTATGATATTTGGAAATCAAAAAATAATTGTGTTATTGCTTTTTAGAACACATTATTAGAACACATAGAGTAATCATAATCCATTAATTTTATAAACACTTAATAGCACCTATAATTAGCCAGGAACTCTTGGGTATCGGGGTTACTAACATAAGCAAAACAAACTCCTGGATTCATAGACCACTACTGAACCTTGCTAAGGGCTACAGATGCAGGTACTATAATCAAATTGTAACTATCTATGATGTCAGAATATGCTTAGTACAGCAGAGTGTGGGGAAGCCAGAGGAGGACACTAAGAAGTAGCTAGCAGAAGGGCTGAATGGTAGCTTTAGAGGCTTATCTGGAAGACATCTGGGCTGAGAAAACAGTCATATATCTAGAGAAGGATGTTTTAGGCAGGGGCAAACAAGTGCAGAAATCCTGCATCAAACATATGCAGGGAGACTATCACAGCTGGAGCAAAATGGAGTAGAAAGTGCATGGGCATGAGGTCAGATTGCTAGCAGAGGAATCAGATTGAGTAGGGCTTCGTAAGCTACAGTAAGAATGCTTCCTTTTGACTGAGTCAGCGAAGACATTGGAATATTTATTGTAGAAGAGAGGTGTAACCTGACATGTGTATAATTTGAAAAGATTAGGCCAGTTGCATTAAGAAGCATCTGAGCCTTTGAGAGGTTGTGACAATACTCGCAGCATGGGCCAGAAGCATACAAGTGAAAGAAATGGAAACAGATCCGATTGGTTTGCTGAGATTTCACAAGCAATACGTGCAGGAAAAGGACTCAAGGATGACTCAATGCGAGGCCAATGTGTGCTTTATCTGGTCCATTGGCAAAGCCAGGTGAACCACCACCTTCCCACAACAGAAGGCTCATGTTCTGGGGCTCCATTCTGACTCTGGCTGCATAGACACCATCAGACATCCACGCTCCATTCTGTCTCTGGCTGCATAGACACCAGCAGACATCCACGCTCCATTCTGTCTCTGGCTGCACAGATACCATCAGACATTCACTGTTATCCTAGCCACATGCAGTTGCTGAGTTCCCACTTTAACTTTCCACATCTTTAAAAACTAACAGCACCTGTCACAAACAATCAACTCTTTGTGACTTTGCTCTCTGCTCTCCCTTCTTTGATCAGAAAACCTTTATGTTTTTTTCCTGGGTAAGAGGAAAAGCCACTGGAATTTTTACCACAGGAGAGTGGCATAATCTGACAAATGTACAATCTGACATGAGCTCTAATAGGCACGCTATTATAATTTAATATCATTTAACTCAGTAAATTCCATATAAATATCTATGTGTTATGTATTATTTATGGTTATATTTACATAGAATTTAAGCCTGCAGTGCCATTTGTTTTATCCAAGGTCACCAAGATGGATGGGGTGAAGCAAAGATTTGCATCTACATCTAAGTACTGTCTAAAACAGTCAGCCAAACAAGCTAACATATGCCAACCATATTTTCAATTATTAAACTATTGCACCTTAAACTAGAACTATTTATACTGGGCTTACCTGAGGTCATGGAGGGCCCCAGGGTCTGGAATGGGAATAAATGCACAGGTAGGGGTAAACGGTTTTAAATAACAGTATTTGAAAGACTCAGGGCAGAGACTGGGCAGAGGCTGGATGTGTGTTTGTGTAATAGTTTGGATTCTTGTGTATGTTCATGTGCAGGAACCTGTTTAAATAAATGGATTTGACAAATAATACAAACATATCTCAATGGTTAACTGGGCTGAGAATTCTACCAAAGTCACTTGAGATCAACTTTTTCCTGTGATTTCCTAGTCATACTTGCATATACGCACCCCATAACTGTACTATTTAGCCTATATATTAATTTCAATTATTCACAATTTTGAATGCTATTGGTGCAGCAATCCTTTAAGCACATAATTGATATGTTAGAATCTAGAACACTGATCTGCACTATAACATTTGTTTGAGTTAAATATGCTCTTAAAAGTTGGGAACAACCTAATGTTAATTAATCAGAAGCACAAAGGGAGTACGTTTATTATCTTTAATATTTTAGCCTATAAGCATTCAATTTTTGCTATTTAAATTGAGTACTAGTTATACGGCATTATTCTCTAGTTTTGTGCCTTATGATAATTTATACTACTTCATTTGTATTTAATTATAGTTGGGTTCAGATGAAAATTCATTATGCATACAAAGTTTAAATAAATAGTTAGAGAATTACCTGCACAAATCAGAGAAACTGCTAAGCACTTTGTATTATGCAATTAGTGGTAGATAAAGTTCTTCAATTCCAGTTTATTTTGCAGATGATAAAAAGTATGTGATTAAAAGAGCCCTTCCTACAGTATCTAAATCACCTGTGATTGGCAAATTATTCTTTTGTATACACTCCTATTTGGTTGATGTTGAATAGGCTGCCAATTAAACATTATAGAAATTCCTCTCTTCAGCACTTTAAATGAGTTGAATTTCAAGAAAAGTCCAGGTTCAAACTGCAGAACAAGAACACCAGATATTACAGCATAGTTTTCTTTGATCCCTCAGATCTCCCAGGATGAGAAATTGGTTTTACTTCAAGTGCAGGCTTCAGGAGATTGGAATTCTATATTGAGTAGGGTGGTCATAGCTAGTGTCCCAGGAGAAACCCCGTAATAAGGAGCACCATCACTGTACATGAATGTTATTTTCTCTGTGTGCCTTGTATTTGCTACACTATAATATCCCTAGCTCCTATGTGACAAGAACCTTCCAAATCCCAGAGTTTGACAGAAAATGAATGAGAGTTGATTTTGATAGCCTGTCACGTGTAACTAAATAATTACATCATTAACCATCTTAATGTCCACGGAAGGGGTAAAACATTGGCTTCTCTGTCAGTCTCCCACCTGCACACACAGTATCCCCTGCATGAGCCTACAGGATGGTTAGGCACTCTAGCAGTGCCTGTGCCATATGTGACTCAGGGAGTTAGCATACCTCCTGCTCGAGATGAACCAGGACAGTTGTGCTGCCCTGTACCTTCTGTGTTCTTTTTTCTTATTTTATTAATAACTTCTTAAATTTTCAAATGGCAGATAAAAATTACACATAGTTATGAGGTACAATGTGATGTGCCAATACAGGTTTACATTACATGTACAATACATAGATTTCTGTCCTCAAATGTTCAAAATTCTTTATGGTGAAAATGTTCAAAATACTTCTTTGAGACTTTTGTTCATTAGGGAAATACATAATCCATTATCATTATCTACAGCCAGCTTACTGTGCAATGAATATCAGAATTTCTTACTTCTATCTAACTATGACTTAGTAACCATTAATCAGTCTTCCTCATTACCCCTTCCAACCTATTTTCCCCACCTTCTGCTAACCACTATTTTACTCTTATTACCAGATTGACTTGTTTAGACGCCACACGTGAGTGAGATCATGTAGTGCCTGTATTTCTGTGCTTAGTTTATTGAATTTCACATGATGACATTCAGTTCCATTTATGTTCTTGCAAAAGACAAGATCTCATCTTTTTGAACGGCTTAATATTATTCCACTGCCCATATGCACCACTTTTTCTTTATGTATTTATCAGTGGATGGGTACTTAAGTTGTTTCCATTTCTTGACCACTGTGAATAATAAACAAGGGAGTGCACATGTCTCTTTCACTGAGCAATTTCAGTTGTCTTAGATATATACTCAGAAATGGGATTCCTGGATTATATCATAGTTCTATTTTTAGCTTTTCCAGTAACCTAATACTAGTTTCTACAACCGTTGTACTATTCCCATCAAAAGTGTTCAAATGTTCCCTTTTCTCCACATCCTTGCCAAAAATTTGTTATTTATTCTGTTGTTCATAATAGCCTAGTAGAGATAGGTAACATCTTTTTGTGTTTGGGATTTTTATTTTCCTGTGACTCATGATATTGAGCATTTTTTCTTCTATCTGTTCATTATTTGTATGTTCTTTCTTTGATAAATGTTTATTTAGATTTACTACTTATTTCAACTATATTATTAGTGATAGTGATTTTTTGCTATTGAGTTGCTTATATGTTTTGATTCTTAACCCTTATAAAAATTACAGTTTGAAGTCCGGCGCCACGGTTCACTAGGCTAATCCTCCACCTGCAGTGCCAGCACTCCTCGTTCTAGTCCCGGTTGGAGCGCCGGATTATGTCCCAGTTACTCCTCTTCCAGTCCAGCTCTCTGCTGTGGCCCGGGAAGGCAGTGGAGGATGACCCAAGTGCTTGTGCCCTGTACCTGCATGGGAGACCAGGAGGAAGCACCTGGCTCCTGGCTTTGGATCGGCACAGCGCCGGCCGTGGTGGCCATTTGGGGGGTGAACCAACAGAAGGAAGACCTTTCTCTTTGTCTCCCTCTCTCGCTGTCTAACTCTGCCTGTCAAAAAAAAATACAGTTTGAAAATATTTTTATTCATTCCCTAAGTTCTGTCTTTATTTTGTTGATTTCTTCATTTTTTGTGCTAAGCTCTTAAATTCTTTCAGTAACAGTTTTTAATTTGATAAATTTTCATTTCTCCATTGTTCCTTTTCTTTCCTGTGATTTTGGGTCCAATCTGAAAATAATTTCTGCTCATTTCAATGTCATCAATCATTTCAAAATTTAACATATTACATTTAAATCTTAATCCATTTTGAGTTGATTTTTGAACACAGTTATTCTCCTGCATAAGGATATCCTATTTTTCCTGCATTATTTATTGCAAAACTGTCCTTTCTTCAGTGTGTGTCTTCTATCAACACAAGTATTGGGGGACAGTGCTGTGGCATAGTGGGTAAAGCCTCCACTTGCAGTGCTAGCATCTCATACGGGCAAGGGTTAGAGTTTAAAGTCAGAGTTACACTGAGATAGGAGGGGAGGCAGAGAGAGAGAGAGAGTCTTCCATCTGCTGGTTCACTCACCAATTGGCTGCAATGGTGGGAGCTGCCTGATCCGAAACCAGGAGCCAGGAGCTTCTTCCGGGTCTCCCATGTGGGTGCAGGGGCCCAACGACTTGGGTTATCTTCTACTGCTTTCCCGTGTCATAGCAGAAAGTTGGGTCATAGCAGAGAGCTGGATCAGAAGTGGAGCAGTCGGGACTTGAACCAGTGCCCATATGGGATGCCAGCACTGCAGGCTGCAGTTTTACTGGCCATGTTACAGTGCCAGCCGCAGGCTGCTCCACTTTTGATCCAGAGCTCTGGTATAGCCTTGGAAAGCAGTGGAATATGGCCCAATTGCTTGGGCCCTGCACCTGCGTGGCAGACCGGAAGTAGCTCGTGGCTCCTGGCTTTCGATGGGTCCAGTTCCCGCCATTATGGTCATTTGGGGAGTGAATGGATGAATGGAAGACCTCTCTCTCTCTCTGCCTTTGCCTCTCTGTATCTCTGCCTTTCAAGTAAATTAATCTTAAAAAATAAAAGATAAAAGGTGCTAAGAGCAAAATACACAGGTTTTACTTCTAGAGTCTTCATTCTGTTCCATTGTGTTAGGTGTCTGCTTTTATGCCAAAATCATGTTTTTTTTTTTTTTTAATTACTATAGCTTCGTAGCCTTTATTAATATCAAGGAATATAATGCCTCCTGCTTTATTGTTTATATTCAAGATTGTTGTGGATATTCTGGGCCTTTTGTGGTTTCACAAAATATTTAATAGTGTTTTTAAAGTTCTGTGAAAAAGTCTTAGTATTTTCATAGGGGTTTCATTATGCCTGTAAATTGCTTTGGGTAATGTGGACATTTTAAGATAGTATTTCTTCCAATCCATGAACACAAGATGTCTTACCATTTCTTTATATCATCCTCAATAATCTGTGGTTTCCAATATGGAAAATTTTCAACTGTTTAGTTAAATTTACTCCTGGGTGTATTCGTTCTTCTTGTAGCTATTAGAAATCGAATTGCTTTCTTTATTTCTTTGTCAGATAATTTTCTATCATTGTTAAGCACCACTAATTATTGTGCATTACATTGATAAATTCTCTTATTAGATCTAACAGTTTTTTGGTGAAGTTTTCTGTTTGTTTTTTTGTTTGTTTTTTTTTTGTTTTTTTTTTGTTGTTGTTGTTGTTTTTTTTTTTTTTTTTTTTTGACCACTTCATCTGCAAACAGTGTAAATTTGAGTTCTTTTTGTGAATTTGGATGCTCTTTTTTATCTTGCCTAATAACTCTGGCTAGGAGTTTCCCTACTATGTTAAACAAAAGTGGTAAAATTTGGCATCCTTGTCTTCTTACACATCTTGGGGAGAAAGCCTTTGCTTTTCCCACTCAATATGATGCTAGTTGTTGGTTTGTTATCCATGACCTTTTATCTGTTGAGATGTGTTCCCCCTGTATGTAATTTCTTCAGAGTTTCTACTTTAAGTCCTTTGGACTTTTATCAAATGCCTTTTTGTGCATCTACTGAGATAATTACATGATTTTTGTCTTCTACTCAGCTGATGTGGTATATCCACATATATTGACTGCATATGTTAAAACTTCCTTGCATCCCTGGGTGAAAACCGTTTGATTATGGTGAATGATGTTTTTCATGTGCCATTGGGTTGAGCTTTCTAGTATTTTGTTGAGAATGTTGTATCTATGTTCATCAAGGATGCTAGTCTGTAGCTTACTATTTGTTGTTCTGTTCGTCCCCGGTTTGGGACCAAGGTAATGTTGGCCTTGTAGAATGTATTTGTAAGAATTTTCTCCTCTTATTTTTGTAGGAATTATAAAGAGTAATTGTTGTTAATTCTTTAAATTATTGTTATAAATCAGCAGTAAAGTCATTTGGCCCCAGGCTTTTGTATGACTAATTCAGTTTCACTACTCCTTGTTGGTTTGTTTATGTATTCTGTTTTGTCCTTATTCAGTCTTTGTAGGGTATATATTTAAAGGATTTTTTCCACTTATTCAATGTCATCAAATTTTCACATATCAATATTAATGATATTCTCTAATAGTACTTTGTACTTCTGTAATTTTAGTTGTATTATCTCCCTTTCCATGCATGTCTGATTTTATTATTTGAGTATTTTCTTTATCTTAGACAGTAAAGTAAGGGTTTATCAGCTTCACTTATCTTCACAAAAAACTAGCACATTTCAATGATTTTAAATTCATATTTATTTCCAAGTGTTGTTACTTCTTTCTACTAACTTTCAGCTTAGTTTTTCTTGTTTTTATTTTTCCTTCAGGTACAATAGTCATGTATTTGAGATCTGGCTTTCTTGATAGAGATATTAATTACTATAAACATATGGCTTTACCTCTGCTGCTGTGTATGTCATATGTTTGGGCATGTTATGTTTCCACTTTCATTCAAGAAATATTTAAATTTTTTTCCTATCTTTTTCTCATCCATGGCTATTCAAGAAAAGTTGTTTAATTTCCATGTGTTCATATAACATACAATGCTTTGTTGATATTCATTTGTAGCTTTATAGCACCATGGTAAAAAAGATACTCAACATAATTTCTATGTTTCAAACTTGTTGATATCTGTTTTCTGATCTACTATAGAATGTTCCATGTGCTGTTAAGAAGAATGCACATTCCAGGGCAGTACTGAGGTACAGTGTGTTAAGACACCATTTGGGATGCCTACATCCCATTTTGGAGTACCTGGTTGAAATCCTGGTTACTCCATATCCAATCCAGTTTCCTGCTAATGCATGTCAGAAAGCATCAGATGACGGCTTGGGTTCTTGAGCCCCTGCCACTCATGTAGGAGACATATGTGGACTTCCTGGCTTCAATCTTGCTCAGGACTGGCTTTTGCTAGTATTTTGATAGTGAACTAGATGACGAAAGATCTCTCTCTCTCTCTCTCTCTCTCTCTGTGTGTGTGTCTCTCTCCCTCTCACACACACAAACACACACTTTAAATAAATAAATAATTTTAAAAACCCAGTAATGTATTTTTCTGCAGTTGCTGGTAAGAGTTTTCTGTTGATGTCTGCTAAGTTCAGTTGATTTAGGGTACCGATTAATGGCTGTTTTTTGTTTGCTTTCTGTCAGCTACCCTGTACGTTTCTGAAAGTGAGGTGATAAAACCCCTGCTGTTATTGTATTGCAGTCCATTTCTCCCTTTAGGTCTATTAAAATCCGTTTTAAGTATTTGAGTATGCCAATAGTGGGTGTGTATATACATACAATTATTATTTCTTCCTACTGTATTGAACTCTTTGTCTTTACGTAATTTATTTTCTTGTCCTTTTAGACTCTTATCACATAAAATCTGTTTTATCTGATATAAGCATAGCTATGCCTGTTTCTAATTGTTACCATTCTTATGAAACACTGTATTCCATCTTTTGTCTTTCAAAAAAAGACCTCCTTAAGAGTTAAATGAGTCTTTTGTAAGCAGTATATTCTTAGGCTTTAAAAAAAAATTCCATTAATTCACACAATGTCTTTTAATTGAAGGGTTTAATCCATTTATATTTAAGGTAGTTATTGATAAAGGAAATCTTAACACTGTTATTATAATACTTATTTTATCCTAGTTTTAATGTACTTCTTTTTTTTTCCTTTCTCCTTTTTTTATTTGTGTTTAAACTATTTTCTCTATTAAGGTGCTTCTGATTTCTTTTGTGCTAAGGCCATTATTTATTTTTGCTTTGTGACTACCATCAGGCTTTCAAAAATCTTTTATTTCTCACAAGGTACTTTGAATTGATATGAATTTAATATTGATTATCAAGACAGCAAAACAGACAAAAAGAAGTAGGAAATACTACTAAAGGACTCTGTACCTGGATTCCACTCCTCCCACATTTTGAATTGTGATGTTCCATTCAGCCCTTTCTTCTACATCTTAAAATTTTTGTAGTTGTTTTCTTTATTTTTTTAAATCTCCAGTATTTGTCAGAGGTTCATAGATCAGGTATACAATGTTAAAACATGCTTAATTTGTATAGTTACTCTTTCAGAGAGCTGTCTAGCTTCTGATATTATCACCTGATCAACATCTCTTTCTTTCAGCTTAAAGAACTCCCTTTAGCGTTTTCTTCAGGACAGATCTGGTGGTGGTAAATCCTCTGAGATTTTTTTTTTTTTTTTTTGGTGGCTTGGGAATGTCTTTATCTCTTCCTCATATCTGAAAAATAGCTTTATGGGGGTTCAGTACGCTTGGTTGGCAATGTTTGTCCCTCAGTATGGCTAAAGTCTCTTCCCACTCCTTCCTGGCCTGTAGAAGTTCTGTTGAGAAGTCCTTAGTTAAGTGAGTGGGGAGGCTTTTATGAGTTACTTGTTTCTATTCTCACACAGCATTGGGAATCCCTTCTTTATTCTTGAAAATCTTGATTATTGTTCCGCTTGGGGTAGACTTGGTTGGATTGTATTGATAGGTGACCTTTGATCTCCCTATTCTGGAATACTTGTACTTTTGTCTTGGTTTGGGAAAGTTTATGCTACTGTCTCTGAATATGCTGGTACCCCTGTGGCTTTCTTGAGTTCTTAAAACACAGGATCTCAAATATTTGCTCTTTCCATGCTGTCCTGAAATGTTGTAACGGTGCTTCATTCCTTTTGAGTCTTTCTTTTTCTTTTCTCTGCTCTGACTGCATATTTTCAAATAGCCTGTCTTCAGACTCACTGTTTCTTCCCTCTTTTGACCTATTCTGCTATAGATGTCTTCTATCACAGCTTTTAAAATTTCATTTAGTGTACTTTTTAGTTAAATATTTGTGTTTGACTTTTTTTTTAAGATTTACTTGAAAGCTAGAGATACAGACATGGTGAGAGAGAGAGAGAGACTCAGTTTTCCATCCACTAGTTCACTGCTCAAATGGCCCCAATAGTCAAGGCTAAAGTCAGGGGCCAGGAGCTTCTTGTGGGTCTACCACATGGGTGGCAGGGGCCCGAGTCCTTGGGTCATCTTTCACTGCTTTCTCAGGCCATTAGCAGGGAGTGGGAGTGGGAGTGGGAGTGGAGCAGCCAGCACTCGAAGGTGCACCCGTATGGAATGTGAGCATCACAGGCAGCTACTTAACCTGTTATACCACAAAGCCAGCCCCTCTGTTTTACTTACTTGCAAGATTTTCTGTTAGAGTATTAGGTTACTGGGTTTTTCTTGAAGTTCTTTGTTTCCTTAAACAACTAGTTCTAAACCTTCATCTGAGTATTTGAAAATGTTAGATCCTGGCTGACTGGTTTCTGGAATCGTATTTGTTCATTAGCTGGTGGTTCATGATCATGGTTTCCTGAAATGAAATGACAGCTGGCACATACCACAAGGTGAAAGAGTGCTTGTGTTTTCCAGTACTCACAATTGGAATACATTCCAGAATTTCTAAGCAGTATGATTATTTTCTCTGAGCCTGTGGACACTTCTGCTACTTCTGTACTAGCTGGAGCTCTAAGTTGAATCATTTTGCAAGTCTGATGTTGGTTCATTTTTCAGTCCTAGAGGATGCCCCAATGTCATAATTTTACCCAAGTCTGCAGCTGGCTTGTGGCTTACAAAGAACTAAGTATCTGAACAGGGATATTCAGGCATGGAGTAGGTCAAAGTCACCTAGTCCTGTGGCTTCCAGTTCCAGTGTTCTAGATCATACCCAGAGTCCTTGGCCCACTCAGAATATCACAGTGCTGTGTAGCACCAAAGCCTACCTGTCTGTCTGTCGGCTACTGAGGTGGAATCCAGCTTGAGGTCACTTCAACTAGCCCCAAGGGATGCCAGGTAGAGCACAAGCCCAGTCAGCTGGGGCTATGGGACTCCACTTCATATCAGGGTAAGAACAGAGGCTCTGTTTGCAGGCACTGTCCTGGGGACGAGGTCCATTACCAAGATACACTCAGTATCTCATGAAAAATTCTTGTGGCCCCTTGCTATTCACTCAAGGTTTGGAGAAGGGTGTTGTTGTTGTTGTTGTTTGACAGGCAGAGTAGACAGTGAGAGAGAGAGACAGAGAGAAAGGTCTTCCTTTGCCGTTGGTTCACCCTCCAATGGCCGCCATGGCTGGCGCACTGCGGCCGGTGCACCGCGCTGATCCAAAGGTAGGAGCCACGTGCTTCTCCTGGTCTCGCATGCGGGTGCGGGGCCCAAGTACTTGGGCCATACTCCACTGCACTCCCGGGCCACAGCAGAGAGCTGGCCTGGAAGAGGGGCAACCGGGACAGAATCCAGCGCCCCGACCGGGACTAGAACCCGGTGTGCCGGCGCTGCTAGGCGGAGGATTAGCCTATTGAGCTGCGGCGCCAGCCGGAGAAGGGTGTTAAGACAGACTCTTTGCCCCTGGACTGCCACTGAACTGAGTCACAACACAGTCTCACAGTCATGAGACCAAACAAAATCTCATAGTTTCATGCCAGACTCCCTTGCAGCTGGCAGTTGCATGTACTAGAGCGAGCCCATTCCACTGAAACACACGTCTCTGCCTACTTCTGAGACAAATACGGTGGCCTCATCCACAGGCAGTAGCCTAGAGACAGGGTCCGTTAGTACATGCCCAGTGTGTGGTTATACCAGCACTGATTCCTGAGATATGCCCCTGCGATTCTTTGTTGTCTGACCTGGCCTTCACTAAACTGGGGCTTATTGTGTATCACAATTACGAGCCCACGTGATGCAAACAGCATTACACAATGAAATATGTCTGTCCCACTAGGTTGCAGACTTATACCTGATGCCAGAGTGTCTCCATGGACTCTGTGCTTAATAGCCTGGGAATAGAGCCCTGTGGACTTCATCAAGTGTTGGATCCTCTAGCAGCAGGTCCGGCTGTGAGCTCCCTGGGAAAATTCAAAGTTCATTTTTCTGCCCTGCTCCCCAGTGACGGGTGTCTTCTAGAGGCTAGAGAAGGGGTAGTGGAGATGATCCTCACTTTCCTGATAGGGTGGTCCAAAGCCTCAGTCTGCAGGTAATAGCCCGGAAACATTGGTTTTATCTTGTTGGCCCTGGAGGTGTGGACTAGAATTCATTCCCATTTTTCACCCAAGTGAGAGGCAACACATCTCTTTCCATTTGACATTGCTTGGAACTGGGGGAGAAGGAAAATAGGCGACTCCTTCCTGATTTCTTCTGATGCTCATATGAAGGTTATTTGTTGCGTAAATAGTTGTCCAAATTAGTGTCTCTGTGGAAAGATGATAACCCAAGCATCTTAACCTCCATCTTGCTCCACCTGTCAGTCACTAGTGAAACGAGGAACTCTGAAATTGTGTGTGTGAAAGCAAAGGGGAAGAAATGTGTGGATGCACACAGATGAATCACAAACTATTCAAGTGAGTCCAAGTGTTTTTGTATATTACAGTAATGTGAAAACACCTGTGCATAAAAGATATGATTTGGTTGGCTTAATTTTTAAACTTAGATACTTGTATTTTGATTATATTGTTTTCAAGAAAGAGCCATATTTTAAAAAGACACAGAGACATTGATTGGAAATCTTACATAATTGTAGAGGCTCTTCCACACAGAATTTATATATATATATATATATATGTGTGTGTGTGTGTGTGTGTGTGTGCCTCTGTGTGTAAATGTGTGTATATATATATATGTATACTTACCTATGCATAAAAAATAAATATGGATATGACATAATTTATTATGTTTATATTGTTTGGTAAATTATGTAATTTGATAAGTACAGGAGTGATTGCAACTATAGCAATAAATCACTTTAGTCCTCAATCACACTAGTACATTTAACTGTATACAATTTATTACCTGGTAAAGAAAAAAATGAGAAAATTTTGGAGTGGAAAGAGTAAAATAGTCATACCTGAAAGGGTTACAGTGTTTAAATAATGTAATCAGAGCCTCTTGTGAATACCAAGAAGTGTGAGAGCAGAGCACCAGCGAATTTTGGTAAAGACCTAGGACAAAGACTCTGAGAGACATTTTAATATGAAAGACAAGATTGATGCTGCATATTTTACAGTATATTAGGACTGGTATAGTTATTCTGTGTTTTGATGTAATGTAGGCTCAAGGTTGACAAAACAGCATTATACTGTTGGCAGTCATACCATCAATCAGGCTACTGAGATTATAGTACATGTCACAATTCTCACAGCATACAGAGAACCAGCACCTGTCCTACATATAAAAGTAGAATAGTGATTCATCAATCACTCCCATACAATCAGATGAGCTTCTGAAATTTAATATGAGTAAATGCATTTGATTCATTGTAGTGGCTGTGTTATCTGTAGCATGAGTATCCATTTTACCTTTGGCTTTATTAGTCAGGATAACTCAGCCATATTCCACACTCCATATAAGCTCTTTTTTTCTAAG
This sequence comes from Oryctolagus cuniculus, assembly GCF_051225735.1. Classification (NCBI taxonomy): domain Eukaryota; kingdom Metazoa; phylum Chordata; class Mammalia; order Lagomorpha; family Leporidae; genus Oryctolagus; species Oryctolagus cuniculus. Next base: position 135,898,026 of record NC_142874.1, read on the forward strand.
TGGGGAAAAAGCATGCACTTTAAATATTTAATTTTTAATTTTATTTGTTATACAAATTTCATGTATTCCATATATACAAATTTAGGAACATAGTGACACTTCCCCCCCATAATCCCTTCTGCTCACACTCCAACCCTTCTTCCTCCTCCCTCTCGGATTCTCACTCTTAATTTTTACAATGATCTATTTTTAGTATATTAATGATCATATAATTAACCCTACTCTAAGTAAAAGTATTCAACAAATATTATGAAGAGAAAACAAACAAAATGTTCATCAATGCAAGAGACAAGGGCTGTAAATAACCATTGATTCTCAGAATGTCCATTTCACTCCAATACATGACATTTCAGGTACTATATTTGTTACTTTGGATCAGAGAAAGCATAAGATATCTGTCTTTTTGGGACTGTCTTATTTCACTAAGTATAATGGTTTCCAGTTGCATCAATCTTGTTGCAAAACACAATATTTCATTTTATTTTACAGTTGAGTAGTTCTTCATAGTGTGTGTGTGTGTGTATATATAATTTCTTTATCTCATTCAATAACTGATGGACATCTGGGTTGATTCCTTATCTTAGCGATTTGAATTGTGCTGCAATTAACATGACGGTACAATTAACACCTTCATAACTGATTTCTCTTGGTTTGGGTAAATTCCTAGGAGTGGGATAGCTGGATCATACAATACATCTATATTCAGATTTCTGAGGTATCTCCTAACTGTCTTCCACAGTGGTTGCACCAGTTTACATTCCCACCAACCATGTACCATGGTAGCCTTTTTCCCCACATCCTCACTAGCATTTGTTGTTTGTTGATTTCTGTATGAGAGCCATTCTAACTGGAATGAGGTAAAACCTCATTGTGGTTTTGATTTGCATTTCCCTGATGGCTAGTGATCCTGAGCATTTTCTCAAGTGTCTGCTGGTGATTTGAATTTTTCTCTTGAAAAGTGCTTGTTCAAGTCCTTTGTCCATTCATAACCGGATTGTTTGTTCTGTTTCGTTGAGTTCCTTGAGCTCTTTATAGATTATTGATGTGATCGCTCCTTGGTCTTTGGCTAAGATCAAGTTGTGTAGCTTGCAAATATTTTCTACCATTCTGCTGGTTGTCTCTTCACTTTGTTGAGTGTTTCTTTTGTAGTGCCAAAACTTCTCAGTTTGATGTAATCCCATTTGTCAACTTTCGCTTTGATTGCCTCTGCTTCTGGGGTCTTTTCCAAGAAGTCTTTGCCTGTGCCAATGTCTTCAGAGTTGCCTCAATGTTCTCTATTAATTTGCTGGTATAGGATTGTAGACTTAGGTCTTTGGTCTATTTTGTGTGTATTTTTGTTCATATGGAGATTCAATTTCCGAGCACCATTTGTGAAAGAGGCTGTCCTCACCCCCAGGATTCATTTTAGTTCCTGTCAAAGATAAGTTGATTGTAGATGCATTGATTGATTTCTGGCATTTCTACTCTGTTCCATTGGTCTACAAGTCTGTTTTTGTGCCAGTACCAGGCTATTTTCATTATAACTGCCGTATAGTATGACTTGAAATCAGGTATTGTGATGCCTTTGGCTTTGTTTTGTTGTATAAGATTGCTTTAGCTATTCAGGGTGTCTTGTGTTTTCATATGAATTTTTGCATTGTTTTTTCTAGATCTAAAAAGATTGTTGTTAGTATTTTGATTGGGATCCCATTAAATCTGTAAATTGCTTTTGGTAGTATGGACATTTTGATGATGTTGATTCTTCCAATCCAAGAACCTCAAAAATCTCAAATATGCAGTATATATTTAAATTTGTATTGTAATGTAAAATTATGAATTTCCAATCTCACTAGAAAAAAATAAAAGATCTATCATAGGCACATATTCCCATAAGTCAGCAATCAAGCAAGCAGAAGGTGCCAGCTCAGGTAAGGTCATTTAGTTTCTACTGCTGCATATTTAAGCTTTTCATTTTTTTTTTTAATTTTATGAACATGTAGTTGTACATTTCACTGTTTTGACTTTTTGTCTTTTTTATTTTTACAATTTTAAAACCTACAGCAAAGTTCCAAACACAGTAAAAAAGGACTCCATTATGCTCATATACATATACCTAAATATTGCTTCTGAACCATTGAGCAGACATCACACTATTTATTTGCGTCAGTGTTTATTTCCTAAGACTAAAGCCATATTCTTGCACTCTGCAATATCATTCTTTATATTAGTGAGTGCAGCATTGATGTGATGGTATTATTTTGCCACTGTTCTTTTATCTTGCATAGTTTTTACCTTATATAGTATACCATTTGTATACAATACAATGGATATATAATGTAGTATAGTATTGTATTTGCTTTCAGTAATTTCTTAATTTATTTGTTTCTCGGGTATTTGAATACGCTGTGCTTAGGCATTGTTTTCTCAGGATTTAATATGCTCAGTTACTGTTGAGCTTTTTGAATTATAAGTTGACATTTTCCTTAATTTTATAAATTTCTAGCATTGCATTTTTATTTTTTCTCATATTCTTTCATCATATCTCTGGGTTCTAACTGAATGTGTGTTTCTCTGAAATTTTTTTCCAGAAGTCATTGAACTCTGTTTATTTTAGTGTTCAGAATTTATTATCCCGGTTCTTCAGATTGATCAATTCTAGTGATCTACATTCAAATTCAATGATTCCCTTTTTTGCTGTCCCATGTCTACCATTGAGACCACTTAATAAATCTGATGCTTTATTTGATTCCCTTTCATATCTTTCATTTATTTGTCATTAATGCACATTATAAATATATCTTCCTTTAACTTTTAACACGTCATAAGTGTTCTTATGTTTCTGTCTACCAATTCTACATTCTTATAATTTTGTAGCATTTTAATATTATGAATTATATTTTTTCATTGTACTGCACTTGTAGTGATTTCTGTAATTTATTGTACATTGGAGATGATAAAATCAAGAAAATATGTATTCATTTTTCCCATGAATATTACTGGATAAATTCTTGAAAGTACTGAGGAAGCAACATACGTGCATATTTTTTTACTTTTAATTTTGGCAATAGCATATTTTAACTGATCAAATCAAAGTTTTAATTTTTTTAATTTGTGGTTAAAATTTGTTTATAACATATTTTTCAATTTTCATGTTAATTTGTTATTAATACACAGAGAATAGATTCAATGTAGTTTATAGATACTATTCTAAGAGTATAATAATCCTTTAAAAATTCCAGGGCTCATATCAAGTTGGCATGTACCAATGCCATCTTACTAATCAAAGTAATCAGTTCAAGTTCATAATTGATCATGATAGGATTAAGTGCCAAAGACATGACATAAACAAAACTAGTGTCTGCTAATACTAACTGATAGAATTAAAAAGGACAGAGCAATTCAACATGGGAAGTAGGCCACACAGCAGACTCATAGAATGGCGGATTTCCTAAATAGCACTCTGTCCTCAGAATCAGCCCTTAAGGCATTCAGATCTGGCTAAAAAGCCTATGAGAGTTTGTCAGGCATGGAAAGCCAAGACACTGTGGCAAAAAACAAAAAACAAAAAACAAAAAAAAACAACCACCTAAATGAAAGATCACTGTGACTGTGATCCCAGTAGAAAGAATGGGCCATCAAAGGAGGAGGTACCTTTCTCTGAAGGGAGGAGAGAACTTCCATTTTTATTATGGCCTTGTCTAAATAAGATTGGAGTTAGTGAATTCAATAGGCTTCCATAGCCTTGGCAGCTCATCACAAGAGCCTTGGGTGATTACTGACGTTATAAATAAGAGTGTCAATTGCTAAATCAAGAACGGGAGTCACTGTACACCTAACTCCCCTTATAGGACCTTTATCCTTAATGTGTTGACTATGCAAATTAATGGTAAAACTACTACTCTAGGCCAGCGCCGCGGCTCAGTAGGCTAATCCTCCGCCTTGTGGCGCTGGCACACCGGGTTCTAGTCCTGGTCGGGGCGCTGGATTCTGTCCCAGTTGCCCCCTCTTCCAGGCCAGCTCTCTGCTGTGGCCAGGGAGTGCAGTGGAGGATGGCCCAAGTGCTTGGGCCCTGCACCCCATGGGAGACCAGGAAAAGCACCTGGCTCCTGGCATCGGATCAGCGCGGCGGCCATTGGAGGGTGAACCAACAGCAAAGGAAGACCTTTCTCTCTGTCTCTCTCTCCCACTGTCACCTCTGCCTGTCAAAAAATAAAAAAAATAAAAAAAATAAACTACTACTCTGTACTTTGTGTGTTTGTGTGGGTGCAAACTATTGAAATCTTCACTTAGTATATTCTAAGTTGATCTTCTGTATATAAAGATAATTGAAAATGAATTTTGATGAAGAATGGGATGGGAAAGGGAATGGGAGATGCGATGGTTGTGGGTGGCAGGGAAGCTATGGGGGGAAAAGCCGCTATAATCCAAAAACTGTACTTTCAAAATTTATATTTATTAAACGAAAGTTGAAAAAAATTCCAGAGCTCAGTAGGAATTTTTTTTTTTTTAACTTATCTGACAGGTAAAGTTAGAGAGTGAGAGAGAGAGACAGAGAGAAAAGTCTTCCTTCCGTTGGTTCACACCCCAAATGGCCTCTACGGTTGGCACTGCGCCAATCCAAAACCAGGAGCCAGGTGCTTCCTCCTGGTCTCCCATGGGGTGCAGGGCCCAAGCACTTGGGCCATCCTCCACTGACTTCCCGGGCCACAGCAGAGAGCTGGACTGGAAGAGGAACAACTGAGACTAGAACCCGGCGCCCATATGGGATTCCGGCACCACAGGTGGAGGATTAGCCAAGTTAGCCATGGTGCTGGTCCCAGAATTTTTTTTTATATTGTTGATACGAATGTTTATGGAAATAAGTTTTTACTTTGTGTTTTAGGTCATTAAATACTTTCATATTCATTTTTTTCCAAAATGCTAATTTTAAAAAAAAAAATTATATTTTTCCAATCTTGGATGAACATATTTTATATTTTTCATTTTCGGAAATGAGATTTAACCATTTTTGTCTACCAGCTCGAACTCTGTAGTAGCACACACTATCAGCTGCTATAATTTCATGAATTTCTGGCAAAGGCTCATGTATACCAATGAGTATGGGGTCTTTGGAATTTCCCACTTAATTCAAATGAAGACTTTGGTATAATTTCTACTCCTATGCTTTTTTAAAAGATGTATTTATTTATTTGAAAGTCAGATTTACACAGAGAGAAGGAGAGGCAGAAAAAGAGAAAGAGAGGAGTTTTCCGTCCACTGGTTCACTCCCCAATTGGCTGCAATGGCCTGAGCTGTGTTGATCCGAAGCCAGGAGCCAGGAGTGTTTGCAGATCTCCCACATGGGTGCAGAGGCCCAAGGAGTTGGGCCATCTTCTACTGCATTCCCAGGCCATTGCAGAGAGTGAGATCAGAAGTGCAGCAGCTAGGAATAGAACCAGCGCCCATATGGGATGCCAGCACTACATGTCGTCGTAGCTTTACCCCCTACGCCACAGTGCCAGCCACTCCTATGCTTTTATTCTAAAGATGTATAAGGCTTTGTTTTCTCCCCCATCCATCTCCTTATTGTACCTCCATTAATATCTGATAGAAATGAAACACAAATCACGATGTAACATTAGTGAGATGTGTATTTTAAGTGGAAGAACTAATGAAATTTAATCAGAGTAGGGAAAAGAAACATGGACTTTAATTATAACACTTAAATATCTTAACTTTCTTCTTGTTTACTTTAGTTATAATGGAGGCCAGGTAGCATCTCCCCATTGGGAGATAGATTAAAATCACATGAAAGGATACACAAAATAGGGTTCTCTCATCGGCCTATCACAAGGTAACAGAGCAAAATAAGTCCTCATTTCTTCTATTCAGAGGGGAATCACCCACTGATGTATGGTTGAATCACTTCTGATTAGAGAAGATCATATGAAGAAACACAAAAAGTTAGTGTCCATTTTTACAAAGCATTGCAGTGCTAAGAAATAAGAATCCTCCTTATTGAACAGATAGCAGAAGTGAAACTAAAGCAAGGGTTGGCAAACTTTGAGTTCCGGAAGATGATCTAAATAGTTTAGATTTGGCCATCACATTGTCTCTGCTGTAACTACTCAGCTTTGCCATAGCTGCATGAAAACAGCCATGGATGGTGCAGCATGTGAGTACATGAGTGTGCTGTGCCCCCAAATTTCACTTATGGACACAGAGATGTGCGTTCCAAATACCTTTCATTATGACTACTTAAATTACTTAAAAATGCATAGCACTTTATGGACCTCGGGTCATACCAGAAAACCTGAGTCTTTCCTGAATGTGGCACCCGGATATCATTTGCCAACCTTTGCTCTGAAATGATAAATGATGGCCTAAGGATGTGTGACAAGTTTGATCCAAGTTGAGCAGCATTTCTTCACCCTATGAAGGCAATTCTCTGTCCATGAAATTTCTATATGGTCCCATCAAAATTAAAATCAGATATTTGTCACCTATCTTATCAAAGCTCTAAGTGAAGTCTATTTCACCCAAGGAAATAGAAACGTCAACATAGATGGAGACAGAAAACATCTCAAATGGCTTTTACTCTTCTTTTATTCCTTTTTACACACAGTGTCAAGTGTTGTCCAGGTTTTGTGAGCATTATTCCTGCCCTCTGTTTGAAGGTGAATACCTCCAATATCTGATGTTCTGAAGTCCAACAATTGACATAGTTCACTTTTGTGGGGGAATAGGATGACTTTCTGTGGAAAGAAGTGAACTGACTACTTTTATTATTTCTCTGAAGGCAGAAAAAATTGAGTCTATGAAGCAATATAGCTTCCAGTATTTGAGAAACAGGTAGAAACAAGAATCATTATATGGAAACATAACGGTTTTTGAACACAAATTATCAGCCAGTGTGATATTAGCAAAGGTTTTGAATGTATTGTTGTTCTCTTTTGTTAAGAAACACACAGAACGTGATCTGTTGTATTTCTTGGCACTGTTTATCAGATATCTACCGTTTCCTGTTACCTGGTAACATTTCATTCCTTGAGCTATAGAGGACACATGGGTCCCTTCTAGTCTAGGAGTCATCGGCGGAGGTGAAAATGTGTTGCTTCTGGGTTGAGAACTTGATCGGTCCTGTAACATTCTCTGGAGTGCTGCATACCACAACAAATGCCATGAATCACAACAACTGAAAATGATCCTGACTATGTCTCCTCCAACAGCCTGGATACCACAGTGAGAATGGTAACATTGAAAAATACCACCACCTAAATTACAATGAACATTTAGAGCGAATAACATAAGGAGTAAGAAAGAAATCCTTTTTTAATTATTTATTGTTATTTTTAATTTTAAATGATTTAATTTTTCTTATTTGAACATCAGAGTGACAGGGTGGCCAGAGATAAGGTCTTTCTGGCTGACAGTTCCTGCCACAAACGGCTGCAATGGCCAGGGCTCTCGCAGTTCGGTGTGAGGGGCCCAAACCCGTGGACCCGTCATCGCTGCTCTCTCAGTGTACTAGCAGGGCACTGGATCAGAAGCAGAGCAGCTGGGACTCAAAATGACACTCTGATGTGGGATGCTGGGTGGCACCACGCTCTTTCCAGAAAAAGCATTCTTTGTTGGTTTGCCAACTAGGATGTGGGGTTTGTTTTTTATAAGACAATAGCTAAGAAACCTAGTTGAGTTAAAGGCAAACTCTGCTAACTGATAGCCTTTTGTGAGAAGGGTATTTACATGTGCTTATTAGAACTCAAACAAGGTTTTATTATGGGATCTAATTGCACATATTATTTTCCACATGAAAATACAAAGCATTAAACGTTTTCTGCAGCTATACTTAAAGTCTTTCTGACTTGTTTTGTCATGGTTTACCTGGAGTGAGCTTGACCTTGCCATATAGCTAGTCTCTATACCATACCTAAAGCAAAGGGGCAGATTTGAGAATGTCAGATTTCCCTCACTCTGACCACAACAGTTAAGCTTCTGGAAAAATTCTCTGTTGATATGTTTTTTGTTGTTGTTGTTAATATCAGCCGCTTACAATGTACTTTTTTTACAAATTGAAGTTAAGAACTTTAATTATAACTCAATAATTTTTATAAATATCAGTTTTATAAATTATAACAAATATAATGTTGTAAAAAGCTGAAATACTGTATTATTTTGAAAAACTATTTATTTAATTATTTATTTTATTTGAAAGGCAAGGGAATAGAAACAGAGAGAGGCAACAATAAAAAGAAACAGAGACAAACAAAGGGATCTTTGATCCATGGGCTTACTCCTAAAAGGTCTCAGCAGCCAGGGATGGTCCAGGCCAAAGCTAGGAGCTAGGAACCAAATCCAGGTCTTCCACATGGGTGGCAAGGATCCAAGTCCTTGAGATATCATTGCTGACTCCAAGGGCACACACCTACAGGAAGCTGGAGGCAGAAGCAGAGCCAGGACTCAAATCTAGGCTCTGATATGTTTCCCAAGCAGCATCCTAACTACTGTGACAATGTCTAAATTAGAATCTTTATCTTTTGATATTCAAACGAAAATATCTCCAAACCCAGATGTCATTGAGTTGTCCTCTGCATCAGTAATTTTGAGAGACACACATTGTTACGGGAGACATGTATTGAAATAATAGCATTTTGGTCACAGCATTGTGGTGCAGTAGGTTAAGCTGCTGCCTGCAATGCCAGCTTCTCATGGAAGCCAGTTTGAGCAGGGGCTGCTCCACTTCTGATCCAGCTTCCTGCTAATGTGCCTGGGAAAGCAGCTAATGTGCCTGGGATACACGCAAGTCCGTGTATCCCTGCACCTATGTCAGAGAACCAGATGGAGTTCCAGGCCCCTCAATTCATCCTGATCAGTCCCAGCCCCAGCTGTTGCAGCCATTTGGGAAGTAAACCAGCAGATGAAAGAAATTTCTCTCTCTCTCTCTCTCTCTCTCTCTCCCCCTTCTCCCTTTCCCTTTCCTTCTCTCCTCCCCCTTCTCTCCCTGCACCCCCCAGTGTGTGTGCCCAATTCTCTGTAATTCTGTATTTCAAATAAATACATAAATCTTTATTTAAAAAAGAATAGCATTTTCACTACCCTTTCTATTTTATCTTTTTTAAAACATCTGTGCTTGTAAAACTATTTTTAAAAATCAAGAGAGATTCTCTGTTTCTGATACTATTATTAATAAAATAATAGTATTAAAAAAGAAAATCACACAAATGGAAAGAATACATTTACGAAAAAACAAAACAGATAGATGGCAAATGTGCTATAAAAGATTAGGAGAATGAGTTAGACAGTCACTGGAGTGTTAAAACCAAGGACAGTGATTTTTTTTTTAGTGGTGAGTGGTTAGCATTTTATTGATTTTTGATCTGTACAATAATTGGAGACATTTTTTGTTACTGGATAGCTTAAAATATACTAAAAGCAGTTAGTGTTTAAATATTAAATGTTTTTTAAACATAATGTATCTTTTGATGTTGGTGTTAAATCCCCTTGGCTAGGAAGGGTAGAGAGACTCATGAGAATCCAACGACAGAAATGACACATGATACATGCAGAGCCTCAGCTTCAAGGTAAGCTATTACACAGGAGAGCACAGTGAACTCAGTATCAGAGTTAAGGAAATAGCCAGTGTGCCAGAAGAAAACTTCAGCTAGCAATGGCATTGTAAACAGAAATTACAGCAAGATGCATCACATATGTCCTTCCTTTAACTCTTTTTCACAAATGTCATTTCCAAAATATTACTTTACTCGTGAATATGTCCTTCTTGATTTTATTTAACAATAATTGCTATAGTTTGAATATGATGTGTGCTACCCAAATTATGCACAAATTTAATACCCAAAATCTTATTTTTATTAGTGACATTAAGAGTGTGACTACTTAATACTTATTAATATGTTTAGAGGTTAGGACCTAAGTAAATGATTAGATTATGTCATTAGAGTGAGGTCCCCATTATTGAATCCTGGTAGATTCATAAGCAGGTGAGGGGAGAGACTACAGAGACAGAGATGAGCGTTTCCTATGTATTTCTTGACACTCCATTTCCTCGGGACATTGCCAACATAAAGATCATTGTCAATGTGAGACCCCTAGATCTAGCAAAACATACCCCTTCTCTTTATAAATTTAACCTGTCTTGGTTAGGTTGCTGAGAATACAGAGTAAGAGGAACTGTCATTTATTACTGGATGAAAAGTTTTTCATAAAACTAAACATGTTCTTAGTACAAGATTCAGAAATAATGACCTTGATATTTTACCAAAGGATCTGAAAATTTCAACCCACACAACACATGGTTGTTTATACCAGCTTTTTTCATAATTTCCAAACCTTAGAAACAGCCAACATATCCATCAGCAAGTCAATAGATAAATTGTGATAGTCCCAACAATAAAATATTTTTCAGAACTAGAAAATAGTGAGCTAACAAGCCAATAAGAGACATGGTGGACATTTAAATGCAGATTATGAAAAAGAAGAAGCTAATCTGGAAAGGCTACTTAGTGCATGATTCCAACTATGTGAGATTCTGGAAACGGTAAAAGCATGGATAGAGTCAACCAATCCCTGACTGTCAGGGCTGGGAGGATGGTGGAATGAACAGGTGTAAGAACAGAAGATGTTTAGGGAAGCTAAGCTACTCCGCATGCTTCTGGGGTATCATCGGATATTTTCCCTAACACAATGTGTAACATGAAAAGGGAATGCTAATGTATGAGATAACTGATTTTGGGTGATAACGATGTGTCAATATAGTTTAATCAGTGGTAATCAATATAGCACTCTGTAGGAGATGCTGATAAGGGAGCAGCGATGCATTGTTGGGAGGAGTAAATGGGAAATTTCTATGCCTTTCCTGCAACTTTCTTTTGGACTGAAACTAATATGAAAACAAAGTTTAAGGGGAGGGCCACCGGACGGAGGGAGGGAGGTTGGGGGGGGGAGCCACAACAATACAAAAGTTGCACTTTGTAAATTCACATTTATTAAATAAAAAAATAACTATATAACAAAAAGAAAGAAAAAGAAAAAAAGAACTTAAAAAAAGTTTATTAAAAAAATAAAGTGTTGGAAATTAAGATTAATTCAACACTACAGGACAGAAAATATAAGGGCCAGAGCTGTGGCATAGAAGGCTCAGCCTCTGCCTCATTGCTGGCATACCATATGGGTGCCAGTTCGAGTCTCAGCTGTTCCACTTCCCATCCAGCTCCCTGTTACTGCCCCTGGGAAAGCCCAGGAAGATGGCCCAAGTATTTGAGCACTTGAGGCCACATGGGAGACCAGATGGATATCCCGGATTCACTTCTGGGAGTGAATCAGTGGATGAAAGATTTCTCTCTCTCTCTCTCTCTCTCTCTCACTCTCTCTCTTCTTCTCTATCTCTTCCTTTCAAATAAGTAAATAAATCTTAAAGAAAAAAGAAAGAAACTGTAACTGAACGAATTCAACTTAATGGGCAGAAACTTGAACAGGATTGATTGGGAGCCAAAAATGGACCAAAAACTAAACAATAGCCAAAAGTCTCTTTATATTATAAGCTATGAAATAAAAATAAATAATTATAATGTCAGCATTGTGGTGCTCTGGACTGAGCCCCTGCCTACAGTGCCCATATGGGTTGCTGGTTCAAGTTCCAGGTGCTGCACTTCTGATCCAGCTTCCTGGTAACGCACCTGGGAAAACAGCAGAAGATGGCACAAATACTACGGCCTCTGCCACCATCTAGGCGACCTGGATGGAGCTCCTGTCTTCTGGCTTCAGCCCGACCCAGCCATTGCTGTTGCAGGCATTTTCGGAGTAAACTAGCAGATCACGATCTTTCTCCCTCTCTCCTTTCTCTCTCTGTTGCTCTGCTTTTCAAATAAACAAACCTCCAAAATAAAATATATATAAATATATATAAATATATATATATATATGTTGACTAAAACCTTCTTTATTTGCAACCACAAAGAGGACAATGAGTTGCTGGTTCTTAGTCACAGGGAAATAGTGTGAATATTGATGTTCCTTCTCTATCATCATTAGTAATAGTTGCTGCTTTCTATACAAATCAAAGAAACTAATAAATTTGTAATTAATTATCAATAATTTTCCACTGTCTGTGCTTCTTTTTAATAATGTCATTGGTGGTCTTTGATTGAAAATTCAAATTAAAAAAACCTTAGAATATATGATATTCTTTCAAAAATATGTATTATTCCAGTCTTTTGTCAGATATAAGGTAAGGCAAACCCAATGTATATGTTCAGCAAAATAGGATGAGAGTGAAGAGTTGAGTAACCAATGACAATGAAATCTAACGCATACCAGAAAACTATTTTCTCCGTGATAATCAATGCTCATGCTCATTAATGTCCAGAACAACAATGCATCATTAATTAGTACCACAGAGCAATGAAGACCTACAGATTCTGTTGTAAGTTACTGTTAATTGTTCTTTGCAACTTAAACCATAGGTAGTAAGAAATTAGATCATTAGAAACAAGGATTCAATATTCACCATCATAACAAAGGTTTTTTTTGTATTTTTATAAACTATTTTCAGAAGAGGAAACATTTTAATCTATTTCTAAATGTAAAATATTTTAGGTGGCAATAATTTAGTATTGTAATTGAATTTATTCAATTAAATACGTATGACTATTTATGAAAGTGCTATCTATTTGGCACAAGTATTGAAATAATTTTCAAGTTTAGAATAATCTAGCTCATAAATTAATAAGTTGTAAACTAAAGTATCTATTAGGAATTGTATTAAGGCAACCAGCCACCTTATATTAGCAATTTATTTTTCATTTGAGCTTCAAATTTCTTGAATAAGTATGTTTATATAATATGAAAGAAGTATTTATTTGGTGAGAACAAATTAAGTAGAAAAATAAGAAATTAAACATTGGTCATGTTGCATCATGGACTAAAACAATATTTAAGAACCATCTTAAATCTGCAAGCCCCCCCACCCCGAGGTTAACTGGTTGCTCTAAGTACATATTAGGACAAAAATAGCATTGCTGCCTAAATGAAAAGCTCTTGCTATACTTTTCGTGTATTAAAATGTAAACTTTTCATTAGAGGTAAATTTTAAATAAGTCACATAAGCAGAGAAGTCTGAGATGGCAGAGGAGAGGCATATACCACTCCTTGTGGCTGTTAACATTAACAGTGGCTGCCAGAGAAGAGTACATGAAAGGACCCACAGAGCATATTAGGCATTGAGCAACTTTTGAAGTTGGCAAAGTTGGAATACAGGTCAACCCGGACATGGAGGAAGCAGAAACTGGTTCAAAAGAGCTCTCTAACTATATTTAGCTCATCAAGTGGTAATCTGTAAGTCACGGTGGATCACAAAGCCTTGTTCCCCTTTGCAGGTGCCAGCCCTAAAAAACTGGAAGAATTGTAACTGGGACAAAATGGCTTGTTCTTAGAAGGAGCTCAGATCCTGTTTAGGAGGAATGTATAAGAGGGCCACATGAAGCAACGACTCGCTCCTCTCATTGTGTTGAACACAGGCTCCCCTGTGAGAAGGGAAAATGTGGGACACTCAGGTCATAGCCCATTCTAGGAACACAAGACAGGGTTATGTCCCCCTTGTATTTGTGCTAAGGTGATCAATCAAGGTTTTCCTGTCTTTTATTTTTAACTTTCGAAACATGTGAAGAAGGAACGGGAAAGGAAGCATCTACTGTACTAACTTGTAACAATGATTTTGAATCCAAATAGACCTTTATATAAGTAGCATTCTCAGACATTATTGGGATGCCTAAAATACTTTCACAGAACGCTATTCATGACAATAATGATCCTTTCATAGATTTTGAACTTCTTTGATCAGAAGTACCAGTTGGGTCTGATAAACAAAACTGTGCTTAAGTTATGAAAAAAGATTCATTGTCTTAGAAACTTCCAGAAGACAAAAGTACACTGAAGTGACAACATAACAGTTTACATTCTAAAAACATCTTGACTTTGAAAATTAGATTTAAATATTTTGTATAGACATATAAAATATTCTGGATACAATAATATTCATAGCAAACATTATTTTACTGACAATTGTAAAAATATGGAGGAAATTTCAAAACTGGCTTTTAAATAATAGCATATAAATACAGACCAAGATACTGTAACTTAAATTTTATTACACGTTACTAATTAAGAAGAAAAGAAATATATTTGAAGGATTTTGTTCAGAATTCTGTTTCATCTTTTATATTTGTGCATTTAATTTTTATCAATTTATTCTTTTTCTTTTTTTTGACAGGCAGAGTGGACAGTGAGAGAGAGAGACAGAGAGAAAGGTCTTCCTTTGCCATTGGCTCACCCTCCAATGGCCGCTGCAGCCGGCGCGCTGCGGCCAGCGCATCGCGCTGATCCGAAGCCAGGAGCCAGGTACTTATCCTGGTCTCCCATGGGGTGCAGGGCCCAAGCACTTGGGCCATCCTCCACTGCACTCCCGGGCCACAGCAGAGAGCTGGCCTGGAAGAGGGGCAGCCGAGACAGAATCCAGCGCCCCGACCGGGACTGGAACCCGGTGTGCCAGCGCCGCAAGGTGGAGGATTAGCCTAGTGAGCCGCGGCGCCAACTTATCAAATTATTCTTTGTCATTCTTTTTAAGGCTAACCCTAATTTTTAGGTTTACATAAATGATTAATTTTCAAAGCAGTTAAATGTCATATCATAATCAAGCTATAGAGAGACAATCTTCTGCAATTGTCAGCAATGCAATTTTCAGAATTAATTATGGTTAATTCCAGGTCTTAGTTATTGTGAATTGAGCTGCAATAAACATTCAGGTGAAGACAGCGTTTTTGCTTGCCAATTTAATTTCCTTTGGGTAAATTTCAAGGAGCGGGATGGTTGCATTGTATGGTAGGGTTATATTCAGGTTTCTGAGGAATCTCCAGACTGACTTCCATAGTGGCTTGACCAGTTTGCATTCCCACCAACAGTGGGTTAGTGTCCCTTTTTCCCCACATCCTCGCCAGCATCTGTTGTTGGTAGATTTCTGAATGTGAGCCATTCTAACCACGGTGAGGTGAAGCCTCATTGTGGTTTTGATTTGCATTTCCATGATTGCTAGTGATCCTGAACAATTTTTCATGTGTCTGTTGGCCATTTGCATTTCCTCTTTTGAAAAATGTCTATTGAGGTCCTTGGCCCATCTCTTAAGTGGGTTGTTTGTTTTGTTTTTGTGGAGTTTCTTGATCTCTTTGTAGAATCTGGTTATCAACACTTTATCTGTTGCATAGTTTGCGAATATTTTTTCCCATTCTGTCGGTTGCCTCTTCACTTTCCTGACTGTTTCTTTTGCTATACAGAAACTTCTCAATTTGATGCAATCCCAAATGTTAATTTTGGCTTTGACTGCCTGTGCATCTGGAATCATTTCCAAGCAGTCTTTGCCGGTACCTATATCTTCCAGGGTTTTTCCAGTGTTCTCTAATAATTTGATGGTGTTGGGTCATAGATTTAGATCTTTAATCCATGTTGAGTGAATTTTTGCATAAGGTGTAAGGTAGGGGTCTTGCTTCACGCTTCTGCATGTGGAAATCAGTTTTCCCAGCACCATTTGTTGAATAGACTGTCCTTATTCCAGGAATTGGTTTTAGATACTTGATCAAATATAAGTTGGCTGTAGATGTTTGGGTTGATTTCTGGTGTTTCTATTCTGTTCCATTGGTCTATCCATCTGTATCTATACAAGTACCATGCTGTTTTGATTTCAACTGTCCTGTAGTATGTCCTGAAATCTGGTATTGTGATTCCTCCGGCTTTGTTTTTGTTGTACAAAATTGCTTTAGCTATTCGAGGTCTCCTGTGTCTCCATATGAATTTCAGCATCATTTTTTCCAGATTTGAGAAGAATGTCTTTGGCATTTTGATTGGTATCGCATTGAATCTATAAATTGCTTTTGGGAGAATGGACAATTTGATGATGTTAATTCTTCCAATCCATGAACTTGGAAGATTTTTCCATTTTTTATATCCTCTTCTTTTTCTTTCTTTAAAATTTTGTAATTCTCATCGTATAGTTCCTTAACTACCTTGATTAAGTTTATTCCAAGGTATTTTATTGTTTTTATGGCTATTGTGAATGGGATTGATCTTAGAAATTCTTTCTCAGCCGGTGCCATGGCTCAATAGGCTAATCCTGCACCTGCGGCGCCGACACACCAGGTTCTAGTCCTGGTCGGGGCTCCAGATTCGGTCCCGGTTGCCCCTCTTCCAGGCCAGTTCTCTGCTATGGCCCAGGAGGGCAGTGGAGGATGGTCGAAGTCCTTGGGCCCTGCACCCGCATGAGAGACCATGAGAAGCACCTGCCTCCTGGCTTCAAATCAGCGCGATGCTGTTGGGTGAACCAACAGCAAATGAAGACCTTTCTCTCTGTCTCTCTCTTTCACTGTCCACTCTGCCTGTCAAAATGAATAAAATAAATAAATAAATAAATAAATAAAAAGAAGTTCTTTCTCAGCCGTGGCATTGCCTGTGTATACAAAAGCTGTTGATTTTTGTGCATTGATCTGATATCCTGCTACTTTGCCAAATTCATTTCTATGAGTTCCAATAGTGTAAATGCCCATCAACAGTAGACCGGATAAAGAAATTATGGGACATTTACTCTATAGAACACTATACAGCAGTAAAAAACAATGAAATCTGGTCATTTGCAGCAAAATGGAGGAATCTGGGAACATCATGCTGAGTGAAATAGCCAGTCCCAAAGGAACAAATATCATATGTTTTCCCTGATCAGGTACAACTAACCAAGCACCACAAAGGAAACCTGTTGAAGTGAAATGGACACTATGAGAACCAGTGGCTTGCTCAGCCCTTGTCATGAATGTTGATGTTTAACTTAATACTTTATGCCTTTTAGTATTTTTTATCTACTTAATACTATTGGTTGAACTCTGTAATTAACACACAATTATTCTTAGGTGTTTAAATTTAACTGAAAAGTGATCCCTGTTAAATATAAGAGTGGGAATAAGAGAAGGAGAAGATGTACAATTTGAGACAAGCTCAAGCTGTCTTGCCCCAAATGGTAGAGTTAGAAACGTGCCAGCGGATTCCAATTCAATCCCATCAAGGTGGCATGTACAATTGCCATCTCACTAGTCCAAGTGATCAATTTCAGTTCACAATTTGTCATAATGATAGGATTAAGAGTCAAAGGGGTCACATAAACAACACTAGTGTCTGCTAATACTAACTGATAGAATCAAAAAGGGAGAGAACGATTCATCATGGGAAGCAGGATACACAGCAGACTCATAGAATGGCGGATGTCCTAAATAGCTCTCTGGCCTCAGAATCAGCCCTTAAGGCATTTGGATCTGGCTGAAGAGCCCATGGGAGTATTTTAGGCATGGAAAACCAAGACACTCTGGCAAAAAAAAAAAAAAAAAAAAAAAAAAAAAAAAAACAAACAAAAAAAAACACCACCTAAATGAAACATCTCTGTGAGTGAGATTCCAGTGGAAAGAACAGGTCATCAAAGAAGGAGGTACCTTTCTCTGAAGGGACGAGAGAACTTCCACTTTGACTATGACCCTGTTGGAATAACATCAAAGTCGGCGAACTCAAAAGGCTTCCATAGCCATGGCAATTCATGACTAGAGCCTAGGGAGATTACTGACACCATAAAGAAGAGTGTCAATTTGTTAAGACAACAACAGGAGTCACTGTGCACTTACTCCTCATGTAGGATCTCTGTCCTTAATGTGTTGTCCAATGTGAATTAATACTAACTAGTACTCAAACAGTATTTTACACATTGTGTTTCTGTGTGGGTGCCAACTGTTGAAATCTTTACTTAATATATACTAAATTGATCTTCTGTATATAAATAGAATTGAAAATGAATCTTGATGTGAAGGGAATGGGAGAGGGAACAGGAGATCGGAGGGTTGTGGGTGGGAGGGAAGTTATGGGGGGAGAAGCCATTGTAATCCATAAGCTGTAATTTTTGAAATTTATATTTATTAAATAAAAGTTAAAAGATTAAATATTAAAAAAGTTAAGTATGGTTGAACTCTCTCTTTAAGTAGAGCCCTTTCTAAAGCTGTACTCTACAACTCAAATATTTAAACTTTAGTTCACTTATGTACTTTTAACTTTAAAGATATTCATTATTCTTCTGGGCCTTTCTAGTCCACAACATTTCTTTTCTCTCTGTGTGTGTGTGTATTTTATTTCATATGATTATTCTAAGTGATAGCAATTTCTTCTTTAAAAGTGTTACAACAGCATTTGGTGAAGTATTTGTTTCCATTCTTTTCCTTTAAGGATAAACATTCTCTTTTCAGACTTAAAGTAGTTATCAATAGTATATTTTGGTGCTATTTTTTTTTCAGTTTTTAATGTCCTTAGTACTTTGTAAGACACTGGTCCAGGTGTCCTCCTGACCAAGTAAACAATGAGAACATTAAGAGCTGGTTTTCCTTTAAGCATCATTTACATGTCCCTTATTTGCTTTTTGTTAGTATATGTGATAGTGTTTTTTACAAATTTTCATCTAAGTTTCCTCTACTACTCAGACACTTTCTTGAAATCTGCTTCAGACATAACAGGGAGTTTTGTTTTTCAAGAATTATCTACCCTTAACAGAATATCTTCAGATTTGTCTCCAATTTACTTACATTTCAAATTTTATTTGAAAAGACATATGGGAGTAACAAGTTATTTATTCCACGTGAGACGACAACTTCTTTCACTAATGTCCCAAATCTTACCTTTCTTATTGATTTGTTTTTCAGCTTCTAGCATCATAGAATCTGGAACTTAAATGAGTTTTCTTTTCTGCATTTCTTTATTTTCAAAAGGCATAACTGGATTTGTCAACAAGGCTTTGACAAATCATTTTTATTTTCCTTCATTGGGCTAAGGCTGACTGCTGATTACTTAAAATTACATTTTTTTTAAAGTCAGAAGCAAACACTTCAGCACTTCAAACTCATTAAATAATTAATGTTTTCAACAACAGTAAAATCAGAGCTAATTACCCAATATTTCTGCACAGTGAACCTTGCATACTTACTCTGGGAATCAAGGTCATTGTTTTCATGTGCTTATTCTACAGGCACTAATGACTATTTTATATCGCATTCAGCTTCTGTCCTCAGAGTGGAAACAGGTTACAAGAAACAAAACACTGTTGGAAACACTTTTTCCAAGCATTGGAGTTCAGTTACAACCATGTTTTCAAAATTGCAGGTCTATTTTTATACTTGAGCAGATACTGGTATTGCAGAGAATCAATTTAATGTACTACAAAGCATTGGTAATGACCAATTTTCTACAAGAACATAAATATTGCTCTTCTTAAGATACATGAAAATAACAATGACTTGCCCACAGAATTAATAAAAAGGTTTTTGGTGTTTCATTACAATCCCCATGTTTTAATTAATTCAAATGAGTTTCTTTTTCACCATTAGCACAGGAGAAAAACACTAATGTGCAAACATTATCCTATTTTTACAAAAGAAAAAGAGGAAACTTGGATTTATATAAAATAGCATGCTACGAACTTTTTTATAATAGGAAATTTCACAAGTCCTTATGTTATTAATTTTCAAAATAAAACATTTACCAGTGTTTTAGTTTTAAATACACAGAGTACAGACTATTTTTTCATAAATGTATTTTACAAAATATATTAATTTATTCTAATATTGAAAAAATGTTAGGAAATTAGTAAACCGTGCATTTCTAAACTAAGTTAACAAACTAAATCATTGTCACTAAAATCAATAATCATTTCATCATTCATCAATTTCTATTCCTGGCTTGAAGTTGTGTCAGGGCAATTGGATGTGCCAAGGGAAATGTTAAAGGAAATATAGAAATGGAACCAAAACTCCTCAGTGAGTGCATGACGCAGGTTGCTTCTTCCAAAGAACAATGAACATCTATGACTCTTTCGGTCATAACTGTGAGCAGATAACTTTCCATGAACTGAAGCTGTTCTCTGTGCTTCACTTTACAATTTGAGAACACCTTATGTATGTGATATACAGGTGTTTGTTTGGATACTTGTATGGGGATGCCAACAAGAAAAGAGGAGTACTTCCCTGAGGCCAAGTCCTATGAAGGTTGAGTATCTCTAATGAAAACTTGGAATCAGAAGTATTTAATATTTTGTAATTTTTCAGATTTTAAAATACTTTAGGTACATAATGAGACATCATTATGTATGTATAGGGATAGGATCCAGACTTAGACACAAAATTCACTCATTAATACCTTTCTAAATACAACCTGAAGATAGCTTTACATAGTATTTTTACTGTCCCTGCATTTTGACTGCTACCTACCACATAAAATTAGTTGTGGAATTTTCTATGTATGGTGTTGCATCAAAGGTTCTGGGATCAAAAGTCTAGGTCTATGTTAGCTGTCTCTTCTGCTTGGCTTTTCACAAAACTGCAAGGCTGGATTGTCATGCAGAGATTCGCTTAGGAAAGCATTCACTTCCCTACACACACGGTTGTTGCCTGCAGCAGATTCTTTACAGCTGAAGGGTCCCTGGCATCTTGCTTCTCAAAAGGCAACAAGAGCTGAGAAAATCTACAGTTTGCCTCTGGTAGGAAGAGTGAGTTTTATATAACATAATGCAATAATGGTAGTGAAATTATGTCACTTGTATAGAACTTTACAATTGAGGAGTAACTGTAGATTCTGCCCCCAATTCAGGGACCTAAGATTATAAAACTGTGTGAACACTGACAGGTGGGGGTCATGACAGCCACCTTAAAATCAGGCTGTAAAATCTTTCTCCATCTTTCATTGCCTCCCATCCACAGCCTAGTGTAACCAAGAACTAGAGGAAGCCAGACTCAAGAGGGAAGGACTGACAATCAGGTTCTACTTTCTAGAATAACTTTTAGCAAGTATCGTACTCTGAAATATGTATTCATTATTTATTAGCACAGAATGGAAGAGATATACTAAGCTTGGATGGAAGGTTATCTTTTAGCAAGTGATCATAAGTAAATGTGGAGGTGGACAAGGACATGAAATTCTACTCAGGTAAACTAAAGTTCAAGCACAAAATCAGCTTCTTTTCTCTGTCTGGGAGACATCACGAGGTAAAATAAAATGCGGTAAGTGAGTCAGGGTTTTCATTGCTAACCCGTCTTTTTTAAACATACCCAACCATTTTAACTTTCTTATTTGTGATTTTTCCCTTTATTTTAAAGCTATGACATAGGTATTACCCATGCAACTAAATATGAAAAATGAATTTTAATAAAGAACTAGGAAATGGCATAAAATATTTCATGATGATGAATTTTAACCAAACTCTTTCATAATTGTGGAATATAACACAGATAATGCCTTTCTTTAAGTTTCCATTAGAGATACTGTCCCTGCTTATTTAAGATAAATTGCTTTCCATTTTTAATTCAAAGAGTCACAGTATGTGCCATATACTAAATCAGTTGCTAAATGAAAAAGAATCTCTGGCAAAAATAATCTCTTTCATTTTTTAATTTTACTAACTTAGAATCTTAAAACTCAAAACATGTAAAAGAAAAAAAAATTCAAAATCTTGATTTATATGCTCTGTTCTATTATCTCCAAATATTTTATTTTAAAAAACTAAATAAAAGAATATTGGATTATTTTATTGAAAAACACTAGACTAGAATAATCTTATTTAATTTAGTGTATTTGTTTGAAAGGCAGAGAGAGAGAGAGAGATACAGACTTAAATTTACCATCCACTGGTTCGACAGGGACTCAGACTGTGTCTCCCAGTGGGCAGTTTCTTATCCCCTCTCTCTTGTGGATCGCTGCTTCTTTGCTGGTCAGTTCTGGGCGATGTCTAACATGGATGGTTGATTTTGAGATGTTGCCACTTCACTAGTAAAGCCATGATTCTGGATAAAATATTTTCCTGGATAGAGTGAATGGTTTTTAGTTCTAAATGAGAGCTTCCTGGCAGGGTGGAGGCAGGGGTGGCGAGGATTCTTAAGACTACCACATGAGTCTTCATGGTTGCCAAATCTATCAATCTATTTAAAAATATAAAATGTTACACTTTACAGTCTTGAATAAATGCTACATGGGTGCCAGACAAGCTGACAAATGGAACTAAAAATCCATTCTACAAAATGCTGGTTTTGTGATCCGAGCTCCTTCAAACTGAAAAATAGCCAAACAATAGGAAAATGGATTTTAAAACATGCAAAATATTGCAAGGCAAACCTTCAATATGAAGATGTGTTACTAAATATAATTAACTAGAGAATCAATTGGGACTTCTTGAAAGTCAATTCTTAAGGTTCATGGACTTGGGTGCAGTGGTGAGATATGGATTTGATTCAGATCGGAAGCACAGTCTTTGGATCCACGCAGCAACCTTCTTTCTGATGTCCGGGAAGGACATACCCCTGGAGCTGCTAGGTTCAGGCAATTAGGTTCCCAATAAGCTGACTAAAGGAAAAGGAAGAGGCTTACCCAAGGTAGCAGTGTATTATTCACCTTCTGTTGAGAACAGGTGGATTTTGGTACCCGATTCTACAGATGTTAAGTCATCTTAACCTGAAGCATCATGCTTAATAGGTGACTAAAATTAATCTAGTCTGACATGCAAAGTTTCTCTCTCTCTCTCTCTCTCTCTCTCTCTCTCTCTTTTCAGTCTTTTTACTGAACACAGTTCTTATCACAACAGGATGAGATCTATCTACATTAGAAAACATTGCAAGACTTGTTTGGATGTTGATGACTCTGTGACAGCTTTGTATGTTCTCAGCATGTGATGGAGGTTATACATAAGAGAGCAGGGTTATGCATTGATAAAACTGTCAGTTGGTCACTCTTTATCCTTATCATGTGGCTGTTGATTGCTTACAATGGATAGGTATATTGATTGGTATTTGCTTCATGGTACTGAACACAGGAACGTTGTCTGTATTGTCACTTCCTCCATAATTAGATAAATTAGACTTTGTACTGAAGCCACAGTTTCCATAGTCCTCACCCACAAAACAAAGATTATACAAATTGGGATTGTTGCATACTAGTGTTTCCTAGAACATCAAGAAGATCAAAAATATCTTCTTTATAGTTCATTATTAGCAATAGGAAAAATGTTGTATAGTTTTAAGATATATATTATACTTCAAATTTATGAAATGATGTTGATATCTCTACTCCTCTAAGAACACAAGTGAGTTTCATCATACACTGTTAATATTTAGAGCATGAAAGTTATTAAAAACATTTTGTTGGTTTTCTTCCTCTCAATAGGATAATAAAAAAGTGTTGATCACTCATTTATATAAATTTTTTTCATTGAGGAATAAACATAGTTAACCACTTCAAAACTCATTAAGTAATTAACACTTTTCAACAACAGTAAAATCAGAGCTAATTACCAATATTTTGCTCAGTGAACCTTGTGCCCTTACTCTGGGAATCAAGGTCTTTGCTAGCATTTGCTTATTCTAGGGGCACTAATGGTTATTTACACTGTGCTCAGCTCCTGCTGTCAGACTAGACACTGATCACAAAAGAAAATGTAGAATCGCTTTTACAATGCAGTGTGACTGTATAAGTACACACCTAAGCAGCATATAATTTACAAGGAGGCTTTTGTTAATCAAATTGCTTTATATTCTGTAACCATAATTTAAAAAATGCTTCTTCCACTTATTGGGAATGTTTCTATGCTTTGAAGGTCAGGTTTCCTAAGAATTATCTGAAGAAAAAGATCTAACTTTATACAATTACTTTGCTAGAATTTTCTTGGTATAATTGTTTCTGATTTAAACTGTGTTTAGTTAAAGGATATTAACATTTTTCTGGTTATGAAAAGTAACTATAAAAATACTGCACTAAGATGACTTCTTTATAATGAAAAATGCTTGAATCATAGTGTATTTCCCTTCTAGAAGAAAAAATGATTAATTCTTTCACTAAGTTGAATATGTTGGAAAGATTATTAGATTTACTAAAATTCAGAATGTCATAAACTTTCATCTAGTAACAATAATGTTTTTGTATTATTTTTATTCTATTTAAAGACAAAAATATCTACCTGTGAGGAGTCACATTGAAATATTAGACATAATAACTTTGCTATGGTAGTTTTACAGGTCTTTAAATATATTTTATAGGGCCCGCACTGTGGCATATCAAGTAAAGCTGCCACCTGTGGTGCCGGCATCCCATATTGGTGCCAGTTTGTGTCCCAGCTGCTCCACTTCCGAGACAGCTCTCTACTAAGGCCTGGAAAGCAGTGGAAGATGGTCCAAGTCCTTGGGTTGCTGTAGCCACGGGGGTAACCCAGAGGAAGTTCCTGCCTCCTGCCTTCGGATGGGTGCAGCTCTAACCATTGTGGTCATTTGGGGAGTGAACAAGTGGGTGGAAGACCTCTCTCTCTCTCTCTGCCTCTCTCTCTCTCTCTCTCTACTTCTGCCTCTATGCACCTCTGCCTTTCAAATAAATAAATAAGTCTTTAAAAAATATACTTTATGGCCGGTGCCACGGCTCACTAGGCTAATCCTCCGCCTTGCGGCGCCGGCACACCGGGTTCTAGGCCCGGTCGGGGTGCTGGATTCTGTCCAGGTTGCTCCTCTTCCAGTCCAGCTCTCTGCTGTGGCCCAGGAGTGCAGTGGAGGATGGCCCAAGTGCTTGGGCCCTGCACCTGTATGGGAGACCAAGAGAAGCACCTGGCTCCTGGCTTTGGATCAGCGCAGTGCGCTTGCCGCAACACGCTGGCCGCAGCGGCCATTGAGGGGTGAACCAACAGAAAAAGGAAGACCTTTCTCTCTGTCTCTTTCTCTCATTGTCCACTCTGCCTGTCAAAAAAATTATATATATTTTACATGATTTTCTGTATACCAACTGATGCACAATTAAATTTGTCAGATTTAGTAAATAAAACAAAATCAACAGTTTAATTTTCATGCCAGAAAAAAATGAACAAAAATTTACTGTAAGTATCTCCTGAATCTTGCAAGACATGTGTTTGGACTTAACTTAAATTTGAACTTCAAAGAAATAAAAAATAACCTTTAGTGAAATGTATATGGCATATTGGAGACATAATAATAAAAATGCCCATTGTTTATCTCAAATGCAAATAAAGCTGTCATAATTTACTTGATAAGCATAAGCAACATGAGAAAATTACTCTTTTAAGGAGAAAGGTACTATTATTTAATTTAATATGCTTAGCTTTTTAGTTTTAAAAGAAAATGTACCAATGTAGTCCATCTGATTCCTCTTTATGTTCCTAGTCACATTTGATGAACATATCATATGTTTATGATGAAGAATTTAGACCTTATTGTAAAAATATAAAGCAAAAAAGTAAGCACTGAACGTTAGAATAAAGAAAAAAACACACAAATAAAGCAAAGTAACTGATATAGCTTGAAGCTAATTATCCCACAGTTAGTGAAGTAGTATTCAATGTGACTATTTCCTTTTATGTTTTCCTCTATAAATCTCTCTTCCAAGTTGTAGAAATAAATCCAATAACAGGAGAAAAATCAAAACTGTTATCACATAACCGTTAAATTACCTTTGTAGCTGAGTTAGGAAAGTACACAATGCGAGTATTTTTATCACTAACTCACACTTCAATATACATTTGTGTGCATTACTCCTCAAAATTTCCTATGAAAAAATCCTAAAATTGATACTTAGGCATTTTCACTCAATAGAGGGTAGGTATCCACGTAGTGACAGAAAGTATCTTAGATCTCCTTTACTGATCATCTCTTTCCTCTTTTATGCCTTATTGAACAGCGAGATTAGAGAAATCTGACTGGCATCCCAGGGGAGACCTAATTTTCTGAGCATCAAAGGTGTGTAGGGCCAGCATCCCAGGGGGTAAAAGGCTAATGATCACAACACAACTAGCAACCTTCTTAAAGAGACTAATATTAGGAAACCCATAAGGTCTCCACGGGGTAGCTTTGGTGCTCAGACAGTTCAAACTGTGTACTCAAAAGATTTTCGTCTTCTCAAATAATCTCGAATAACAAGTTTTGATTATTTCAATACAGTGACTAGAGGACACAATACTCAAATCTAACAGCATCTAAGTGCACTCCATGCTGCTTAAGCCCAATTCTAGAGGCTGGAAGGGTGGGCCAGGGGGCCTCATGGGGAAAGGGTGATTGGCAAGCACTAAGTTACAGTTAGATAGGAGAAAGAAGTTGTGATGTTCAATTGCACAGTAGGGTAACTACACAGTAGTAGCATCAATCTAATACATACATACTGTACATACATATTGTATATATATATGTGTGTGTGTGTGTGTATATATATATATATATATATATATATATATATTGGCCTGGGGCCAGCATTGCGGTCCAACACTTCAGGCTGCTGCTTGAGACACCAGTGTACACACATCTTGGACACCTGTTTCCAATCCGGCTTCCCATTAATGCACCTGGGAAAATGATTGATGATAGCCCGAGTTACTTCAGACCCTACCACCCACATGGGAGACCAAAGTGGAGCCCCTTACTCCTGGCTTCAGCCTGGCCCGGACCTGGGTGTTGTAGCCATCTGGGGAATGAACCAGTGAGTGAAAAGTCTGTGTGTGTGTGTGTGTGTGTGTGTGTGGACTTTCCTCTCCTCATTACTCTGCCTTTAAAGTAAATAAATCAATTTAAAAATCTTTTTTAAAAGAGTTAGAAGAAAGTGTTTTGAATTCTTTTGCCATAAAGACATGATAAATATTTGTGGGGACAGATATTTTTGTACCATAATTCAGATAATAAAAAAGTTCTCTAATTTTCAATTGAGAAGGAATGGATAGCAGAAATTTCTCATGAAATTGGGCAGGAGAAGTGCATATGGCTAAAAGATTTTATTCCATTACTTTAAAAAAATTTTAAAATTAAACTAAGGTGCAATTTTGCTAGCAGAATAAAATGTCAAAATGTCAGAAGTGAAAAACTTATGTAAATTCACATTTTTCATTTGGATTCTGGAAATAGGATTTTATTTTTGTTTTTGTTATATTAGACTATATATAAATTCACTTCTGTTATTGATACATGGAAAATATCAGATATAACTATTCTATTATGCAGATTAAATTTTATTGTCTTTCCTCTATTGAGCCATGCATTCAAATGAAAACAAGTGGAAACATAAAATACTTGTTGTTTGCATGGATTCTTTTTTATTTATTTGACAAGTAGAGTTATAGACAGTGAGAAGGAGAGACAGAGAAAAGGTCTCCCTTCCATTGGTTCACTCCCCAAATGGCCACCACGGGCGGAGCTGCGCTGATCCAAAGCCAGGAACCAGGAGTTTCCTCCCGGTCTCCCATGCGGGTGCAGGGGACCAAGCACGTGAGCCATCCTCCACTGTCCTCCCGGGCCACTGCAGAGCTGGACTGGAAGAGGAGCAACTGGGACTAGAACCTGGCACCCATATGGGATACCGGCGCAACAGGTGGAGGATTAACCAAGTGAGCCATAGCACCAGCCCCGGAAACATAAAAATTAGCCTCCAATATAAAAGACACACAACAGCAATTTTAAGTACAATGCAGCTTATTAAATGTGTATCAGAAAAGTTGTTACGAGGAAGATCTGTATGTGACGACCAAAAGTGAAAGAGACTATCTCACCTTCTAACATTTCCGTAGGTGATCTTCCTGTAAACCAAGAGGGTGAATGGTCTGACATGAGAAGCACACCTGTCCAGAAGCAACTCTGCCATGAAACCAGTGGCCATTGCTCAGGGGTTCACTCTTACTGCTTTAAATCCAGGAGCTACATAGCGTATGACTCTGATACTGATATTGAAAATACTACTACATAATATTCTTCTATCAGTCAGGAAATATATATATATATATATATATATTCTATCAGTAAGGATATAGATACTTCACACTAACAATATAAACACCCTTAGTTAAGAGTGTACACTTAACCATAAATAATAATTTATAATTCAGTATAGACTTCTTATCATTCCTTCTTGCCATTCAAGTCACTGTAAACGTCAGAGATGAGTTTGAGTCTTTTCACAATATGGTTGATCTCTTCTAAATGGAAGTCATCTGCCATGTCCCATAGTAGATGTTATAGCCTTCATCTACATATTACAGTGTGGGCATATTTCCTGTCTGGAGAACCACACTGAAAACTCACTCCTCTAATGTGGAGCCTTGGAAGCAGTCTCTGGAAACAGCATGATGGATGGTGCCTTCCCATGGGAAAAAGAATCAATAAAGACTACAGAAAAGGAAAAAAAAAAGCCAAAGTATTGTAGGCTCTTAAATGAACATTGATTTCCACCATTGACCATGGAACAAGCTCATCAGTAACATCACATTTAGAAGGAATCTAATTGTTTCTTCTTAAGGTAGGGTTTGAACTAGCAGGGGAAGTGAGAGAGAGGAATCAATCCTCTGTTATCACAAGAGGCTTAGTCACAGCATACTGATTCAAAGAAATGTGATTATTTAAGGGCTCATTGTAACTACTCAATGCAATGGCTCAAAAAATCTGCTGCCTTTCTCAGAAACATAGCTCCATTTTTAACTCTTTCTTTTTTCATCTGCATACTCCTCCATAAAGATATCCTTCATCCTTCTCAGTTCCAACAGTATAGTAAATGAAACACAAAAGAAAATGCAATAATGCAAATTCACAAGTAAAATAGGATCATCTAAGTTGAGTACCACACTGATGATCCATTTCTGCTGTGAGAGAGAACCTACTGTTCATCCACTTATCACTAAAACATAATGAAGCCCAAGAACTGGTGGTGACAATCCCCTGGTTTCATGGGGCTTCTACTCTATTTCAAATGTTGGGATGGGGAAGTTAAATAAAGATGTGAAAGTGAATGGACAAAATGATTTCCAGTGGAAGTAAATGGTGACACTGAACAGGCAGAAGCAAGATTTCACTGTCAAGGAAAACAGAGAGCAGGCAGCTGGATCTCTGTCAGCTTGATGGTATCATGAATTGGTATGGGAGGGGCATGCAAATTACCTTTGACCTTGGAGAGCATGCGAAATGACTAGGTGTATTAAAAGCAAAAACCTAAGGCTTTGGGAGGTTTTAGGTGGGAAGGGGTAGAGGGATGACATTTGATTTACACTGTCTAAAAACTCTTGCTGCAAGAATCCAAGCATCTGTAAACAGGATTTTGCCCTAATCCAGGGACTGCAGCTTCACTACGGTGATGAAAGTTCTTACAAGACTATGGTGTTTGATTTAACAACCTCACATTGTTCTTTGCAGAGAACACTGAATGAGAAGAAAAGTAGAACAGGATTCAATGAACTGTTATAGGAAAAGAAAGGCACAGAAACACAACACCCTACAGAAAGTCATCACACTTTCCGGAACACTTTGCAATCCATCGCACATTGGACGAATGTTCTATTGCCACATGTTCAAGTTATTTTAACTACAGTAATACTACTATCAACTACCTATTTTTTCTGCCACCCCCTTACCTTCAACTTTTACTCAAGCACAGTTCAATTGAATGTCAACCTCATAATTAGTAATTTCACTATCACTATCATATTCTTTTTAACACAGTGGAAACAAAATCAACTTAAAAGAAGATGGAAATAAACCAGATACAGAAAGACAAATTCTACATGTCCTCCCCCATGTGAAGTATAATACCTATAGAGAAAATGTAGAAAAGTGTGACTATCATATTGTTTGGTGTATACATCGCTATAGGTAGTCTTTACTGAATTATACCCTGCACATAATAATTTGCCCTTCTTTCCTCATTTATGATCCTTGTCATGAATTTCATGATATGTGACATTAATATCCCTGCTCTCAAAAATATGCATGTGTATGTGGTTAATGTCTAGATAGGACATGAATATGGCAAAATAGTAAAAATAGTTAAATCAAAAAAATTTTTTTTTCAAAAGTAGGTGCATCCTAGTTCTGATCCATTTTACTGAATTTAGTGATGTTAGATGTTCTTCCATCTGTTGGTTCACTGCCCAGATGGCTACAATGACCAGAGATGCTCCAATCCAAAGCCAGGAGCCAGGAGCTTCTTCTGGGTCTCCCACACTGGTGCAGGAGTCCAAACACTTGGACCATCTTCTCCTGCTTTCCTAGGTCATATTAGAGAGCTGGATCAGAAGAGGAGCAGCCAGACTCGAAATGACACCTATATGGGATGCTGGCACTGCAGGTGGCGACCTTATTCTCTGTAACGGCCATAGCACCATTCTTAGGCTTTCCAGGTCTTAGTTTCCTAGTCTGGAAAATTAGAAAAATAGACGTATCCCACGCTATCTTACAAGTGCTTGAAAAAGTTTAATTTATCCACAGAAACGTTTGTGATTAGGTACATTTATTATTATTTGCACTCAGTGGTTAAGAATACTGAGGGATATAGAGATCATGTATATTATAACTCAATCAAGGCATCTAGCTTATAAGTTGAAGAGACCAGGTTTGAGTGTAGTCTTCTTGATTACAAAGCTTGCACTCCTATTAAATACTACTTATGCCCTTAATAGGTTAATATATCATAGATGATTAATAAAGATTAGTTATCTCTTTCATCTTTTCTGCATGCATTCATCCATTTCAAACTGTAATAACTGTACCTTAAATAATACTTACACCTATCAGAATTCTGCAATCTTTCAATAACTTGGTCTAAATTAATATCTCTCCTTCCCAATTTCTCATCTCCACAAGAAATCCTGAATCTTTGGGGCCGGCGCTGTGGCCATTATAGAGAATAAGGCCGCCACCTGCAGTGCCAGCATCCCATATAGGCGTCATTTCGAGTCTGGCTGCTCCTCTTCTGATCCAGCTCTCTGCTATGACCTAGGAAAGCAGGAGAAGATGGTCCAAGTGCTTGGACCCCTGCACTGGCTTGGGAGACCCGGAAGAAGCTCCTGGCTGCTGGCTTCTGATCCGAGCAGCTCTGGTCATTGTAGCCGTCCAGGCAGTGAACTAACAGATGGAAGACATCTCTCTCTGTCTCTGCCTTTCAAATAAATAAATAAATCTTTTTAAGAAATCTTTAAAAATATTATTTTATTTTATTTCTGTCTTTACCATTTTGACAGTCATACGATCTGGGCTCTTAACACTAATAGGATTCCAAATCTCTTGGATGATGCTTGTGTGTGAAAATAATGTGCAAGATCAACTTACAGATTTCAGCAAAAATGATTAAGTCACCTACATTTGAAAGAGCAACTGGAGTATTCTGATTACTCACGTTCAAGGTTATGGCAAATAATTTTGACTGAAAGAAGAAATCCATAGGAAACAAAAATACAAAACAATCTGAAACCATATCCCTATAAGGTTATGGGAAGTTAATTTCTGTTCTGATAATGGTGATTACTATTACCAGCGCTAAAGAATTGCTGAAGCGAGGAGCAGAAACAAGGGGAAGATGTAGACTGGTGTTGCAAGGTACTGTCAGAGCACTGAGGGCTTGCATTTGGTTGCAGACGCAGCAATGCTGATCTCTGAGGATGTCCAACTTCTCATATGTGCACATTGCAAAACATGCATGCCCCAAAACCAGTGTCTTCTGTGCATCTCCTGGGTTAATGAAAACACTATGGTTTGGTTAAACTATTTTTTCTTTTTCTTTTTTCTTTTGGACAGGCAGAGTGGACAGAGAGAAAGACAGAAAGAAAGGTCTTCCATTGCTGTTGGTTCACCCTCCAATGGCAGCCGCAGCCAGCACGCTGCGGCCAGCGCACCACGCTGATCCGAAGCCAGGAGCCAGGTACTTATCCTGGTCTCCCATCGGGTGCAGGGCCCAAGCAGTTGGGCCATCCTCCACTGTACTCCCTGGCCACAGCAGAGAGCTGGCCTGGAAGAGGGGCAACCGGGACAGAATCCGGCACCCCGACCGGGACTAGAACCCGGTGTGCCAGCACCGCAAGGCGGAGGATTAGCCTATTGAGCCTCCGTGCCGGCCATAAACTATTTTTTCAAATGTAGTTCTCGTTTTATTTTGCTTCCACAGTAGCTTTGAGCAGTAATTGGTAATAGAAGTAGAGACATTTAGCATGACTAGTAATGATAGCAATAACACAAGAACTATTTTATAGAAGCAGAAATCAAGAAAGATAAATAAATAAAATATCTCAAGAAACACAGCTGGTAAGAGGTAGAAATGGATCACAAAATTTCTTGCTCACTTTATATATTCTTGGATTTCAACTACAACATGAATTCAGTTGTTATTAAAGGGTATAAATATTTCAGAGGGATAATTTTGCTTCTGATTCATTGTTTGGGTTACATATAGCATATATTTATATTCTATTTTGGGTACAGAAATGTTCTGAATGCAGTATTATGCTTTGTATTCATAAATAGCATAAAAGTCATTAAGAACAATAAATGTAAAGATGAAATATATCTAAATAAGTTCACTTTAACATGTTCAATACTCATTCATTTTTAATTTATTTCTAGATAGTAAATACCATTTCATTTATTTGAGTAAGGAAAATGCAAGGTCTATTAAGTTCACTGAAGAAATTCCAACAAAGTTAATAAAATTACAACAAATACTATCCCTTTATGTCATTTGTCATGAACTTAATTATCCTAGAAAATACACAATTGTGTTATTGTTTCCAAACATAAAAGTATATATGGAAATCAGCCACACTTAGTAGCTTCTTGAAACCACTTACTTCATAGCAGTAGTGGAAAGATGTTTTAAGAAATATTCAATAGCATGAACTGTTTAAGAAACATTTCTCAGGGCTGACTGCTACCACAGAGTCATCTCATATTAGCTATCAAACAGTGACAACAAGGTAATGACTTTTGGACTCAACAAGCCCAGTCTCAATAATCCTCTGGCATCCCGAACAGGCATAAGATCCATATCCCATTACTGTGTCACTTTGATCCATTTTGCATTCTCCTGATACTTACCTGGTACTATTTCTCCTTTATCTATTGTGCTGTGTAGTATATATTACAAGCATTTTCTACATTTCCATTGCAAGTACATACAACCTCTCAAGATAAATACTTAAGCACCATAGCAAGAAATAAGGATTGCCTGGCATCATGATCTTTGAATACTCTTGAAATGACATTATAAATCACACATTCAGTGTTTCCAAGATCCATCTTTCATAGTACAGCACAATGTAAGAGAAATAACAGAGCTCATTTTTACCATTGATAACAGCCTTAATCCCTGTAAAATTAATTGAGGGTACATATTCACCACAGGTAGCACAGCTCAGCAGACTAACCCATTAGACTTTTATGAATAAAGTTTTGGAAATTTCATTACAATCACAGAAGTGTTCCAGGAAAGGAAATTCATCTACATTTTACCCAGTTATTATTATGTTTTAAGTTATCAAAAGAAAGTGGTCAAAAATAAAATGCTTAAATGACAGTTACTGTAGGGTCCCAGACTCAAGATCAAAGAGGGGAAATTCTGTG
This sequence comes from Oryctolagus cuniculus, assembly GCF_051225735.1. Classification (NCBI taxonomy): domain Eukaryota; kingdom Metazoa; phylum Chordata; class Mammalia; order Lagomorpha; family Leporidae; genus Oryctolagus; species Oryctolagus cuniculus. Next base: position 135,931,451 of record NC_142874.1, read on the forward strand.
GGGTTAGAGTCTCATTTTCAAATCTTAAACCATTTTACACAATTTAATAATATCTTCTAACAGTGTAACTTATTTTATAAAGTTAGGTTTTAGCTGGACATTATGAGCTGCACTATATCAAGTTAGATTATAGTAAACTTGACTTTAAACAAAATTTTAAATTATTTTCCTATAACTCCTATTTACAATTGTATTTGTTTTCCAAAGTAAAAATCTTTTGGCAATTAAAAAATTTAACAGCTAATGTCTTGATATAACATTAATACAGTACAATCAGTTGATTTAACCAAGGGAACAGTATCTTTCTTATACCTAGAACCATTTCAGTATTTGGAACATTCATGGGTTATACAAAATCACCAACTTAAAAATTAGCCTGCTATACATGTATTGCATTTTGAGTACCACATGCAGTTGCCTTGGCAGAGCCAGACTAAATGATTTCAAGGCCCTTTTACGGCCCATGAGCCAGACACTGCCCCCCTCCCCCCACACACACACAGCACAACATACCACGTGCACTGAAAGCACTCTAGTAATAGAGCCCAGCTTCGGAGTTACGTCCAGTGTGAACTTACAGGACCAATTCAGGTCTTGACCACCATCCTTGTTTCTAAGGATGCCAAAGACCAGAGAAAAATCATAGGTCCACAATAAGCAATCTACCTTCACAATAAGAAGAGCAATTTCAGCCCATATATAAGTTTTAGAAGTACATGTTTGTGTGTCCCAAATCACATTAACAGGGTTGTTGGTCTCTAGAATCAAAATGGTATGGGAGGCATGACGTTGATATTGATACTTCTGATTTCGTAAGTGGTGATATGTGTGGTGTCAACCTCATTTCAAACGGCCCATCTGTGATGGAGCAGGATCCCAGTCAGAAGCTGGAGATACAAGATTGGATCCTTGTGATTAGAAAATCTAAAACAGGAGTCACACTGATACTTAGTCATGATCAAAAAGAGAATAGGGTCATAATTTCGGTCTCAAGTGGCTTCCAGTATCCCTGCCAGGAACCTGATAACGGGTAAGCTCAGCAAATACATGCTGTTTGATTAGGTGACCAACCCCGATCCTTACCTAAATTTCTTTACAGGTGAGTTGCAGCAAGGAGATGCAAGCTGCGGCAGCCCTTGTCGATATCCACATGGTTTATAGAGACCTTGTCCCCAAGAAGACACATCTCTGTACCCCCAAAAGAGGAAACAAAGAGTATTTTCTGACCTGAGAAATAAGACCCATGAACAGAATGCTGATACTACTAAAATGGTTTGTTTGAGACCTTTATTTAGTCTTTCTCCCCCCTACAGGGAGTCATTTTTCCTTAGGAATTACATTCGGAAGTATGTGTTGAGAAGAAGGGGAAAAAAATCTAAAGTGCTCCTCAGAGCCAATTTCCTGAATCTGAAGGTGAGCTGCAGGCAGGTTATGTTGCAATGACTTTTTATGCAAAACCTTGTGGTTCATAAATATGTGCTTTAACTTCTGGGAGAAAGCTGGAATAAAGTTTAAAGAGTTAGTGACTGAAAAGATGAATCACTTATGGCTTAGAGGTCAGCTACTATATGGGATAAGAAATACATTTCTGAATGGGAAATATATAGAGAAATTAATATTTAAGATATCTATATGTTTTTCATTTAATTTATTGCCACTGGCATGCTATGTATCAACAACATTTAAAGAAAAAAGGCAAGCTTTGCAAATTTGTATGAATTGCAATTAATTTTTACTGAAACACTACCACCCTCTATCATGAGTTGGCTGCAACAAATTATTCATAGCATGTGCCTTGTATACTTCATGCATATCCATGTTATCCAACGTTCTCCATGTAAGCTCCACTCAGCAACAAGAATTTCTTTCTGCACATTCAAGCAGCTATACATTCCAATGACTCTTGTTTCTTTTACTACAATGACTTGTATAACAGCAAACTTGCAGAAATGAAGATGCTTGTGTTTGATGCAAGAGCAACTTCCCCCACAACATTCAAGATCAATTTCCTTATTAGAAACAGTTATTTAAGATGAACTTGGCAAACATGAATTAATGCGATGTTCTCTTCTGCATCATTTAAAGTCTAATTTTTGAGCCCAACCTATGCTAAATATTTAAATAATGTGCTTTCTTAAGCTATTTCAGATTCATGAGGATATATATATACTGAATACTTGAGAGGTAAACTATGTTATATATCATATCTTAAATATGCCAAGGCTGAGTGATTTTAATTTGTTCACTTAGTAAGCTCTTTGGAATTTCAAATGTATTCTAAACAAGGTGAAGATTGAGAATATGCATTTTTTTAGTATGATTAAATATGACACTTTCATCCAGTGCAATTTGGGTGACTCCTGGCTTCATGAATCATACGTAAGAAATGAGATGACTAAATATGCATACCACATTCCCTAAACAGTTTTTTTCTATACAATATTGAAATTCTGTAACAATTTATCATTGTTTAAACAGTATGTGGCAGTGGCAGCCCATGTGATACCTTCAAAGGAAAGTAAAAAATGGAATTAACAGTATGTATCCATCCCTGAAAAATTCCATGTCTCTCCAATTCAGAAAGTAATACACAAATTAATGAAATGCAGTAAAAATTCTACATTTTAAATTATTTGTTATGTCATGTAGAAAATGGGGTAAAATGTTATTAAACTGGTTACAACTGATTGTATTTATTTCATATGGCCTGTAGATATGTTAGTAATAAATATCAAGGAGGAATTCAACAGTTGGAATTTAACAGTGGCAAAAAGTATTTGTTTCCCTCTAAGAATCTTTGAAATTATGAAAGGTCTATTCCTTTAAAATTCATTATAAAATAATAGTTATTTTCAGAGTAATCCAGATTCTAGTGTTTTACGATATCTACCTTTCATTGGATACATAGACTTAATAATAAAATGACTTCATTGGTTAAATTTTTCCATTATTAGTCATTCAGAAATATTTAACAGTAGAAAAAGCACATTTTATGTCTGAATTATACAACGTGAGGTGCTCTTACCTTGGATATAGAGATGCTGCCTAAGTGCCTCTCAGGGGGCAAACCCACCCCCTAAGGAATATGGCAGCGGGAGCAGCAGGGGGCTAAAGGACATGAACTGATATCTGGGGTGTTTTCTGGAATTTGTAAATTTGCAGTAATATCTAAATGGGCCTGTCTCTGAAGATTGCCAACACAGCTCTAATCCCTATCTTAGATCACTAGACCGAATTCCTTTTCCCAAATCCTTAAGTTGATGTATAACCTTGGCTACCTGCCTGTTGGCTCATAGAACTGTTGGTATCCTCTAAATAAAAGTGGGAGCGCAAGGCTATCTGGCGGCTCTCTTAGAATGCATGCTCTCGTGTCCTGTCTCCTCATTTGAAAAAAAAGTCCACAAAGGAAATATTCAATTTACAATTTTAAAAAATGAAGACATTTTAAGAGAAACACAAGTGATTGAAACCTGGGATATATTACCTATCTCTAGTCAGGTGACTTGTACTCTAGAGTGAAGTATACAACACACAGCAGCTTAAAGAATAGACATTTTAACAGACATGTTCAGTGTTCGAATTTTTAACTTTTGCAAAAGAGCACGATAAGATCTTAAAGCAAAAGAAAGAACTTCTTGATGATATGTAATCTCAGAGTTACACCAACCATAGAGTGAGACATTATCTATGTCTCACACAAGAGACTGGTGAATGTGATGTTCCGTGGCAACAGTAATGCAACTGGGTTTACACACCTGTCCATGTGTGAACTCCATTTTCTCCCTCTTACCTACTCTAACACTGATAAAAGCTTCTTTTTTTCTTTCAAGAGTACTTCTATTTCGCTCAAGTTTCCTTCTCTCACAGTCAAAGTCTTTGTTAATCCTCTCTCCCTATATTATCTTCAAATCTTCAGGAGTATCCCTGTTAGCATTGTGGTGATTTACTACTTTTCTTTGAAAAAGCATAAAGGATGAGTGTTGGGCATAGCGGTTTAGGCATTGATTAAGATGTCTTTGATCCACATCAGAGTGCCTGGGTTGAAATCCCAGCTTCGGCTCTGGCTCAGCTCCAGTTCTGGCTCTGCTTCCTAACTCCAATTTCCCACAAACGCAGATCCTGGGAACCCGAGGTGATGCGCAGGGGTTGGTCTATGCCACCCACGTGGCGACCAAGACTGAGTTCTTTACTTCTGGTTCTGAACTTCATATTTCAGGTATTACCAGGGTATTACAGTATATATGTAATACATTTTATATTTTCCATTAAGATCCAGTGTAACATTCTTCACTTGAGCAACTTAATGTTTATACATTCTGGAGACGTGGGATATTATGATATTTCTCTAAGTAGTTCAGATGTAGGTAAGTACATTGCTTGAGGGATGAGATGCTGGGGAAAGATCAATGCCTTAGCGTGTAATTGGAGCTTCCCAACACGTAAACAGAGATCTATAACTGAAGGTAAGAATACAGTAGTCTGTGTAAAACAGGAGAGGAAGCTGAGGAAAGAGAGCATGTTTTAAAAGCTGTATGTATAGTTAAGTTTATTGCATTTTATATACTTTTTTCAAAATTTAAGAATAAAGTACTTTAGTGCATAGTTTTTACTTATCATCTTCATATTAATCATTGTTATGCTCCTACAACTCTTCAGCACAGTCTGGCACACACACACACACACACACACACTCACACTCACACCTCTGGGTAATTACACTTTGATGTAGATAAAGAATGAAATTTTGGACTCTAGAGAAAGAAACCTGCTCCACATATATTTGTAATGTTTCCTGGTTCTCTGAAGGCTTGAAAGCACCATGACAAGGTTGACAAGAGTCTCTGAGACCTATTTCATGAGCAGGGCAAACCAAGCAGAAGCCCACAGCAGAGCTTGGAGCTATTTGTTTATTTACTTATTGGTAGAGAGAGAGAGAGAGAGAGAGAGAGAGAGAGAAATAGAGACAGGAAGAGAGAGAGAGAGAGATCCTACGTACCAGCTAACTTTCTAGATCCCAGGGAGCTGGAAATAATCCATGTGAGTGGGCAGCAACCCATCTACTTGGACCATCACTGCTGCCTCCTGGTGTCTATATTAACAGAAGCTGAAATCAGGAGTAGAGCCAGGACTCAAACACAGGCACACAGTGATATGAAATGAAGATCTCTTAGGCGCTAATCCAAAAGCCTGCCAGAGCTGTGAGCTTAGAAAGCACAATTGACGGTGGCAAAGAGCCAGTGTAGAACTCACAGCAATTTAATAGGGAGATACTGATACTGATATTGGAAGAATCTCCAGAGCCCTGTGCGAATGGCAAATGTAACCAATGCAGTGAAAATATGGCTAGAGGTGAGGAAGCAGGCCCTTTGGTAGAAGTGATCCTGTTTACTATTTATTAATAATTTTATTCCCATGAGATGTGTCAACATTCCACAAAAAATGTTGTTAAGGGAAAAAGTATTCTCAAAACAAAACAGTAAGAAAAGCAACAAGAACTTGAGGCCACGAACAGAAAAGGAGAAGTTTTTTGTTTTTTTTGTTTGTTTGTTTGTTCGTTTTTCCAGTGAACGGGGCATTGAGCATTCTTTAGTTTCCGATATCATTATATTTTGTTTCAGAAGGGATGGAGAAAAACTCAGTGAAAGTTTTGTAATTTTTCATAAAAATTATAATACCCAGTAAAAATTTGGGTGCTGTCATCACATAAATTATCTGTAAGAAAAATGAAAAAATTTGCAACTATATTATCACTAAAGCACCTGGAGTGAGTTCACAGGACTCTTTTACTACTTTTGGTTTACTTTTTAGGATAAAAGTTTGGAGACAATCAAGCAATTCATGTAATGTAATATTGCTGAATTCATTAGAAATGTTTAAGGTTTAAGGTTAAATTATTCCAAATGATTAGTAATTATATGCTTAATGTTATTAAAGATAGGGTATTTTTTAATGCTCTACATTCAGATTTAGTAACATACATAAAGGAGCAATACTAGAAGTGATTTCTTTTTTAAAAAGAACTTCTTGCTGAGAATAGAGTAGGATGTAACCCATGTTGTGGTGCAATGGCTTCAAGTCCTGGCTGCTCTGCTGCTTTTGTTTGTTTGTTTTTAAGACTTATTTATTTATAAGTCAGAATTACAGAGAAGGTGGGGGAGATGGAGAGAGAGAGAGAGATCCTCCATGCACTGGTTCACTCCCCAGATGGCTACAACGGCTGAGGCTAGGTCAGGTTGAAACCAAGAGCTTCTTCCAGGTATCCCATGCAGGTGCAGGGGCCCGAACACTTGGGCCATTCCCCACTGCCTTCCCAGGTAAATTAGCAGGGATTAGCAGGATTGGAAGTGGAGTAGTCACAAAGAGTGCCCCTATGAAATACTGGCTTTGCAAGTGGTGGCTTTACCTGCTAGGCCCCTAGGCTCAGCTTTCAATTCCAGCTTCCTGCTGATGTGCACCCTCAAGGCAGTAGGTGATGACTCCAGTAAATGAGTCCCTGCCCCCCACATGGGATAGCTGGCCGGAGTCCTGCGCTTCTGGCTTTGGCCTGGTCCAGCCCTGGCTGTTTCAGATATTTGAAGAGTAAACTGTGGCCAGCATTATGACGCAGAAGGTTAAGCCTTGGCCTGCAGTGCTGGCATCCCATTTGGGTGCCGGTTCAAGTCCACGTCTGATCCATTCCCTGCTAATGCACCTGGGAAAGCATGAGGAGATTACCTAAGACCCAAGTCTTAGGGACCCCTGCACCCACGTGGGAGACCCAGAAGAAGCTCCTGGCTTAAGTCTGGCACAGCCCTAGCCTCTGTGGCCATTTGGGGAGTGAAACAATCTCTCTGTACCTCTTCTCTCTCTGTAATTCTACCTTTTATTTTTTATTTTTTTTAAAGATTTATGTATTTATTTGAAAGTCAGGGTTACAGCAAGACAGAGAAAAGAGAGCAAAGACATCTTCCATCCTGTGGTTCACTCCCCAGATGGCTGCAATGGACATTTGGGGAGTGACCCAGCAGATTGAAGTCTCCCCTGCCCCCTCTCTGCCTCTGCCTCTCCAATCAATCAATCAATCAATCAATCTCAGGCCGTCGCCGTGGCTCACTTGTTTAATCCTCCGCCTTGCAGTGCCAGCATCCCATGTGGGCGCCGGGTGTGGGGAGCAATTCGGACTAGACTAAGTTACTGGAATTAAGACTTATTCTATGCATCTGCTCTCCCACAATATGGCGCTGGGAGAGAAGAAAACAGCTTTTACACAGCTGCCTCCAGTTCAACCAATAAACTATAGGACTTGCTCCTGATTGGAGAGCAGCGTACTCGGCGTGTGGGCAGCCGAGTTGGGATTGGCGGAGGAGGACTATAAAGGAGGAGAGAGACGGCATGCACCAGGAACATCTAAGGGGAACATCTTTCGGAAGGAACACCTGTGCAGCCCCCGAGAGAGCCGGCTGGCGGTGTGCCGCTCCCCTGCGGAAGTGGGGAATGTGGCCAGGGGGAACTGCCCTTCCACGGAGGTGGAAGGGATAGTAGCCAACCCGGGAAGAACCAGCAGCAAACCCGGGGAGGGCCGAGCAGATGAAAGAACAGCGCAGGGTCCTGTGTCGTTCCTCCACGAAGAGGGGGAGCGACATAATGGTGCCGTGACTCGGATATGAAGCCTAGGCAGGGTTTGGTGTCGTTCCTCCATGAAGAGGGGGAGCAACATAATGGTGCTGTGACTCGGATATGAAGCCTAGGCAGGGTTTGGTGTCGTTCCTCCATGAAGAGGGGGAGCAACATAATGGTGCTGTGACTCGGATATGAAGCCTAGGCAGGGTTTGGTGTCGTTCCTCCATGAAGAGGGGGAGCGACATAATGGTGCCGTGACTCGGATAGGAAACCTAGGACGGATAGGAAACTTAGGAGGGAAGAAACGGGAAGAAGTGGGAAATTACCAGAGAGAGAGACTAGCAAACAGCCTAGGGAAAAGCCGGACGAAAAAGGAGCCGGAAGAAGCTATTGAAAGCCTAGGCATAGACTCAGATACGGACTACAGGGGAAGCTGGGAGAAATCTCTAAGGTCGAAAGCGAAAGTGAAAGCTAGAATAAACAGACTCAGATGCGGACTGTGGGGAGAGGCCAGGAGAAATGAGGGAGGAGTATTGTTGGAGGAAAGCTTGGGGAAACATACCGGGTAGAGAAAAATGTTAGGGAAATTGAAGCCGCGGGGGGCAGGCAGAGGTGGAAACGAAAGCCACTTTGGGATTCTCAAGTTAGCCCGGGAATAGGGGGCGAAAACTTGAAACCAGAAGCGGAAATGTAAGCCGGATTGGGATCCGTCTGATTAGCCCGGGGAGCAAAGGACGGGAAGCCAAATCGTGGGGCGGAGACGTGAGCTGGGTTGAATTCGCCAGGCTAGCCTGGGGAACTTAGATTGAATGCTAATGGCGGAGAGGTAAGCTACGCTGTGTGACTCGCGGAGGCTGCCGCACGCAGACAGAGCGTGCGGGGCTCAAGTAGATAGGGAACGCGGGGCTAGTGCGTAACCGCGGAGTGTGCGCGCAAAGCCGAGCCGCGCAGATGAGAGAGGCGCGGGCTGAAGCGGCTCAGAGCCGGAAAGCCGCCAAGAAGCACCTCGGGATGGGCGCCGTGAAGCCGCGGGGATAAGAGAAACAGAAGTTTAGAAGTAAAATGAGAGAAATAGGAATGCTGGAAGATAGAAGTAAAATGGGAGAAATAGGAATGCCCGGAGATAGAGAAATAGAGAAATAGAAAGGCCTCCCCACAATACCGCAATTAGAAGGCTTGGATTCGGTCTGCCCGATAAGTGAGGCGATGAGCACCTGCGGGCGGCTAGCAGCTTATGCGCCGCAGGTCACCGAAGACAGGCACGAATTAACATCAGTAAGGCCCCCCCACAACATGGCAATGAGAGAGCTTGGATTCGGTCTGCCTGATTAAGGCGGTAAGCACCAGCAGGCGGCTCTACCAGAGTATGAGCCGCAGGTCACCGAACACAGGCACACATCAGCGCCTAAAAACCTCCTCACAACATGGCGAAGAGAGGACCCGGATTTGGTTTGCCTGATTGATAGGACTTGTAAGAACCTGTGGCAACTCTAGCAAGTAGAGCAGAGTGTGTGCCGCGGGACACCGAAGACAGGCGCGTATCAACGCCAAAAAATAAAAAGAAAGGGGGATCTGTGGGGAGCAATTCGGACTAGACTAAGTTACTGGAATTAAGACTTATTCTATGCATCTGCTCTCCCACAATATGGCGCTGGGAGAGAAGAAAACAGCTTTTACACAGCTGCCTCCAGTTCAACCAATAAACTGTAGGACTTGCTCCTGATTGGAGAGCAGCGTACTCGGCGTGTGGGCAGCCGAGTTGGGATTGGCGGAGGAGGACTATAAAGGAGGAGAGAGACGGCATGCACCAGGAACATCTAAGGGGAACATCTATCGGAAGGAACACCTGTGCAGCCCCCGAGAGAGCCGGCTGGCGGTGTGCCGCTCCCCTGCGGAAGTGGGGAATGTGGCCAGGGGGAACTGCCCTTCCACGGAGGTGGAAGGGATAGTAGCCAACCCGGGAAGAACCAGCAGCAAACCCGGGGAGGGCCGAGCAGATGAAAGAACAGCGCAGGGTCCTGTGTCGTTCCTCCACGAAGAGGGGGAGCGACATAATGGTGCTGTGACTCGGATATGAAGCCTAGGCAGGGTTTGGTGTCGTTCCTCCATGAAGAGGGGGAGCGACATAATGGTGCCGTGACTCGGATATGAAGCCTAGGCAGGGTTTGGTGTCGTTCCTCCATGAAGAGGGGGAGCGACACCGGGTTCTAGTCCCGGTTGCTCCTCCTCCAGTCCAGCTCTCCGCTGTGGCCCGGGAGGGCAGTGGAGGATAGCCCAAGTCCTTGGGCCCTGCACCCGCATGGGAGACCAGGAGAGGCACCCGGCTCCTGGCTTCGGATCAGCACGGTGCGCCGGCCATTGTGGCCATCTGGGGAGTGAACCAATGGAAGGAAGACTTTTCTCTCTGTCTCTCTCTCTCACTGTCTATAACTCTACCTGTCAAAAAATAAATAAATAAATCTTTTTAAAAAAAGAAAAATCAGTCCCATTCATAACACCATCAAAAAGAATAAATAGGAACAGATGTGGCACAGTGGGTTAAGCTGCTGCTTTGATACCCTTATCCCATAGGAGAGTGCTGGTTTGAATCCTGAACTCTCTGCTTCTGATCCAGCTCCCTGCTAAAGTACGTGGGAAGAGAGTGAATGAAAGCCCAAGTACTTGCATTTCTGCTACCCACATGGAAGATCTCTCTCTCTCTCTCTCTGCCTTTCCAACAAAGAGAAAATAAAAATAAGTAATAAACACACACATCCTGCTGCCCAGAGTTTTTTCTTTTTCCTTAACCCTACCTTTGGTTATTTCACCTCCTCAAGGACTGCAACTCAAATGATGTCACTGCTCAGTGAACTCTAGTGGAGCTTATGTCCCTATTTTGTTACACAATCTGCACAGCACCTTGAACCTGCAGAACACTCGTCACTGTTGTAATGATCCGTTTGTTCCTGTGAGTTGTCTCCACACACAGGGGTAAACTGTTTTATTCACTGTTGTGTTTTCAGTGCCTGGTGCATGCTATGGTGCCAGGGATTATTTGTTAAATAAATGATGGATGGGTCTGAAAAAAAAAAAAAAGAACTTCTTGGAGAAATAATATTCATCCAATACAATATCTACATTTTAAGAGTACAGTTTAATATGTACAACTGTGTATCTGAATAAAATCAGAGAACATTTCTAAAAGAATTATTTATTTACTTGAAATGCAGAGTGACAGAGAGACAGAGAAATTATCTATGTCCTGGTTCATTCTCCAAATGCCCACAACAGCAAGGGCTAGGCCAAAGCCCAGAAATAGAAACTCTTTCTGGGTCTCCCATGTGAGTGGCAGGAATCCAAGCCATAATCTTCTTTCTCCTAGGTGGATTAGGAAGGAGCTGAATTGGATGCAGAGTAGCCAGAACTCAAATCAGGCACTCCAGTATGAGATGTGAATATCCCAACTGGCAGCTTAACGCATTATCTCACAACTCCTGCAACGCCTGCCCCAAGGACGGAAAATGGTTCTATCATTCCTTCCCATATAATCCCTAATTATGTCATATGTTGAATAAATTTTAAAAATTGTGAGCATTCTAGTTGCTGTATCTATTCGTCACAGTATTATCCAGTTGTTTTCTTCATATATCACCATTCTGGGGAGAGAGCATTTATATCAGACTGGAAATGAAGCTGTAACCTATTACTGACACACTTAAAATGATACAAATTTATTATCTCACACAATTCTGTAAGTCAGAACTCTGATAACTTTCTTCCTGATATAAGACAAAGGGGCTGGTGGGGCTTTGTCTTTCCTGGATTTGCATTTCCCTGGCAAACCATTGATGTTCATTCACACTTTTATGTCTTTATTGATCACACATATATCTTCTTCATTGAAGTATCTGTACAAATGATTTTCCCATTTACCATTATGTGGTTTGTCTTCTCATTTTGAGTTGGAAGAGTTCTTTGTATAGTTTACACACAAATCTTTCCTCTGATCTATGTAGTATATTTTTTGGGTCTGCAGGTATCTGTTTGGTTTTCTTAGAAGAGACCATCAAAGAGTAGAGGTTAATAATTCTAGTAACTTCAAAGAAAATCTAATTTTTTCTTTTACAGTTAATAATTTGGTGGTATAAACAAAAAACGATTGGTTTGTGTTTTTATAGATCTTTTGTGTTTCCATAGAAATTTGAAAATAGGGTTGTCAATTTCCATTAAGAAAACCTTTGTTGAGATTTTATCTGAAATTTCATTGAAAATATAGATGAATCTGAAAAAATAAAAAAAAGGTTTTCCTAACCCTATTGAATAGTTCTCTAATCCAAGAACACCATGTATCTCCAAGTTACTGAGGCATTATTTTTTCTTCACAATTTCAAGCACTTCTACATTATTCATGATGTTTATCCCTAACTTTTTAATCCTAAGTATTTATGCTGTTTTAAGAGGTATGTTTCCTTAACTTTCCAACTGATAGTTGCTAATATAAAGAAATACAATTAATGTTAGCATATTGTTATTGTCTTGCAATATCACTAAATTGATATATTAATTATCATAGGTTTTTTTGTAGATCCATCAAAACTTCTAACCCTATGGTCACAATGATTCCAAAATCAAGTGTTGCTTCTTTCTTCTTAATTTATATGTCTTGTAGTTGATGTCTTACCTTACTGCACTAATTAAAATCTCTGACACAATGTTGGATGGAAATATTGAGAGTGAACACCATCACCCTGTTTCTGGCCATACAATTAACTGCAGAAGTTTGGTGCATGGCTTACATCAATGTATAGCAACTCCTTCCTCTTCCTGTGATGCTGATATTAAGAATTATGAATGGTGTTCAATGTAGTCAAATGTTTTGGTGTCTATGGTAATTAAGGCTGTCTCCCTTATCCTTTGTGTGTGTGTGTGTGTGTGTGTGTGTGTGTGTGTGACTGGCAGAGTTAGACAGTAAGAGAGAGAGACAGAGAGAAAGGTCTTCCTTCCATTGGGTCACCCTCCAAATGGCCGCTAAGGCCGGCGTGCTGCACCAATCTGAAGCCAGGAGCCAGGTGCTTCTTCCTGGTCTCCCACGCGGATGCAGTGCCCAAGCACTTGGGCCATCCTCCACTGCCTTCCTGGGTCACAGCAAAGAGCTGGACTGGAAGAGGAGCAACCAGGACAGAATCCAGTGACCCAACCGGGACAAGAACCCACGGTGCCAGAGCCGCAGGCAGAGGATTAGCCTAGTGAGCTGCGGTGCCAGCCTCCCTTATCCTTTTAATGTGGTAAATGCATTGATTTAATTTAATTGCCAATGTATATCTTGTATTTCCTGGGGAAAAACATTTAGTCATGGTGCATTACACTTTTACGTATCATTGGACTTGATATGCTAACATTGCTAAGGATGTTTCTATCAATGATCATATAAGACATCAGGCAATGGATTTCAACAGAATAAACAATTTCATTCTGATTTTAGTATCAAGGAAACACTAGACTCATAGATAAATGATTATAGCATCCCTTTTATTTTCTGAAAAACCTCCATAGCATTGGTGCTAATTTTTCCTTGTGAAGTTTAACAGTCTATTAGTATACATCTGAACTTGGATATTCCTTGTGGAAAGACTTTCTCCCATGAACTGTATGTATTTTGCTGACTTAGGTCTACTCACACTATCTACTTATTCTCAAAAAAACTTTGGTATTGGTGGCGTCATAAGTTTTCTACTGCTGTCTTACCAAAGTACCATAAATTTGGTGACATCAAGCAACAATCTTCACTCTTGCAGTTCAACAGGTTATAAGTTCAGGTTCAACGTGGTTCACTTGGGCCATATGCTTAATATTATAAAGACAAAAGTTAAGGTACCTGTCAGATGGCCTGAGGATGGACCTACTTACCGGATCATTCAGATTGTTGGCCAAATTCAGTCAATGTAATTGTGGAGTTCAGGTCCATGTTTCCTTGCTTCCAGTCAACGGGAGCCTGATCCTTGCTCCTAGAGGTAGCTCACATCCCTTCTCCTGCTTGCATGTGACTCCACTCCAGCAATGGAGGGACATTCTCATGCCTCCACTCTCTCAAAATTTGTCTTCTGCCTTCTCTGTCTAACCCTAGCCTGAGAATATGATCTGCTTGTAAGGGCTGCTTTGATTTGATTGGAACTGGATCAACCAAACCTCCCCCATCTTACGGTTCTTATTGTTAATTACACCTGCAAAGTCCTTTTAGTTTCATAGTGAAACATATTCACAGATTCTCGGGATTAGAGCATGGATATAACTGGTGTAGCATTCTGCCCGTCATAGCAGTTTTCAAAGACTTTGTCCAGGGTCAGGCATTTGATGTGGCAGCTAAGGACACAGCCTAGAGTGCCCACTCCAGCATCAGAGCCCCTGAGGCTGAAACATAGCTCTGTTCCCAATTCCAGCTTCCTGGTAATGCACGCTCTGGAAGGCAGTGGGTGATAGTTAAAGTATGTGGGGTCCCTGCCACCCATGTGGGAGACCAGAAACCTGGCTCATGAGTTTCCTGGCTGACGCAGGTACTTGGGGAGTGAACCAATGAATGGAATGGCTGCCTGTATCTGTCTTGACTGTCTTTCAAATACATCAATACTTCTAAAATTCCACTTCATCTAAATTTTGTCACATTGTCTATAGTATTATTGTTGATGACCCTCGTTTAATTCTTAATGTGGCAAGTTTGGGTCTATTTTTTTTTTAACATGACTACTCTATCCAGAGAACTACTCAATTATATTGATCTTAAAAGCAATATTTGGTGTTATTGATTTTCTCTATTGTTGCCCATTTTAAATTTTATTGAATTTTTACTCTAGTATTTAGTATTTGCTTCTCTCCACATATTTCATTATTTCTATATATAAGCTTTCCGTATTAAACATGCATCATTTTCATAAAGCAATGATAAGAATGCTAATGGTTTCTATATTCTCACTGATTTTTCTATCCTAACAATTACTTAGATTGACATATCCAACTCAAACTGTCTATTACTTCTTTAATTTTGTCAGGATTTGCTATGTACATTTTGATAGTTTGTTAGAGATTTCGTAAACATCTGGATGTTCTAGGCTTTTGGCTGATTATCCCCTGCAATAGTATGAAATGTTTTCTTTATTCCAATAATTCTCCTTTTGATTTCTGAAGTCTAATTTCCTGACATTAATAAGGCCATTCAATTATGTCATAGCTGTCTTTTTAGGCATAGTTATAACTTTTCTCATTTCTTTATTTTAATCTTTCTATGTCTTTGAACTAAAAGGTAAGTCTAATAGAAATTATTATAGTTCACTTTTTATTGGATAAAACTTTAATTCAATTAATGTACTTTTTCATAGATAAATCACATTTAATCCTTAAAAAGTCAAATCTTTCCTAATATTTTGAAACACTGATATATGTTATCAGTATTTAAACAAACAAAAATCTCATAATAAATTATCCTAAATTCTGAACCAGTGAAAATGTCCAAATTTTTTTCAAATATTTACTGCATTAATGAAAAATAATGTGCTACATTGTGTGTAAGATAAGAGAAAAAGATTTGTATTAATTTCTTCTATTTCATTTTCATGATTCTTTTACAAATTATTTATGTTTTATTTGTGTCCTCTTTTTAAAAAGTATTTATTTATTTGAAATGTAGTGCTACAGAGTAAGGGGGGGGAGAGAGAGAGAGAGAGAGAGAGAGAGAGAGAGAGATTTTCCACCCACTGGTTCACTTATAAATGGCGGCAATGGCCAGGGCTGGGCCAGGCTGTAGCCAAGTGCCAGGGCCTTCATCCAGGTCTCCCATGTGGTGCTCATTCACTCTCCAAATGACTGCAATAATCAGGGCCCAGCCAGACTAAAGCCAGGAGCCAGGAGCTTTCTCTGGGTCTCCCCAGGGTCCCAAGCACTGGAACCATCTTCTGCTGCTTGCTGGCTCAGGTGCATTAGCAAGGAGCTGGAGCAGATGTGGGGCAGCGAGACTTGAACCAGCACCCGTATGGGATTCTCATGTGGTGCCGTAACTCACCATGTCATAATGCCACCACCTGTTGTCCTACTTCTATACCTGTCTCCAACCACAGTTGTAGCATCATAGTGCACATAGTGGACATATTCACTTTTATTAGCCTTTCAAATTCAGTGTCTTCCACAATGCTGTAAAGGTAGAATATAGTCAATGAGTCATTGTTAAATGAATAATTTTTTATTTATCATGCTATTAGTCAATAAGTAGGTAAATATTGTGACTAGTGTAAAAGGATGATTTATTCCAGAAAAAATAAGTTGTATTTGCCAACCACTGCTTCACATGTCACCAGGACTGATATAATCTATTTAAAAGACCTAGAAGTGGGAGATTGGTACTGCAGTTAAGCTACTGTTCAGAATGCCTGCACTCTATATTGGAGTTCCTGGGTTTCAATATAAGCCCCACTGCCCATTTTAGCTAATGTGTACCCTGTGAGACAGCAGCAATGGCTCAAGTAGTTGAGTCTATAATAACCATATGACAACCTTGAATTAACATTCCAGTATCTGGCTTTGGTCAGTCCTGGCAATAGCATGCATTTGAGGAATGCAATAGCAGATAACAAATCTCTATCAGTCTCAATGACTGTCTTTTAAACAAATTAAACAAATAAATAAATAAAATATTGAAAATATTTGTTGAACTCTAAATGAATTTAGAAAACATTATTCAATTAATTAAACTGAATTAAATTCAACTTCATCTATTGGTAATTATTGAAGTTCCATTTTTAGGAGAAATGGACTTTCAACAAATCATAAATTCACATAGGTTACTTACAGAAAATCTAGATGTTATTAAAGTTGTTTGAAGATTGATAATTGCAAATGTGTTAGGTATTCAGTATAAAAAATAAATATTAAGACTATTCCTATAAGTAGAAACTATAGGAAAACAAACTATGTTAGTAACTCATATTACAGGGAAAACTGCTTTATCATGAAGGAAATATAAATTGTATTAAATCTGTAATTTACCAATGTATGTTAAGTAAAATAGATGACTTTTAAAATGGACAAGCAGAAATAACAAAAGGTATCATGAATTCGGAATTTTATCCATAGAAATAAAAGAAAATGAGGGGAGTTGTGCTGTGGCATAACAGGTAAAGCTGCCTCCTGCAGTGCCAGCATCCCATATGGCTGCTCCACTTCCAGTCAGTTTCTCTGCTAAGGCCTGGGAAAGCAGTAAAAGGTGGCCCAAGCCCTTGGCCCCTGCACCCACGAGGGAGACCTAGAAGAAGTTCTTGGCTCCTAGCTGCAGATTGGCCCAGCCCCAGCAGTGGCAGCCATCTGGGGAGTGAACCAGCTGATGGAAGACCTTTTTCTCTCTCTCGGCCTCTCTGTAACCCTGCCTTTCAAATAAATAAATAAACCTTAAAAAAAAAGAAAATTAGGAGATGTGAAATTAAAACAAAATATGTGTCGATAAAGTTGTACTTAGGAAAATGAAAAATAAAGTTTTCCAGATTTTAGATAAAAAGGCACAGAAGAAAACTTTAGAAAATAAATTTAAGTGTGGCATCCAGATCATGAAATCTCCTCATAGGAGTTCTACAAAAAATGTGGACAAAAATGGAAATAAGCAAATATGATGACCTTATCTCAAGTTTCAAACCTAAGGCTTTTTGTTGTCATAATTTACTCATTCATAGGTAGAATTTCTCTGTGTGATACTAAACTTGTAGAGAGTATTTTTATTTAAAATATCTTTCTTTAGTTACTGGATTGTGTATTTATTTCTTGTAACATTGAGAAATTATTTGGAGTAAGTTCAGCAGAATATTTTTAAAGTGAAGTTCATCATATATCTCTTAAATTATAAATACATATTCTTTGTGGAAAATGAATCCTTTAATATTTTCCATTTCAAATTGTCTTATTTTTACATTTATTTCTGGAAGATATTTTTGTTAATATAAAAGTCCAGTTTTATGGCCGGTGCCGCAGCTCACTAGGCTAATCCTCCACCTTGCAGCACCGGCACACCGGGTTCTAGTCCCGGTCGGGGTGCCGGATTCTGTCCCGGTTGCCCCTCTCAGGCCAGGGAGTGCAGTGGAGGATGGCCCAAGTACTTGGGCCCTGCACCCTATGAGAGACCAGGATAAGTACCTGGCTCCTGCCATCGGATCAGTGCGGGGCGGCCATTGGAGGGTGAACCAACGGCAAAAGGAAGACCTTTCTCTCTGTCTCCCTCTCTCACTGTCCACTCTGCCTGTCAAAAAAAAAAAAAAAAAAAAAGTCCAGTTTTATAGGCTAACATTGTTAGCCAATTGTCTGCTAGCACCCATTATTTATGATGACAAGTCATCTGTAATTCTTTGCTTAATTCTTTAGTACAATTTTAAAATTTCTTCTTGTTACAGTAGTTTGATTATGATATGCATATCTTTTACATTTACATTTTTATATTATGTGAATTTATTGGATATGTATGTTGCTTTCTAGTTTGACAATTTCTCAACTTTGAGTATTTCATTGTCCTATTTTTCTATTTCCTAACTGGGCTTTATTACATGTATGGTAAGTAGTTTGATTTTGTAAAGAACACACTCATCCTGAAGTGTGTTCTTTATCCTCACTTAAAAAATAATCTTTGCTCTGTTTGAATAATTTCACTGGGGTATTGTCAAGCAAAGCAATTATTCTGTTTCCAATCTATGAAGCTAATCAGAGCAATTTTTCATCTTTAATTTTTTTTTATTTTTATAATTGCCATTGAAATATTTTATATAGTACATTGATTTATCTGCTAATATTCCTTATTTATTCAGGCATATTAATTACTTTTCCCTTAAATCTTAAATACAGTTTTATATCTTGTCTAATGGCCTTGCCTATGATTCAAATATTTGGGATAAAACATCTGGGCTTGGTTCTAGTTAATGTCTTGTTTCTTTCCTATGCATGTTTATTGCTTTATTTATTTATTAATTTGTATCTCATAATCTTTGACTGATTTTCAAATACTGCATGTACAGAAACAGTACTGCCTAAGATAAATACATTTGATACTCAGAAAAGATGATTTTCTTGTTACTGACTGTTAGTGTGGGAAAAATTACACAGATTTAAACTGCTCGTTGGCTGATCTGGCCTTTGATATTGCCATTGTGTGCAGCCTATGCTCTTTCTACTCTCCTGCCTTCAGGTTTTAGAAGAGAAACTAAATTTGCCTTCCAAGTACTTTTCCCTCCTCCAGTGATTAATAGAGACCAGTATTCAATAGGTACTCTGCATGCTTTGTGTCCCCCTTCTCTATGAGCCTCTGTAGATAGCTTTGGTTGCACTTAGTTTAAAGACTGGAGTGCACAGAAGAGATATTCTATTTTCTTGCTTTGCTTTCAGACTTACACAAGCTTGTGTACCATGCCACTTTGGAAGAGTCTTTCCTTCAATGGTTTCCACCTACTCAGTTGTGGAACACTGCTGCTTTGTGAGATAAATATTTTAGTGATATTTAGTGAAAACTATTAATGAACATGTCATTATACATTTAACATGTTAGAAGATAAGTTATGACATGAACTACAATGTATGTGAAGTTAGATGAATCAATTGACCTAAGGAAATTGGAGGATGTTGACATTACCATTGGCTCATTCCATCAACAATAGATGTAATTATCATTTCAGTCTTGAAAATCACAGGTAAAAATAAATCGATGAATATATCTACTTTCTAAAAAATCAGGAATTAGTTCAACTTCTACATAAACACATTTTTATCATTGTCTACACATTTAAAGAAAATACTGGCAAATAATAAGCACTAGCTACAGGAGTTATCTAGTGCATAATTGAAATAACTAAGTAAAATAATGTATTATATAACTTCATTTCTGACTTTATAGCATATACTAGGTATATTACTTCACAAGTGAAGTATAATAATTTGAGAGCACTAACAAGGCAAGCAAATGATAAGAAACCATACATCTTACTGAATAATTTGACAGTTGTAATATTTGGGTTCAAATAAAGTATAAGCAATGTGTAATTAATAATGTGTATGCTCATAATAATATTAAAAGCTATTTTAAATACTACATTTCACATAAATTGATTATAATCTCGGGAGCAAATTTTTATGATTTCATTGGGTTATTATTATTTGCTAAGTGCTGATGGCTTAAATGAGTCACTGAATCATAAAAACGTAGGACTGTAAGCAATCTCAAAGTCACCTTTTCCAGCAGTGCAGAAGCAATAGAAACAAATGGAGTCTATCTGAAGGCTATCGTTCTTGTCACCAAAAATTCCCTTATGAGTAATTTACTGATTTCTCTGGCGACATAGCTGGGAGGTGTGATTGACCTGATTAGCTTTAAACTATATCTGCTATTTGAGTGTAAACTTAATAATGCTAAAATGTTTTTAAAGGTTCAGAAATCTGGGGTATCTTACTTATTTTATTCAGTATAACACGACATAAAAATAAGAGATAATTTTCTGTTTTCCACTTACGATATCTTCATTTCATCCTGTGCCTACTCCTCTCAATTCTTTCCTCCTTTCTCTCACACCCCATCTCTCCTCAGTTCACTCCCCATTGTTCTTTCTCCTCTAGCTGTGTTTATAGTCAAGTTTATCTAGTCTCCTAAACAACCTTTTCTCAACCTCAAATAACCAATAGGAGCTAGAGACCTAACTATACTTTTTATTTAATAATACTTTTACTTGCGGTATTGTATTAGAAATTTTATGTTGCATTATTCCTCTGCCTTTTGTAGCCAATCTAATTCTTAGTTATATTCTATTGAATTACTACTTCTTTCATGGAAAAATTACTTTTGAATCCCTATTATGAAACAAAAATTAGTAATGGTTAGAATGTGATGGAATACTCACAAAGAATGAGAAATAGGTTTTATTTTATACATACTTCATGATTCTATTAAAATTTCTTTAGATGCAACTGATAATAGTTGACTGATTAGATCTAGCAACTTCTACTTAGTGCATATCTCATTTTGTCTTTCTGGAAAATAACAAGTAGTTAACTTTCTTTCCTGATAATTTCTCTACCTTTGTTCCCATAAGTATAAATCTTTCAGAGAACACAGAATATATCAGTTCATGTTAGGAAGGAGATAGAAATAATATAGTTAGTAGAAAACTCCTTGAATTGATTCTTTATTTGCATTACTGTTGGTGTCCAGATTCTAGAAAGATAACATCAAATATTCTCTCTGTCTCTTGACACAACTCTGCCCCTGCTTGAAACTCAGGATTCACAATCTGCTATCCTGGCTTTATCCTAACTTTTATTTGCCATTCTCTACCATGATGTCATGATACGTCTCTAGAAATGTATTTCTATAGTATATCAATAATCATGCCATATACTTGCTCAAAATTGTTTCTTGTGCCAACAACTGAGGACTAAAAATATTTCATCCCTTCCTTTGTTTGTTCATGTCCTCTCATCCCCAACTGACAGAGAGCATGTTTGCATACATGTATAAATATATATACATACACACAAACTCACATCAACAAAAGCCTAACAAAGACAAGGACTGTCTCTTGTTCACTGATGTGTCTTCAGGACAAGGCACTGTGATTCATACATATTAAGTGGTAAATATATCTGGGCTCATAAATACATAAATGAATTAATGTTATTAAATGCACACCCCCCTCTCACATCTGTGAGTAGGGTTAACATTTTGGAAACCTGTGATACATAATGCCTAGAATGTTACTGTGTACTCTTGGTGTTGAATATATGTAACTGCAAACAATAAGTATAGCTTTAGCTTGAGTCTCCCTTTACTGAAGAATAAATCGGGCTCAAGATCAATCAGACAACACTGCCAGTATTTCATTCAATGGCATTGATGTTTTTTAGCTTCTACTTGAGTAGTTCTCTCTCCTCTTTTCTGTCAATTATAGCTACAATGTTGGCATTTTGAACTGCATTTCAACTTCTGTCATTCATTCATATTTCCTGAGACCACTTCTATGGAATTTGGTTAGTCTGTGTTCTAGAGAATTGAGTACCTGGCTGGAATTGCAGAAGATAAGTTTGGATTGTCTGTTTTCTCCAACATCATCAACTGTTAGACATGTTATAAATGAAAAACTGTTTGTCTCATATTCCTTATCTAAAAAATCAGAATATTTATTATCCTAATTAATAGTGAATGCAGGTGTTCTTGGTTTTGACACAGGGTGAGACAAGGAAGTAGTGTGTATCATGTGGTTGTCAGGTTATCTCTCAGAAAATACATCTGCAAAGTCTCTTCAGAAGCTGTGATAAAATGTGATAAAATGTGATAAAATGTGTGGACTATAGCTTTCCCAAAGCAAATGCTTTCACTACAGTGTGAAATAAAAAAAAAAATCATGCACATGCATTTTCCACGCAAAGATATTTCTCTGGGAAAGAGTATTTAACCTAGCACTTAAGATACTAATTTTTATTCTAGACTTCTGCTAATCCCAGGTCCTACTGATGCAGACCCTGGGAAGCAGTGACAGTGGCTCAAATGACTGGATTTTGCCACCCACATGGGAGACTTGGATGGAGTTTCTCTCTCCTGGATTTGTATCCAGCCTAGCTCTGGACACTGTAAGCACTTGAAGAGTGTTCAGAGCTCAGAGCTCTCTCTCTCCCTGTCTCTCTCTCTCTCTCTTTCTCTCTTTCTGACCCCCCCCCATTCTGTCTCTGATTCCTGTTGTCTCTTTTGTCTCTCTTTATCTGTATTTCAAATTATTATTTAAAAATATTTTAAAGTTTCATTCTTTAGACATCTGTGCTTGTTTATTCTCAGAAGTTCACTCCTTAATGAAATAGTACCTTTCCTTTAACTGAAATACACATTGATGTTGTGTCCAGGGTGACTGAATGAAAGGAGGAGTAAACTCTCTTACTGTATTTATACACTACAGGGTGTGGTAGAAGACATCTTCCCATGATTTTATGTAATGTTCCAATTTGTATATAACAACAGAATAAATCCTTTTCTAGCCTATGTTTTAAGAACAACATGTGGATTCAGCAGCTTTTTTTTTTTTTTTTGAGAACTTCATGCGCATCAACTATGGGAATTTTTTTATTTTCTTTTTTTTTCTTTATTTTAGAGGTAGAGTTACAGAGAGAGAGAAGGAGAGAAAGAGAGAAAGGTCTTCTATTTGCTGGCTCATTCCCCAGATGGCCTCAGTGACTGGAGATGAGCCAACCTGAAGCCAGGTGCCAGTGGGTGCAGGGGCCCAAGCAACTGGGCCATCTTCTACATCTTCCCAGGCCATAGCAGAGAGCTGAATAAGAAGAGGAACAGCCGTGGCTAGAACCAGCACCCATGTGGGATGCTGGCACCACAGGCAGAGGCATAGCCTACCACACCACGCCACAGCAGCAGCCCCCTCAAATATTTTTGATCCAGTTTTTTTAGAAAGCTTTTACTTAATGAATATAATTTTCATAGGTACAGCTTTAAGAATATAGTAGTTCATTCCTACCACCACTTCTGTCTCACCCCCTACTCCCTCTCCTATCCCATTCTTCATTATTAATTATATTTATATACAGAAGACCAAATCTGTACTAAGTAAAGATTTCAACAGTTTGCACACATACAGACACACAAAGTATAAAGTACTGTTTGAAGACAAGTTTTACTGTTAGTTCTCATAGTACAACTCACTAGGTACAGAGGTCCTACATGGGATGTAATTGCACAGTGACTCTGTATTGATTTAACAATTGACACTCTTATTTATGACGTCAGTGATCACCCGAGGCTCTTGTCATGAGCTGCCAAGCCTATGGAAGCCTTTTGAGTCCACAAACTCTGTATTTAGATGGGACCATAATCAAAGTGGAAGTTCTCTCTTTCCTTCAGAGAAAAGTAAATCCTTCTTTAATGGCCCCTTCTTTCCACTGGGATCTCACTCACAGAGATCTTTCATGTAGATCATTTTTTGCCACACTGTCTTGGCTTTCCATGCCTGAAGTGATCTCATTGGCTTTTCAACCAGATCCAAATGCCTTAAGGGCTGATTCTGAGGTCAGAGTGCTATTTAGGGCATTTGTCACTCCATAAGTCTACTATGTGGCCTGCTTCCCATGTTGGATCATTCTTTTCTTTTTAATTCTATCTATTGTTATTACCAGACACTTGGTCTTATTTATGTGAACACTTTGACACTTAGTCCTATCTTTATGATCAGTCATGAACTTAATATGATCACGTTAACATGTGAGCTGGCATTGGTAGCACCCAGCTTAATGGGATTTGGAGTCCCGTGGCAAGTTTCTAGCTTTACCTGGTTGTTTTAAAATCAGGAAAACAGATTTGAGCTGTTGCCTGCATGTTCAGCATGTCAGCTCTCCTGTGCAAGTAGGTGGCTGGGCAGGTGTGGGAATGTATGTATGTAGCAGTGTTTACATACTAGAACTCATTGCAGATGACACATTTTAACGGCTTAAATCTAGGATGAGAATCAAGAGGCTAAACCACATGCAAGGTGTCAGTGTCATTTGTGTATGGAATAATGTTCTTTACTATAAAAATGACATAATGAAATGAATATTATTAGTGAACTATGGAAGTTCACAATGAAGGTGAAATGGCTGTTTTACAGTTGGATTTCATATTAAAATATTTCCAATGAAAAATTAATATGAATCTCATTTTGAAAAAATAATTTGGGTGGTTCAGGAATATTCTTTTGCAGTGCTGATTTACAAAGAGAATCGGAGAAGACAGCAGGAAAGTATGAATAATGAAAACAGACAGGGGTGAATTGTGAAAGTTGAGAAGAATATTCTCTCACATCTATTTTTAGTGTTAAAAGGTTTATTTTATTTAAACCTATAAACTATATTCTTATCTCCAAACTCTACAGTTTATTTTTGTACATCTTCAGTGACGTATTTCTTAACCAAGTTAAGTCCTGGGGATTGATGAAGCAGTCAGAAACTTAAGACTTTTGTGCTATAAACATTTAAATGCAATTCCCTTTCTGCATCAGACTCATACTCATGCAGACACAATGCTATTCATCTGAGTCTACATAATTCTTTATCCTAAGTGATTATTTGAGACAATAACATAAAGTGGCCATGGGAAGTAGGGTATGTGTGTACACATACACACTCATATGCATCTCTTACTATGCGGGTACATATGTGCATAAGGTCATGGCATTTTTAAATATTTTTCTTAAGAACGTGATCTTCTTTAAATGTCACAGCCTATGAGAAGATTTCTCCTTCCTTTACCTACTACCGTATGTCATATACATGCAAGCTCAGTTTGAAAATAACCTTTTTCCTACTGTGAATAGATATAAACAAAACCCAAAGGCTCAAAGACAGAAATGTAATACCTACAGTGTTTTGCTAAGTCATTTAAACTCAGACTGGAAAGTTCTTAAATACATGTCTGCTGTTACAGGAAGAAGCTTATTTTAAAATATATTTTTGACATTCTCCCTATGATGGTCAATAATACTGCAAAGATTGCTCCATTTAAAAATTGTGCTTTGGGACCAGTGCTGTGGTACAGTAGGCTATCTGTCATCGAACTTGGGCACTGGTTTGTGTCCAGGCTGCTCCTCTTGGAATCCAGCTCTCTGCTATGGCCTCAGAAAGCTGCAGAAGATAGTCCAGGCGTTTGGCCCCCAGCATACATGTGGGAGACCTGGAAGAAGCTCCTGGCTTTGGATGGGCTCAGCTCCTGCCATTGTGGCCATTTGGGGAGTGAACCAGCAGATGAACGACCTTTCTCTCTGTCTCTCCCCATCTTTGTCTGTAAATTTACTTCCCAAATACATAAATAAAACCTATAAAAATGTGCATTAATGGTGAAAAGTTTACATTTATTGAAAAATTATGCAGGGTACCATATACAATAACAGATAATCAAGGAAAGAAACACAGACTGAAAGAGGGATGAAGGGGGGGGGAGAGGAGAGGAGGAGAAAGATGGGACAGTTTGGGACCTGAATATCAGAGAACAGGAAAAGGAAGACAGGGAGAAGGGAGAGGCATAGGAAGAGAGATAAGCAACCTGAAACAGACATAAACTTACCATCCACAACCACAGTCTGCTCTAATTCTTTTGGAAATAATTTTTATTTTCCAGTGAAAATTAAATCCATAACTTGTAACCAGCTTTTATTTTCCCTTCATTTTTCAAGGAGGTAATTTTCTGCAAACACAGGGTGGTTAATGGCTTTGTGGTTTTGCACTGAATATATAAAATTTTATTATAGGTTTATTGCCAGGTAGTTTGCTTACATCTCTGTTGAAATCTTGGTTGTATACAGAGGAGGCTTCCCAAGATGTGGAATTGAAGAATGTGAGCTTCCTCAACTTTTGATATGCAACTGGAAATCATATGCAGAATTTCATTGCTGCTTGCTTTCTCATCAACAGTGTGGTAAACTGCCCAATTTGCGAATGATTGCAAAGGTGGGGAATTTTAACAATGATGATGATTTTCTCCATTATCATTATTACTTTAGAGGAGAATCATATCTAATGTTTATTTTCATTTACTTTATGGATCAACTTAATTTTTTTTTTTTACTTCTGAAATATCTGTTTATGCTTTCTCAGCTTTTCCGGTTACTGTTTTGCTACTGTTTCAATTTTTCTATTTGTCTTATCTATATATTTTAAGTTACTGTTATTTATTTTAATCTACTCAAAGGCACATCATAATAAAAACAAACATAGACACAGAGAAAGACAGAGAAGAGAGATTGTCCATCTGCTGGTTCATCCCCAAATGCTCAGAATAGCCAGGGCTGCGCCAGGCCCTAGCCAGGAGCCAAGAACTCCACGGGTCTCCTACATGGGTGGCAGTGTCCAAGCACACGAGTCTGCCTCTAGAAAGGAGTAGCAAGAAGCTGGATTGGGAACAGAGTAGCCAGGATCAAACAAGCACTCTGATGAGGAATAGAGGTGTCCACAGTAGCAGCTTAACCCTTGGAGCCACAACATCTGCCCCTGTACAATATAAATGTTTAATGTTCCTTTCTCACATACATTACACATATTCTTCCCAAACTGCCATTGGCTTGTTTTCCACATTTGGTCTTTGATGCCTTCATCAGTACAGATAAATGTTCACCAATAATTTCTTATTTTTTTAAAGAATTTAACTTATTTTATGTTGAAATTTTGTTACATGTACTCCCCTACGACACTTTGTCTGCTTCAAACACGTAATTCTCCTGCTATACTTACTAGTTGATCTAGCTTCCCCTGCCAAATTAAACGTAAATCTATACTTATCCTAGGCATACACAGATACACACATATTCACACAGCAATTTATTTCTGAGTTTTACAATTTATTCCACACATTTTCCTTATTCTTGTGGCACTAATGTCATACTAAGTTTTTTATTACTGAATATTTATAATTGGTTTGTTAAAAAATAGTGGTAATGGAAGTTCTTTTCAACTCTGAATTATTGTACTTAATTATATAGATTTAATAATTTTAACTATCTTGTAGCCATTACTAGAATAAAACACTCTAAGTAATCATGCATAATCCTTATAATGTAGCACTATATTTGATTTACTTATGTTTTATCTAAGATTTTTCATCTGTCAGAAATAATTTTTAGGAGAGTATATTGGGTCATGAAAATTTCATAATATTCTGACACTAAAATAATTTTTCCTTTATTCCTGCCATGTGACTGCTCACCACCATTGTGTGATTGCTTAAATCTACATTTGTAAAGTTGCACAGACACCTCTCTTCTCCCCAGAAATTCCTATTTTGCTCTAATTCGCTCCACAGGCCTTAATGCTCTGATATTTTGATTCAGTGAGTTCATGCCCACATATCTAGGTATAGTTCCTCAGAACCACTTTATTTGGGGGACTGGATCTTGAAATATTGCAGCCATATGGCCAAAAACATAAGACCCTGGGCTCAGAGCATGCATTGAGAGAGTGATATTCACCTGCTGAGATAGCCAAAGGACTGCAGGAAGAATTGCCTGTTTCCAGTTGTGTGTGTTTCTACCTCAAGGGAAAATGACACACAGAACCTTGGAGCCATCTCTAGGTAGAAAATCCAGTAATACCAGGATGCATCTGGCCATTGGAAAAACTCATTCACTTGCCAAATGCTTAGACTGAGAACCCAAGGTCCTTTTCACTTCATGGGGCACAGGTTTTGTGTCTCCTTGTATTAAGTAAGAGGGAAGGCACCTTCCTCCTTCTCCCACATGCAGGCAGAGCAAGGCAATTATTTCCATTGCTCACCTGTCTTGTGTGTAGCCATGCACGGATACAAGTCTTTCACCTGGCTTACCCTCCAAGCATAATAACTGGGCAACAGAGACCACTGCAATTATAGTTTAAATATTGATGATGAACCTGTCTGACCCAGAACACCCATATGGAATTCTGAATAAAATCCATTTTAAAAGGTGGTACTCATTCTCTGTGCTGCAGGATTTGGAGCCCAGACCACAGCACCTGCCCAGAGTTCTTTCCTTGGTTCCTATAAGCAGAACCTGTTGGGACGATGAACACAGGAGCTGTGCTGAATATACGCAGTGAGGAGATGTTTTGGAATATAGTTTCTATGCATAACTTAACAGGTACTACTATGAGAGAATAACCCTGACAAGGGACCAGCATTATGGCATGGCAGGTAAAGCCATATCTACAATACCGACAGCCCATGTGGGCACCAATTCATGTCCTGGCTGCTCCATTTCCAATCTAGCTCCCTGCTAATGTGACCAGGAAAGCAGGGGAAGATGGCCCAAGTGCTTGGACCCCATACCCACATGGGAGACCCAGATAAAGCCCCTGGCTTTTGGCTTCAGCCTGGACCAGCTCTGGCCATTATGACCATCTAGGGAGGAACCAGTAGATGGAAGATCTTTCTATATCTCTATATTTCTCCCTTTCTCTCTATAACTCTGATTTTCAAAAACAAAACCCTGACAAACAATGCAAACAAGTGCTGCAAGTGTACTTTGTGTAAAGTACAAAGGAGGAGGCAGAATGCAAAGAGAAGTGGAAGGTGATTGACACTTCATCTTGTGAGGATGGGAAAGCCTTTATAATGGATGTTCAGGTATTTGTCAAATATTTATTTGCCAACTCGCTCACAGTCTTACACTGTTTAGTCACCAGACACACAAAGGCAATTCTGAACATTTGTTTTTATGAGATGCTTCGAGTAGCTGCAGTCATAAAGTCCCTTATAATTAAGGATTGTGTTAGGAATGTACCCAAGGCCGCATATAGGAGATGAAATAAATGTTTAAGAAGCAGAATTGCCAAGATTCAGTGTCAGCTAGATTAAAGGGAAAGAAGTTTGAGATGACTCTATTTTCTGGTTCAGATGATCAGATCAGGGCCAGAGTTCGGGCACAGCAGGTTAAACTTGGTCTGCGACACCAGCATCCCTTAGGAACAACTATTGGATGCCCAGCTGCTCTACTTTCAATCCAGCTGTCTGTTAAAGTGCCTAGGGAGATAGTAAAAGATGGCTAAGTACTTGGGTCTCTTCCACTCATGTGGAGATCCAGATGCAGTTCCTGGCTCCTGGTTTAAGACTAGGTTAGCCTTGGCCATTGCACCATTGCAGTCATTTGGGGAATGAACCAGGGGATGGATTCTCAATCTTTCCCTCTCTCTTTCTCTCTCTCTCTCTCTCTCTCTCTGTCTCTCCACCACCCGTTTTGCCTTTCACATAAATAAATGTATCTATATAAAAAAGAATAGATGATCAAATGAATAGTGATGCTATTTCAAAGAAATCATCTAGAAGTTCTTTACTTGGATATCAGTATAGAGCTCAGAGGTGAGGCTGAGTGTGGCAATGTGAATGTGTCTATCATCATCATATTGATCAGACCTCCCAGCTGCCCTTCCCATCCACACCCATGGTAAATATCAAATACATCAGCTGTCTCTACTGGTCAGGAACACAGACTAAGTGTCCTTCTTAACACAGCCTCACAAATAGCACTATAGTATTATTAAACTTGACACAGAAGATAGATTGATTCCTTTTGAAAGTAAAGGACTGATTTTAAGAACTATAAATCAGGAGTGGGTGTCTGGTATAGTGGGTTAAGCTATAGCGTATCAGAGTGGTGGAATCAACTCCCATGTCTGGTTAGATTCAATTGCCTAGAAATTTTCATCCTGGGAGGCCCAAGAGCTTGAGTCTCTGCTACCCAAATGGGAGACTCAGGTGGACTTCCCAGCTCTCTCTCTCTCTTTTTTTTGACAGGCAGGGTTAGACAGTGAGAGAGAGAGATAGAGAGAAAGATCCTCCTTCCATTAGTTCACCCTCCAAGTGGCCACTATGGCCACTGCTGTGCTGATCTGAAGCCGGGAGCCAGGTGCTTCCTCCTGATCTCCCATGCAGGTGCAGGGCCCAAGTACTTGGGCCATCCTCCACTGCCTTCCCTGGACTGGAAGAGGAGCAACCAGGACAGACTCCGGAGCCCCAACCGGGATTAGAACCTGGAGTACCGGCGCCTTAGGCAGAGGATTAGCCTAGTGAGCCACGGCACCAGCCAACTTCCCAGCTCCTGTCTTTAGCCTGGCCCAGGCTGGGCTGTTGCAGGCATTTGGAGAGTGAGAATAGATAGAAGCTCTTTTTCTGTTTTTCTTTTTCTCTTTCTCTCTGTTTCTCCCCATTCCTTTCAAATAAACCATAATAAAGTTTTAAAAATCACTATAAATCAAATATAAGTAGCAAGAATACCTGAGGAAATAGTACAAAAATTTATGCATCAGAAAATTAAATATGTGGGGCAAAAGTGCAGTACAATAGAATAAAAATAAAATGGCAGCAGATCACATGTGAGATTCCTATTCTTATCATGTGAATTGTTATATGCTGTGTTCAAAGCATATTATACAATCTCTGTATTATATGGAGAAAATACAAACTTGAAGGCAAATTCAGTTTTATTTTATGACTGTTATCCTTTTATCAGATTATATTCTACTTAAAATTAAAAAAAAAAAATAACCACAGATGATCCCAGTTAAAAAACTAGCGTTGCCATAAAGGAGAATTGCTTTTAGTGAGTGCTGTGTAAATAACATTGTGTTAGCTTGAAATAGTAGGATCTGTTTCTATATTTATGCCCTCTTTATCGATACCTTTATCTGTAAAAGGAGAGATTGATTTCAAGGAATTGCCTTAAGTGATTGTGCAGGCAGGCAAGTCAAATTGGTAGGATGCATCCACAGACTTGAATCCCCCAGATGGGAGCTGATGCTACAGTCTTGAGGCAGAATTTCATGTTCCTTCAAAGAAAACAGTTTCTGCCTTTCACATGATTTCAGAAGGCTCACCAGGGTCATTATGGGAAACTCTTAAAGGCAACTGATTGCAAATATTGACCATGGCTACAAAATATTGCTGTGACAACACCTAGGTTAGTGTTTGATTGAATATCAACTCACTGCACACAGCCTAGCCTGGTTCACATGTGAAAGTAACCATGGGAAGAGGTCATTTTCTGGCAAGGTGACAGTTGTTTCCATGATCTTGATGTGCCCTAATTTGTTGGCTTGTAGACATGATACGATATTGGCATAGGATGCTCTGATATTCAAGCATATATGGGAAGTTGCCGATGCTGGTCTTTGACACACTGTGGATTAACCTAGGGTTAACCAACAGCTTTCAGTGTGTCAGCTACTTGATGGGGTCCCTGGGTTCAATTAAGAGCTGCTAGGAACAGGCAAGTTCAGATGCATGGCCCGGGGTATCTACTGGAAGAAATGAGGATCAAGGCACTCCCCCCCAGTTCAACAGAACATTCAGGGCCAATGGAAACTGAAATTAGTGGTTTTCCCAGAAGCTCTGGAGCAGTTTCTGTGAATGCAAACAGAAGACACCAGACAAGGCTGTTCTAATGCTTCTCACACAGAAAAGTTGCTTTTGTATTCTAATGCTGATTTTGTTTTATACATATGTGACTTTATTTTCAAACTGAAAACCCTGCTAAAATTAAATACAAGTTATTATAATGTATTTCTGTAGAACTACAGTGTTTGTAAAGATTTTTAAGTGCTTAATGAAAAGAGGAATGTGGTGTTGGAAGGTAGGAAAAAGGAAGGGAAATAAATAGACCTTAAGAAGTGTGAAACTATGGGCATAGCAGTTAGGTCTCGATGTGGGACATCTGCATCCAGTATCAGAGTGCCTGGATTTGAGTCATGGCCCTGGCTGCTAATCCCAGCTGCCTTCCAACGTTCATCTTGGGCAGCAGCAGGTAATGACTCAAGGACTTGGAGCCTGATCTCCATGTGGGAAACCTGGATGGCTCCTGGCTCTGGCCTCAGTCTGTCTCTGGCCATTGCAGGCAACTGAGTAATGAAATCAGCAGATGAGGATTCTTTTACACTGTCTCTGTCTCAACAAATAATTTTATAAACATTAAGATAAAGGAAAAATGAAAGAGTATGTGGAGAAAGAATAGCTATGTATTTTCATTTAATAGATTCTGTTCATTTATAACTTTCAAAATATGGTCAAATAGCAAATATGTGTTATAAGGCAATACTTAAGTTATTGAAAATAGGGGAAATTTGGATCCATCATGTTAATCGAACAATTTAACTTAATTTCTCATAAAATTCTTTTCTTAATATTAAAAAATATAAAACAGTGTAATGAGGTCCATATTCTGAATGAAAAGAATAGGATAGGTGTTGATGGGGAGGAATAAAAGTGAAAACCTGAGTCATGAGTCATATTACAATTACAATATAATTTAATTATCACACTGCAATAATTCTAATATCTAAGTGTGATTGATCCCTTTTATATCAAGACAAGAATGGAACATCCTAAACTTCATATTTCTAACCCTGCTAAAGAACCCTTGTAAAAATACAGTGCTCTTTATACAAGCTTAAATAATTAAATATTTGAAAATAACTCAAAGAATATCTGCAATTGAAATCAGCATCATTAGCAATACTGCCTACTGATTAGAAAATGGTAAGAAATATTCATGGGACATATTTTTTAAAATAAATATGTTTTTACATCATTTGAAACTTTATAATAAACCATATATAATGTTTACTATGCTGTAGCGTAGTGGGTAAAGCCGCCACCTGCAGTGCCAGCATCCCATATGGGCACCAGTTCAAGTCCCAGCTGCTCCACTTCCAATCCAGCTCTCTGCTATGGCCTGGGAAAGCACTAGAAGACGGCCCCTAGTCCTTGGGCCCCTGCACCCGTGTGCAAAACCCAGAGGAAGCTCCTGGCTTCTAGCTTCGTTTCGGCGCAGGTCTGGCTGCTGTGGCCAACTGGGGAGTGAACCAGCAGATGGAAGACCCCTCACCCCCTTCTGAGTGTGAAACTCTGACTTTCAAATAAATAAATAAAGCTTTAAATTTATATATATATATAAGAATGTAATAAATACTTTGAGGATTTTCATAATAACTAAACCAATTGCTTTCTAAAAAGACCAGCACAATAACAACAAACAAAAGTTCTGCTTGCTTTCATAAATCCTTTGCTTTAAATTGATTCTAGTAGAATTTCATGGAGAGTAGCTAAAATTAGCACTTTGATAAACTGAAAAAGAATATTTATATTTTCTGATAGAGATCAATTATTGAAGTAGTCTTGTTACATTCAAAGTTCATATGATTCAAAACTTGTTTTTCCCCAATGGAATGACTAGAAAGTGTGGGAGAGACATTTTCAAAGAAAACATATGGGCACAATTTTTGAAATAATGATGGCACTAGCATGGATCTTGGAACCATTTCATTTCCCCATCTCCCATGCCTACTTTTATGATGATTTCAAAATTAAAAGCATTTCTATATTAATATCTTTTAAAAAATTGCTGTATTACCTATGCAATTTGTCAAGTACCCAATTTTAACAACAGAGTGAATAATATCTTTGCTTGTCATTATTATTATTTGAGAGGCAGAGAAAGAGATAATACTCCCATTTGCTGTTTTCTCATGTCTAATATCTGATTCACAATTGATGATGTTAGGCATGATATTAAGCAACAACATTGACACTACTATATAATGAATGCTTGGATAACATAGTACTGTATATGAAAAGATTAAATTATGAATTATAGTTAAGAGCAAATTAATAGCCGCCCAAACCCATTCCCAGAACAATCCAATATATATAAGCAACCATGATTCCCTCAATTCACTTGAGGTGGTTGGAAATTGTTTCCCAATTCAAGTGCTTTTGCCAGTTGACCAGAGCAGGACCAAAATGCTTTTGTCCTGTCGATTTTCAAGTGATTCAATGACTGATGAATTTTTGAAATTTGTTTCGTGTTAATTCTACGCTTGTGCTGGAGAAGACTCTTTATTATTTTAATACACTGTATCAATTGTCCTAATTATAGGTCTAGTCCATGTTGGCTTAGACTTTGCCTATTCTACTGTAATTTCTCAGTGGTTTATTTCATTCAGGATTTACTTATAGAAGAATTTTTACTATTCTATTCCAAATTTCTATGATTTAGTTGTCTATCTGTCATTCGTCTCTGCAAAATCTGACCTAATCCCATAAGCCCATTCTTTCTTAGCTTTATATTTAAAAATAAGATGCACTTGTTTATTTGAATGGTGGAATGACAGGGAGAGGGAGAGACGGAGGGAGATCTTCCATCTGTTGGCTCACTTTCCACATGGCTACCATGACCATGGCAGATTCAGGCTGAAGGAAGAAAACCAGAGCTCAATCTGAGTTTCCTACATGGATGGTAGGGGCCCTTGCACTTGAGCCATCATCTGCTGCTTCCCATGCACATTGTGAGGGAACTGGATTGGAATTGGAACAAGAAGGACTTAACCAGATCTCCAGAAGCTCATTCTTTCCAACCCTGAAAAGTTCTGTTTCTAAAGTATCCATTTCATAGTAAAATTAAACTATACAAATATCTTGAATAATCATAGGAAGCACTGTTGGGCTCTCAAAAGTAAAAGACAGTGAGACAGCCAGCTATTCCTCACCTGTCTCCAGGTAATACTTTGAGGAGTGAGTATTCTGTTTACAACCTTTACAAATCTTCCTTCTTGAACTGAGTATTGGATTTTGTGGATCTTTGCATAGAATAAGAATCATGTATAGGGGACAGCATTGTGGTACAGCAGAGAGAGTACTCCCATTTGCTGTTTCCTCCTGTCTAATATCTAATTCACAATTGATGATGTTAGGCATGACATTCAGCAACAACATTGACACTACTACATAATGAACGCTTTGAGAACAATACTGGTATGCCTGAGAGGCCAACCCCTCCTATAAAGGCTGTCTGATTTGAATCCTGGTTGCTCCACTTCCAATTGGCTCCCTGCTAATGTGCCTCAGAAATCAGAGTATGACCCAGATGGTTAGGCCCCTGCTCCATGTCTGAGACCTGCAAACTCCTGGCTCCTGGCTTCAACCTCGTCAGCCTAGGTCATTGACACCATTTGCGGAGTGAACTAGGAGATGAACGACTTCTCTCTCTCTTTTCTCCTCCTCCCTCTCTCCCTCTAACCCTGCCTTTCAAATAAATAAATAAATCTTTAAAAAGATAATCAGGTATATTCCTTTCAGAATGTATAATATTATTTCAATGCAATTTTATTAAGGCAAAAAATTCATATAGCTTCCTAAAGTTCAATAGAATGCTAATAGCCATAAAATCTTGGGATCTGGGATTTAGATTACATTATACCAGGACTGCATGACATTCAGGAAAACCCAAATGGTCTCCCAAGTTTTTAGTGCTTGCTAACCTTGGATGTGGTACCTGGGAAAATGTGTAATAGAAAATTAAGAGAAATATTGCCCAATAGCAAAATTATAATTACTTTGAAATTCTTTACTCTCAACTCTTTAAAAAAGTACTCAAGTCTTTTATTAAGAATCTTTTGAAATTGTTGCCACAAATCAGATAATACTTCAAATGAATTAAAACCAAACTTTAAGCTCTCCCATATTCTTAAAAATATTAACAAATCAGTGATTATTATAAAAAGAATATTAGAATATTTTTAAAAAATATTGTGCTACCCCAAATATAGCCAATAATCAAGTAAAATTTCACATTGTTCATGACCCAATATAAAAGTTAAAAACATCTAAATAAAAGTTTGAGCAAATTTTTCAATAGAAATGTTAAAGCATGAATATAAAATATGCCATTTTATCTTTGTGAGCCATAACTTTGGTCATTTTATCATTCTGGGTAAGGAGATGTGTACAGCACAATTGTATAAGATTATGAAATTAGAATCTCGGGTTTATAATTGTGTCTACTTCCCACAAGAGAAGATTTAGAGTCCCTACACCATCCTAAGATATGCAAACAACCAAAGTGTCTACTGATGGGTGAATGGATAAAGAAATTGTGGTATATACATAAATATAATGACTCAGCCTTAAAAAACTAGACCTGGGGATGATGTTGTATCATAGCAAGTAAAGCTGCCACCCACGATGCCAGCATCCCACACGGGGGCCAGTTCACGTCCTGTCCTGGTGGCTCCAGTTTTGTTCAACACCCAGCAAATGGCCTGGGAAAAGCAGCAAAACATTGCCCAAATTCTTGAGTCCCTGCCACCCTTATGGGAGACCCAGAAGAAGCTCCCAATTCCTAGCTCTGGCTCAGCCCAGCCCTGGTAGTTGGGACCATCTCGGTAATGTACCAACACTTTTTGTCTTTCTCTCTCTTTCTCTCCCTCTCTTTGTGTAACTCTGACTTTCAAATAAATGAATAAAAAGCATACCATGTTGTGTTTAGCAATACGGATGCACCTGAAGGATACTGTGCCAAGTGAAATAATCCAGATACCACCTGCTTCTTGTTGTGACTCCAATTGACATGGATCACAGCGTTTTACTTTAGATTACTCACATTGAAAGCTAACATCACTTCTCACTCGTCGGGCCAAATTCCCCACCCATTCGGCCCTTAACTGCTTTGTGCCATTGCTTTTCAACACTTTTCTTTGACCCCATTCACCTTCTCATGTAAGTAGTCCAAACCCCTTTTTGCTTCCTGCTGTAAGTGAAACCTTAATTTTCTAAAATGATATTCTTATGCCTTTTTCTGTTTGTTTGTTTTGTGTTCATCTCCTAGTACCAGAAAGCAAGACCAAACATCCTGATTTCCCTGTGACCATGTTTCTTAGTACATTTTGTGAGGTTAAAAGAAAATATCTAAAACTGGGTCATTTACCAAGAACGGAAATGTATTTACTCACAGTTCTGGAGGCTGTGATGCCCAAAGGAAACTCATTGTAAGGCTGGGTTTTCTGGTGAGGGCTGCTCTTCATTCCAAAGCTGCCACCTTGTCACTGCACCAGGGAGGCAAGGCATGGTGGAAGGATGAAGGGCACTGGAGCCAGTGATATCTGAAACCTTTGATAAGGGCGTGTATTCCATCCATGAGGGAGACGCCCTCATGGCCTAACCACCTCTTCCTGGCCCCATCTGTTAATACCATCACATTAAGTTTCAACACCTGCATACTGGAGGACCACAACTAGAATAGCCACTTTATTCATCATTCTTTTCTTTATTCATCTATTTTATCTTTTTAATTTATTTTTATTTTATTTGAAAGTTAGAGAGAAAACATGCACATAGGCACAGACACACACACACACACACACACACACACAGAGGAGAGAAAGCACGCGCAAATCAGAGATCTATATACTGGTTCACTCCCCCAGATACCTGCAACAGCTGTGGCTGGGCCAGACTGAAGCTAGGATCCCAGAACTGCAATGAGTCTCCCATGTGTGTGGCAGGCACTTGAATACTTGAGCCATCACCTGCTGCATCCCTGCATTATCAGGAAGTCAGGAAGCTGGATAGGAAGCAGAGGAAATGGAAGGCAAACCAGGCACTCTGATGTGGGATGTGGGCATCCCAAGTGGCACCCTAATCACTGCAGCAAACACCTGTTCTTCATCTAGCTTTCATTCAACAGATATTTATCAAGCACAAATTTTATTCGAGACAAAACTATAACAATAAGGACAACTCCCTGTCCAATTGTGTTTTCTGCTATCATGGATTTTATGTACTTCTAGGAAGATAAATAAGCACAATGTACATTGTATTATATTGAATGAGGGGTTCATTTACATCTTGGTTCTCACCAGCAGTTATAAACAGGCTCCCTCTCTGGATGCTGATGTCAACTGTACCATCATTTAAGACTTTCTAGCTGACATGTCTACTTTTTCACTTTTGATTACAAATCTGGGCCTTGATTCACAGCCTCCATCATCCCACTCCAACTAGTATGTGCAGAATCATCTAGTGAATTTTGCAAGCCTGACACATACTCCAACTTCAGAATTCTTTAACCTTTTTTTTTTTTTTTTTGACAGGCCGAGTGGACAGTGAGAGAGAGAGAGACAGAGAGAAAGGTCTTCCTTTGCTGTTGGTTCACCTTCCAGTGGCCGCTGCATATCCGAAGCCAGGAGCCAGGTGCTTCTCCTGGTCTCCCAGGTGGGTGCAGGGCCCAAGCACTTGGGCCATCCTCCACTACCCTCCCTGGCCACAGCAGAGAGCTGGCCTGGAAGAGGGGAACAGGGACAGAATCCGGCGCCCTGACCGGGACGAGAACCCGGTGTGCTAGCGCCACTAGGCAGAGGATTAGCCTATTGAGCCATGGCGCCGGCCCCTTTGACCTTCTTTAAAGCATCAATCTATGAGTTCATTCAGTACCTTGTACTGCACACAGACAAAGGCTGTCTCTGATACATTACTTAAGGTGTTGTCATTCTTGCATACCAATAAACTTATTCTTGTTATGCCTGCTGTTCTTTATAAGCAAAACATAAGACACTATACATTTTATGGGCAATTTGCCACATGCAAAATCTTTTTTCTCTATCCATCTTTGGCTACACAGTCCCTTCCAAGCTTTCTAGCTGGTACTTTTACCTTTATTAACCCCAGAGCTAGACTGTAACCTTTTCAACTCTAATCAATCTAGATTGTCTTCTCTGCTTTAATAATACACACACACACACACGCACACTTGCACACTCGCACACAGGTGCATACACACAACCACAACAATCCATTCATGCAATCCTAAACTTTATGTTGCTGATTTTGTTTTTTTTTTTTTTTTTTGGTCTTTTTAGTAAACAAATGAAACATTTGAAGCAAATTAGCCTTTTTGCAAACCCCATAACTCTCATAATCCACTTTGATTGTTGCTGATACTTCTTTCTTTACCTAAATAAAAGCTGAACTAATATGAACAGATACCAAATTTCTGGCCAGCAGGCACATGCTTCATGCTCAAGTTGACATTCTTGTCTTAGGTCTTTGAGGAATAGGTGGTGCCATTGGCTCCTTCATCAGTGCTTGTCCTAAATCCTATCATTTCTTTCTGTAACTTCCCCTCTCTGTGGGGAGCAACTCGGACTAGACTAAGTTACTGGAATTAAGACTTATTCTATGCATCTGCTCTCCCACAATATGGCGCTGAGAAGGGAGAAACAGCTTCTACATGGCTGCCTCCAGTTCAACCAATAAACTGTAGGACCTACTCCTGATTGGAGGAGAGCAGCGTACTCGGCGTGTGGGTAGCAGAGTTGGGATTGGTGGAAGAGGACTATAAAGGAGAGAGACAACATGCACCAGAACATCTATCTGAAGGAACACCTGTGCAGTCCCCGAGAGAGCCGGCCGGCGGTGTGCCGCTCCCCCGCGGAAGTGGGGAAAGTGGCTAGGGGGAACCGCCCTTCCACGGAGGTGGAAGGGATGGCAGCCAACCCGGGAAAAACCAGCAGCAAACCCAGGGAGGGCCGAGCAGACAAAAAGAACAGCGCAGGGACCTGTGTCGTTCCTCCACGAAGACGGGGAGCGACACTCTCCTTCAAATCCATCTTCCCTTTGGTTACCCACTCTCCTTGTCTCACTGCTCTGCAGATAACAGGGCTGAAGGTCATCCTATTAAATACAAATGGAACATGAACAAATAAACAGATCAAACAAGAAAACAAACAGCTTTTGTCACCTGGCTGTTCCATTTTGCCGTTCTGATTCCTCAGTCCTGCACACTGGCACATGCACACACAAACTCACAGAGCAGTAGTTAGAGGAGCTTACCCAAGGAAACACCAAGCTGTTCTCTTTCTATAACCATCCAGACAAAAGTTTTTGTGACTTACAAGTTAGGTACAAATTCCAGATTTACCATTTAGTACTTGTGTAGTATTGAGGCATTGTCTCATCTGCCTTGCCCTCAGTTTCCTTATAATAAAATGGAAGTTAAATGGTAGATAAACAGTTCATCATTATTTATATATAAGTGACATGAAGAACGATATATTTCACATTCAGCAATTAATAAATGTTATCTGTCATCATCATTGTTATTATTTCCACTCAGAAAGGATATTAGTGGATACTTTTGTAGCAATCATGATATTTAAAATAATCTAGGGTATTCACTCGATTTTATAAAATAATAGTTTACATTAAAGTATTATTTTTCTTAAAGTCTATGCACTTAATCCTTGGACAATACAACTTTAAAACCAGTTGTCATATTTTTATTTTTAAAAATGCTATTTATATTGAAGGCAGGCATTTGGTACAGTTGTTAAGATGCTACATCCCATAACAGAGTCCCTGGATTCAAGTCCCTGCTCTGCTTCTGATTCCTGGGAGATAGGGGGTGATGGCTCAACAGTTGGGTTACTAGCAGCCATGTAGGAAACTCAGATTGACTACTGGCCTCAGTCTTGCCCAGACCAAGCTGTTGCAGGCATTTAGGAAGTGAATTATCAAATGGAAGGTCTGTCTGTCTCTCTCTTTCTCTGCCCTTCAAATAAAATGAAAATAAATACATAAATGTGTTTTTTAACAATCTGGATATATTTTTCTAAAAATCACATCCAGATCCTGCATTCAAAATGAACTAATAAGAGAGGGAAGAGATGTGCAATTCGGGACATGCTCAAGCTGACTTATCTCAAACGGTAGAATTAGAAACATACCAGGGGATTCCAATTCAATCCCATCAAGGTGGCATGTACCAATGCCATCTCACTAGTCCCAGTGATCAATTTCTGTTCACAGTTGATCATAATGATAGGACTAAGAACCAAAGGGATCACATAAACAAGACTAGTGTCTGCAAATACTAGCTGATAGAATCAAAAAGGGAGAGAATGATCCAACATGGGAAGTGAGATACACAGTGGACCCATAGCATGGCAGATGTCCTAAACAGCACTCTGGCCTCAGAATCAGCCCTTAAGGCATGCGGATCCGGCTGAAAAGCCCATGAGAGTATTTCAGGCATGGAAAGCCAAGACACTCTGGCAAAAAAAAAAAAACCCTAAAAATGAAAGATCTCCACGAGTGAGATCCCAGTGGAAAGAATGGGTCATCAAAGAAGGAGGTACCTTTCTCTGAGCGGAGGAGAGAACTTCCATTCTGACTACAACCTTGTCTAAATATGATCAGAGTCAGTGAACTCAGGGGGCTTCCATAGCCTTGGCAACTCATGACAAGAGTCTAGGGTGATTACTGAGGCCATAAACAAAAGTGTCAGTTTGTTAAGTCAACAACAGGAGTCACTGTGCACTTACTCCTCATGTAGGATCTCTGTCCTTAGTGTGCTGTACATTGAGATTTAATGCTATAACTAGTACTCAAACGTATTTTTCACTTTATGTTTCTGTGTGGGAGCAAACTGTTGAAATCTTTACTTAATGTATGCTAAACTGATCTTCTGTATATAAAGAGAATCGAAAATGAATCTGATGTGAATGGAAGGGGAGAGGCAGTGGGAAAGGGGAGGGTTGTGGGTGGGAGGGACGTTATGGGGGGAAGCCATTGTAATCCATAAGCTGTACTTTGGAAATTTATATTCATTAAATAAAAGTTTAAAAAAATGAACTAATAGTATTCTGGTAATTACAGTCTTAGATTTGGTAACCAGTCAGATGCAATAATCCTTTTTATGGAAGATGACATTAAGGTAGCCTCCATCTGCCTTGTGAGAGTGCATCCAGGAGACAGCACTGTGGTGTACTAGGTTGAGCATCTGCATCCCACATGGGCAGTAGTTCGAGTCCTAGCTGCTCCACTTCTGATCCAGCTCCCTGCTGATGGACTGGGAAAGCAATGGAAGATCATCCAAGTGCTTGGCACCCTGAACCTTCATGGGAGACCCAGAAGAAGCTCTTCGCTCCTGGTTTCGAATTGGCTCAGTTCCAACCATTTTGTTCACTTGTGGCATAGACCAGCAGATGGAAGACCTTTCTCTCTGTCTCTCCCTCTCACTGTGCCTATGCCTCTCAGGTATATAAATAAATCTTAAAAAATGCATCCATTAGAGCAAGTACTCCAGAGAAGCTCCAGGCAAGACATTTGTTTCCAGTCATTGAGGGAGGAAATGTTGTCTCATAGGAGTTACCAGAGGCACTAGTTTATTTAAAAAATATAATTGTACTTGACATGACCTTGGAATGATATGAGCTTTGGCTCCTTGGGTTATTTAGTCAGCAAGAAAAGATGGGATTAAAATTATCCCTAGGCAAATATCAGTTCTATCATATCTGATATGTTTCACATCTAATGTTA
Organism: Oryctolagus cuniculus; assembly: GCF_051225735.1. Lineage (NCBI taxonomy): Eukaryota > Metazoa > Chordata > Mammalia > Lagomorpha > Leporidae > Oryctolagus > Oryctolagus cuniculus. The sequence continues at coordinate 135,973,668 of NC_142874.1, forward strand.
CTGGGGGAAGTGAGAGACTCTGAAAATAATTATGCCATGAACAAGTGATCATACCACAACACATGTATGTAAGTAAATATATTCTAGACATTTGGACATAAGTTTTTTAAAGCTCTGCCATGGCATGGCTTAATTTACCATTCTCTGTGGCAAACAGAAATTGACAGTTTGCATAAAGCAGCTTGTACTTCCGAATTAAACCTTGCTCTTGCAACTTGGTGTGTTCAAGTCTCTGGCGGTGTTTGGGGATCCAACTATCTGGGCACAACAGCCTTGTATACTGAAAATGTATTAAGACAGTAGATTTTAGGTTCTTTTTATACACACACACACACACACACACACCAAAGATAATTACACAAGTAACAAATACTTTAATATGCTTGACTGTAAGGATGATTTCACTATGTATATGAACATCAAAACATCTTGCTGTGTACCTTAGATATAGACAATCAAAATAAAAATACATGCATAAAAGTGTTTTGTTATAATCAATGAAAGCTTTCTTATTAAAAGTATCATTTCATCAATACTGTTCATCTTTATGATGACAATGCATTTATCTTCTGGAAGAAAATTTTGTCTTAAACCCTAATGCAGTAAACCTCTTATAACATGATCTTTACAAGGAGAAGTCTTACACAATGTCCAGTATTTTTGATTATCATTCACAAATGCATTACATTTGATTATATCATGGTAGTCTTCAATAAAGTATTAAATTCAAAACTCCAGAAACCACAAATGTTGGAGGAACACAGAGGTTCCTAAAGCTAAAACAACTCTTTTGATCTTGATTTTCACTAAATTAAGGGCTTTGGATATCTATTCACGAATAATAACTTTTTTATATTTCTGTAACACTTGACACTTTTTCAGAGACATTCACATCTATTTTTTGTATGCTCACAGTGACCCTTGAGGTGCCTATCATTATCCACATCTCTGGGATGAAAAACGCGAGCTTAAGATGTTAGGCAACTTGCCCAAAGATCAAAGGGCACCTGCAGCTGAACTGGGCAGAAAACTCAGAGGATTTGATTCTGTCTATTTCCTTCTCTGGCTTCTGTCATATTTTCAAATTACATAGTCATCCTTTTTTAGGGAGTTCCTGTAGCCAACGTAATTTGCCACTCTCTGAAACACTTGCGGTCCCCAAAAGGAGAGATGCTCTTTCTCTGACCAGGTGGCACACTGCCATTCCAGCCTCCTTTAATAAATAAACACATCTACTCCGAGTCACAACAAATTACAGAGTACTTATTTCTGTCCACTGAGCTGGATGGAATCGATAATCACTGGGGAGCTGCAGCTCTCATTCATCAGAGCATTCCCTGAGCCTCAGCAATCAGCTCAGAGAATGGAGCCCAAGTCGGGGCCTTCTGGGAGTGAAAGTTAGCACGAAACTTCTTGGTTCATGTGGACCCTGAACCTGATAATGGCTGTGTTACTTCCAAGTGCTGATGTGAAAGGAACGGTTTCAGAGTTCAAATGCACTCCAGATTTTAAAACACGTTCTAAAATGATGTAAACTGGAACAAATAATGGGAATGCGAATGATTCCTGTAAAGTGTTATGATTCTCCTGTCTGAGGTCAGCCAAGTCTCTCTCATTGTTCACAACTCAATAACGCCTCATGTGTCTGTGTTACTACTTTTTTTTTTCAGATTCTTGTTTGGTGCAACGAGTTCTCTTAGTGTTAGCATCCGAATATCACCCAGATGATCAAGAATCCTGAATTTATGGGTCTACTCCAGACTGTTTGCTGAACTCCTAACTCCTCCATACAACATGACTTGACAACCTGGCAGCTTCATTTGAATGTTGGAAAGACAATGCAATCGCAATGTGTCCAGAACGGAATCCCTCGTTTCCCTCCTAGGAGTGCTCTAACACCTCTCTACTGACAGCAATCCCTTTTATCAGTTTCTCCACCTCCAAACCTCATAGTCATAGAGCTTCCTTCCCTTTCTCTCTCACAGAAAACTGGATTTGTCTCCTATTGGATACACAACTCACTCCACTTCCCACTGCCTTTACTTCTATGCCTGCAATCACCATTAAGATTATTTTAGCTGAATTATTATTGCAATAAGTGATAATTCTGAAAAGTTTTCTTGCTTCAGATTTACCACTTCCCTTTTAGTCTATTTTCAAAATAACAGAAGTATACATCTTTGAAAAATGTAAATCTGATAATGTAACTACTATGCTTAAAGCTAGTAATTATTTACATAAATTATATCCAAAGTCCTCAAAAAAAAAAAAAAAAAGCCTTCAGGAGCCAGCATTTATCATGTTTGCTGCCTCCTGCAGTTACAACAGCATCCCGGCCTGCTTGAGAGCTCTTACACTGTGACTCCTTTACTGTCTAAAATGCTCTCTCTGAACATCAAGAGAGTGCTCTCCTTCAAGAGCCTATAGTCGGGCTGCAGGTTAAGACACCTGCATCCCGTATCAGAGTAGCTGGGTTCCGTAACCTGCTCCACTCCTGACTCCAGCTTCTGCAAGTGCTGACCCCAGGAGCTTTCCTGCCACCTATGTGAGATTTCCGGAATGAATTCCGGCCTTCCTGACTTGATTTGAGCCTTGGCGAGTGAACTGGCAAACAGAAGTTCTCACCATCTCTTTATCTCCACCCCCCACCTTCTCAAACTGGAAAAACCAAAACCAAAACACACAAACGAAAAATCCTAAGTATTTATTCAACCTCCACTTTCCCAGTGATTTTTTAAAAATTATTAATTTTTAGTTAGGTGAATGATAGAGTCAAGAGAGACAGAGACAGACAAATGGACAGAAATCTCCCATAAATTGGTTTACTCCCCAAATTCCTGCAACAGCCAGGTCTAGGCCAAGCTGAAGTCAGGAACGAGAAGCATCATCTGGTTGTCTCCCATGGGTGGTCGGAGCCCAAATACTTGGGTTATTACTTCCCAGAGTACACATTAAAAAGAAGCTAGACTTGGAAATGGAAATGGGACTCAAACCTGGGTTATCCAATATAGGATGCAGGTATCTTAAATAGTACTTTAACCACTGCACAGAATGTGTGCCCCTCCTCCAGTGATCCTTTATGAAATAACAGCTGTCACTATCTCAAACCCGAATGTCCTGGCCCCTTTCTTCCCATAACTTATGCCATGTTCTAAAGTATTTCAAAATTTAGTTCTTTCTTTGGTAGGAAAAATTCTAATTTTCCAAAACTTTAACTCCATAGACTTACAATTTATCTCTTCGGACTGACACAACAAGTGATTCTTTTTTCTATATACCACTGAATTTGAGCATATGGTACATATGCAGATATATACATACATATATACATATATTATTTTATCCTAAAGTGTTAAAATTATATTATTTGTTGTATCATTACATGCAGTAAATTGTAACTTTCTTAGGACCTGTACATATAGTCATTATCAAATCTAAATGCAAGCAAAACCCTTTATCATTTAACTAAGAATGACTTCATAATAATAAAATAATAGTAAACAGATGAAGAAAGTAACTAGTTATAAAATAAAGATGTATCTGAGGTTACAAATAAAATATGGAATGAAAATTATTTTATTAAAATGAAGGCAACTCCTTAAATTAGATACATAGGAAAAATAACTTTAAAAAAAAGAAAAACTTTCCAATGTTGTCACTGTGTTGATCCTACTCTCTGCCACAGAAAAGTTTTTCTTTTGTTAATTCCAGATAACAAGGCATGCATGGAGGTGACATAGTTATATCTAAATAGCAGGTTAATTCAGGGAGAAAAACATTTCTGACTTAATATGATAAAGAGGAATTGTTGACTGACTAAATTTCTAATTCCCAGCATTATCTACATTGTGGCTCTCTTTTGTTCAGATTTATTTTTTTATACTTTTATTTAATAAGCATAAATTTTGAAAGTACAATTTTGGATTGTAGGTTTTCCCCCCCATAACCTTCCTCCCACCTGCAAACCATCCCATCTCCTACTCCCTCTCCTATCCCATTCTTCATTAAGATTCATTTTTAATTTCCTTTATATACAGAAAATCAGCTTAGTATATTCTAAGTAAAGATTTCAGCAGTTTGCACCCACACAGACACACAAAGTATAAAGTACTGTTTGAATACTTGTTTTACCATTAATTCGCATAATACAACTCATTAAGGACAGAGATCCTACATGGGGAGTAAGTGCACAGTGACTCTCATTGTTGATTTCACAATTGACACTCTTATTTATGGCATCAGTAATCACCCAAGGCTCTTGTCATGAGCTCCCAAGACTATGGAAGCCTCTTGAGTTCACCAACTCCGATCTTATTTAATCAAAGTGGAAGTTCTGTCCTCCCTTCAGAGAAAGGTACTGCCTTCTTTGATGGCCCATTCTTTCCACTGGGATCTCATTCACAGAGATTTTTCATTTAGGTGTTTTTTTTTTTTTTTTTTTTTTTTTTTGTCACAGTGTCTTGGCTTTCCATGCCTGAGAAATTCTCATGGACTTTTTAGCCAGATCTCAATGCCTTAAGGGCTGACTCTGAGACCACAGTGCTGTTTAGGGCATCTGCCATTCTATGAGTCTGCTCTGTATCCCACTTCCCATGTTGGATCATTCTCTCCTTTTTAATTCTATCAGTTATTATTAACAGACACTCATCTTGTTTACGTGATCCCTTCGACACTTAATCCTATCTTTATGATCAATTATGAACTTAAATTGATCACTTTAACTTGTGAGATGGCATTGGTACCCATGCCAGCTTAATGTGATTTGGAATCCCATGGCACGTTTCTAGCTCTACCATTAGAGATAAGTCTGAGTGAGCATGTGCCGAACTGTATATCTCCTTCCTTTCTTATTCCCATCTGTGACAACTAACTGAGCACCTAAAAGGAAACCTGTAGAAGTGAAACTAGCACTATGAGAAACAATGACTTGATTAGCCTTTGTCCAGACTGTTAAGGAACAGCTTACTATTTTATCCTTTTTTAGTATTTTCTTGTTTTACTTAATACCATTGTTGAACTCTTTAATTAACACAAAATTATTCTTATGTGTTTAAATTTAACTGAAAATTGATCCTTGTTCAGTTTTATTGCCTTCTCACTTGCTTACCACATTTGAGACTGGTGCTGTCCCATGGTTGCTCCAAGGTGTCTATATACGTAGGAGGACAGAGTTGCTGATTGGTCAGAAAACTACAATAGTTATGTATTGCTATATGACAAATCATCCCACGACACACAGTTTAACACAGCAAGCGTTTATAATCTCGTGGTGTCTCTGGCTCAGGAATCTGGAAGTGTTTGAGGCTCAAAATCTCTTACTGAGTGGAGATATGTGCCAGCCTAGGATTACAATGTCATCTGAATGCTTTCATTCTCACCGACTCAGTTCCCCACAGCTGTCATTTAGACACTCCACTTCCTTTTTTTTTTTTTTTTTTTTTTTTTTGACAGGCAGAGTTGAAAGTGAGAAAGACAAAGAGAAAGGTCTTCCTTTGCCGTTGGTTCACCCTCCAATGGCCGCCGCGGCCGGCGTGCTGTGGCCGGCCCACCATGCTGATCTGATGGCAGGAACCAGGTCCTTCTCCTGGTCTCCCATGGGGTGCAGGGTCCATGTATTTGGGCCATCCTCCACTGCACTCCCTGGCCACAGCAGAGAGCTGGCCTGGAAGAGGGGCAACCGGGACAGAATCCAGCACCCCGACCGGGATTAGAACCCGGTGTGCCGGCACCACAAGGTGGAGTATTCGCCTAGTGAGCCGCAGCACCAGCCGACACTCCACTTCCTTACCAGACGGGCCCTCGGTGGGCTGCCTGGGTGCCTATTTAAGATGAGATGTCTGGTTTTCCCTAGAATGAACACTCTGGGGATAGTAAGAGGAGGGAACATTGAAGATATTGAAACATGGTCTTTCTCATAACCAAATCTCAGCAGTGACGGTTACTATCACCGCTGTCATTTTCTATTCATTAGGGTAATATTATATCAAATCCAAACTCAACTAGTAGCTATCAGAGGAAGACTAGACCAAAGGATCTTTGGAGGTATTCTTAGAGGCTGCCTACCATAGTTCAAACCCGATTCTCTAATTATTAACACCCTTTCATATGTGAATTCATACATCCCTATGAAACATCTGTCCAGAAAGTTTATGTCATCACAGAATCTACTCAAATTCATATGACTTTGTAACTCTAGAATTAGAAGAGGATCAACGAGTTTGATTTGAATCACTAAGTTTTGGGAAATTTCTTGCAGCTACAGGAAATTAAAAACAGTTACCAATAAGTGTCTGCATATCAAAGTGCAGGAAATCTATTTTTTGTAGTTGTTCATTCACTAAAATCTCATCTGATACAGTAACTATAACAGGAGGTAGAACCTGACTTAATTTTATAGCAATTCACTGTCATAATCTAAAATCCATTTATCATCTACACAGGCCAAATTGGTGAGTTGCCGAACAAAGTGGAAACTAGAAAAACCTCTCAGCATACAAGGATTGTATCCAAACTCCTGCACTGTGAAACTTAGCCAAACTCTACCAAGTTGTTAGTATCCTAAGGCTGTGCCCTTAGTGACCTTACCTCTCCTTAAAACGAAGCAGGATTTTAGCCTAGCAGCATAGACATCACATCCCATATCCAAGTGCCTGGGCTCCCAGTTTGAACTCCTGACTCCATCTTCCAGCTTATGCAGACCTGGGAGGGAGCAGTTATAGCTCAAGTAACTGAGCCTCCCCCAGCTCTCATGGGAGAGTTGCATGGACATCCTGACTCCAATCCTTGTCCAACCAAAACCATTATAAGCATTTGTCAATTTAACTAGCAGGTAAGATCGCTCTCGCTCTCGCTCTCGCTCTCGCTCTCGCTCTGTATCTCTGTCCCTTTGCAAGTCTCTCTCTGAAATTAAAAAAAAAATCACATTATCTACGTTGGCTATTCTCTCCTATGGCTACTCAAACAAAAATCTACTTGAAAAAGTTCATTGTTTGCAAGAGATCTATTGCTTATTACAACCAAAGCCTAATGATAAGCTGATGGTCTCCTGATCTCCCTCTTAGAGCAGTTAGGTTCAGTAGTTTGCATTTATAAATTATTTCTCCCACCCTTTGAGATGCTAATTTTTTACCACCTAAAATTGTCTTAATTGCCCTGGAATAAGTTTCTTTGAAATGCAAGGCATTCAGAAAATAGCTGTGACCCCTAGTCCTTTAGGGAGGGTAAGGGCCTAACTTTGGTTGTTGTCTTGCTCCAACTTGCACAACTATGCTATTATACATATACTGAAGTAGTTTCTCCTCTGGCTAGGCACCAACTATCAAGCACAAATGTCCCATTTAAATGAACCAACCTTCCTCTTAATGCTTTCCAGTGCCTTTCCTTAGAACACTCAGCACTGAAAAAGTCGGCTGCCCCTCCTTTTGTCAGCGTTAAGCTTAGTTGTCACTGGATTCACTTCCAGTGATTATCACTGAATAAAACCTGTCTTAGGATTGGCGAACTGCAGTCCGCTTTGTCCCCTTGGACAGAGGAAAGAGCACCCTTGCATTTGCCAGTCCCTGCAAACCCTCCTAAAACAAGATGTGGCTTTTGCTTGGTTTGCTCTCTTCCCAGGTGGAGGTGGTTCTGCTGGCTTCTCCATGGACTTTCCAACCATGTTAGTTAGTTAGTTCTTACTTTACAGGTGAGGGAACCATTGCACAGATTCTGCCAAAAACCAATTATGTCTATCTCAATTTCATGTTTTGAAACAAGAGAAACAACCACAGAGTGTGTTCAAGGGCTTAATGAATACACTGGTGATTAATCTGAGCCAAAATTCTATTACCTGGCCATGACCCCCTGTGCTAACCAGTTGTCTATAGTGAGGCTGTGGGTCTGTGAAACACGGTCTCAGTTTTGATCCAGTGTCTGGCTGAAATGTCTTAAATATCCCCCTTCTTTAATTTGCAATCATTCCTTCTAAATAGTTATAGTCCCCTTTAAGAAAGGCAAGAAAGCAGATTAACTATACATTTTTGTCAGTACAAAAGGGCGCTTCCTCTAAAGGATTTGACATCTACTTCAGAGAAGCCCTGGGGTTGTGAGCTGTTCAGATATGGGAGCTGAATGAACAAGGGAACTCTGTTTTGGTTGGTTAAGTCAGATTTCTGTTCAGTAGACCTATACATTTCTCATTTATACATACGAACCAGTACTTTGGATTTCCGCCCATCTATTTCACTCTGGGGAAACCATGATCAACAAGATATTAAGCATCTGCACAAGCCAGATAATTTTGATTACTTTCTCTGTTCCATTGTCAATTACAATAATTATGACCCCATTGTCTGGTGACTAGGTACTAGGATCCTATTAACTGCATCTCATTTAGGTATCTGAGTTCCCTGGGGGCACTTCTCAGACAATTTCTACCAACAGAGAAAAATGACCACAGAGTTCTTCCCTGTAGCATGTCCTCTGGAATTTTGTGGGGCTGGATTGAGCATCTTATATAAGTCCTCCATAAGTCTATCAATACCTTGACATATATAGCAAAGCAGTTTAGGCATGTTGACTTAATTAATTTAAACCACCTTTGGATCCTTATTTCAGTCAATCAACTAAGCAAGCTGCTAGAATCATTATTATCGCATCAAGCTGAAAGACTATCTCTGGAATCCAACATTGCGTATCTTCAATATTTATCCCCTTCTTTGAAGATTGATTGGTGGTATGAGTCTCTTGCAGACGCTGAGGTCATTCATCGTGGACTTCCCCAGGCTTCAGTTGCTACACATTTGCAAAATCAGGCAATTGCTTCAGCGTACATTTATATTTCCTCATGGATCATACTTTGTACCTCAGATGCTTAGGGGTAGGGAGGACTTGAACCTGGCTATAAATCTATGGTAGAAACAAGAGATCCTGGGGAATAATCTGCAGGGCCTTGCAAGAGAACTTCCTCAATGACAAATGATAGTTTTCCCAAAAGAGGGCAGACTAGTCCTATCTGGCAGGTAGAAGGACTGATTCAACAGGTCAAGAAGACTCAGCAGAAATGCTGGGCCCACGGTTGTCAGCTCCACTGGAATCTGCTCATTTATCCCCACCCCAAATTTACAACTGCATTGCTTGCCACTCATTGCCTTTGCTTCTTAAAAACTGAGAATTCAGTTTGCGTTATTAGTCAGCCGCCTTCAGGACTAGATACTGACTCTGGTTTTCAGAAATCTCACATCTGTGGATATGGGTGGTAAGGTTTATGTTCCTTTCAGTGCACTCATAGAGGCCTTCAGTTACCTGAAATGAGAACTCAAAGCATTGACTTTCTCGATCTCTCTTTCTCCCTCTGTCTCTCTCTCTCCCTCTGCTTTTCAAATAAAATGAAAATAAATTTTCAAAAATAGAAATATTCACTGAAAATTCAAAATATTCAGTACCCAGGTTTCTTTGGCAGGAGCATAACAAAATATATTCCTTGCTGTGAACACATTGGAATATGCTCAAAGAGCCTGACCTGGAAGCAAGTTTGAAGGAACCTCCTGAGGGTAAGCAGGGAACTCAAACCTGGGATACTTGCTACATTTTCCAGGATGGATATGAGGCACTCAAAGAGATAGGACATAAAAGTATGACTTGTAAGTTAGCGACGTAAGTAAACTAAAGTCCCTAATTTATAACAAGATATGGACAAAGCAGAAAGAGAATGATTAATTCATAAAAGTGCACCTTTCAGTGATGGGATTTAGAAAGCAGTCCAAAAAAAAAAAAAAAAAAAAAGAGAGAGAGAGAGAGAGAGAAAGAAAGGAAGCTGTCCAAGCATTTCCCACATTCCAATATCAATGCGTATATGAATATCAGCAGAGTTCAATGAAGTTTTGTTAAAATGAAATCCATGTATAATACTAGCTGAAATGATGTGCTTATATGTTCTATGACTGAGAAAATGTTATACTAAAACTATTATTTCAGGGGAGAGAATTTGACTTAGCAGTTAAAATGCTGATTAGGATACACAATTCCAGGCTCCAATTCTTGAGTCTTGCTTCGGCTCATGCAGAGCCTGTGGGGCAGTAATGATGGCTCAAGGGACGAGGTCCTTTCCCATGGAAAACCTGGATTATAGAGTTCCCAGCTTCTAGTTTCAATTGCCCTGGCTACTGAAAATATCTGGCTGGTGCCATGGCTCATTAGGCTAATCTTCTGCCTCTGACTCCAGCATCCAGGGTTCTAGTCCCGGTTGGGGCACTGGATTCGGTCACAGTTGCTCCTCTTCCAGTCCAGCTCTCTGCTGTGGCCTGAGAAGGCAGTGGAGGATGACCCAAGTGCTTGCGCTCTGCACCCGCATGGGAGACCAGGAGGAAGCACCTGGCTCCTGGCTTCGGATCAGCACAGCACACCAACCGTAGCGGCCAAATGGGGGAGGGGGGTGAATCAACGGAAGGAAGACCTTTTTCTCTGTCTCTCTCTCTCTCACTGTCTATAACTCTCTCTCTCTCTCTCTTTCTCACTGTCTAACTCTGCCTGGCAGAAAAAAAAAAAGTATCTGGAGTGTGAACCAGCAAATATGAACTCTCTATCTCTATGTTTCTCTATTCTATTTCATAAATTATAAATTTATATGTGTATATTTAAATAATGTTAAATCCAAAATGTTTTTCTTGTACTATTCTTTTTTTCTGTTTTTATTATGGGAGCTATAGTAATTGCCATTTAAGAATTCTGTTTTTAATGATACTTACTGCTGTTTTTCCAAATAAAAAAGATTGATGTGTTAAAACTAATCCCCAACCTCATTTTCTTAAAGAAGTAACTAATATCTATTCATGTGTACGTGTGTTTCCCCATTGCTGCATATTTTCTGTAAAGACATTATTACAATTGGTATGAAATATATTAGAACAAAATTTAAAATGTTAAGATGAAAATGCATCTTACAAAAGTTCTATTTAGTGATCATCTAGAAGACCTAAACTCATAGTTAAAAAACAGGAAAACATCATACAGTCAAATGAGTTGAATTCAGATAGTTCCATTTTAATTTAGTTCACTCCGTCAGTCTGATTAAATAGATTCCTCAAGATAATTTTATACTAATGTGTCAATATAGTCACTGAAATTTGTTTCCACAGATAGTGAAAAGCTCAACTTCAGCCTTGACTTTTCTCAAATTCTCTCATTCAGTTTTTCAGAATGGTCTGAATTAATGAGTCGTTTTTATGATAAAACTCTGAAGGAAGCATTAAAATGATGAATGTATTGCAAACTTGGGAGAGAGCTGGTGTCATAAAAAGAACTTAATACTTACTTCTAATAATAAATAATTCTCTCAACCGCTGAGCGTTCAGTTCAATACTTCTCAGGAAGATGTCAGGATGAAGCATGAAAGGTTGCTCCATTTCAGCAGGGCGGCAGAGAGGGGCGATCCCGTGGAGAAAGGAGCTGGAGGAACCATACTGCTCCGCGGAGAGTGCAGTGGAAGTGGCTTGGAGGCTTATGACTCACTAGATGTTGCTAATGTACTTTTTCATTTCGTTGTTACGAACGAAGCAGGTACGATTTTCCTTAACAGGACGGTGTGCATACTGCAGTTTAAGAAATTTGAGTGGCTGGCACCGCGGCTCACTAGGCTAATCCTCCACCTTGCAGCGCCGGCACACCGGGTTCTAATCCCGGTTGGGGTGCCGGATTCTGTCCCGGTTGCCCCTCTTCCAGGCCAGCTCTCTGCTGTGGCCAGGGAGTGCAGTGGAGGATGGCCCAAGTGCTTGGGCCCTGCACCCCATGGGAGACCAGGAGAAGCACCTGGCTCCTGCCATCGGATCATCGCTGTGCGCCGGCTGCAGCACGCCAGCCGCAGCGGCCATTGGAGGGTGAACCAACAGCAAAAGGTAGACCTTTCTCTCTGTCTCTCTCTCTCACTGTCCACTCGGCCTGTCAAAATAAATAAATAAATAAATAAATTTGAACTCCTTACAAAATAAGGGAGTTAAAGTTTGCTGGACCAAGATTAAACCACAGCTGCCCAGAGCGTGAATCTGGGAAGTACCAGCGGGGAGCTTTTTGGAAAAGCCCCTGTGAGTTCTGTCTGAGATCTGCAGAGTCACAGTCCAGGGAGAGGCATCCAGGAGAATGCAGTGGCCAGGGCTGCCATGCACAATTCTTACAATGTTCATTAGATTTGGGGGGGGGGGGGAATAAAATACTGCTGCATCCCCCCAGCCAGGTTAAAATTGGGATTTATCTTTCAGATTGACACCTTATGTCCTTCCACAAATGACTGAACTCCAAGTCTTATTCTACCATGTTTTTTTTTAAAACTTTTATTTAATGAATATAAATTTCCAAAGTACAACTTATGGATTACAATGGCTTCCCCCACATACCGTCCCTCCCACCCACAACCCTCCCCTTTCCCACTCCCTCTCCCCTTCCATTCACATCAAGATTCATTTTCGATTATCTTAATATACAGAAGATAAGCTTAGTATACATTAAGTATGGATTTCAACAGTTTGCTCCCACACAGAAACAAAAAGTGAAAAATAATAGATGATTTTTTTTAAATGATGATGAAATCAGAGCAGACCTATTGTCATGTTTAATCCCAGTGAGAGTCAAGTTGGGAATTGATAATTTCTTTTTTTTTTTTTTTTTTTTTTTTTACAGAGGATCAGTTTAGTATGCATTAAGTAAGGATTTCAACAGTTTGCACCCCCATAGAAACACAAAGTGAAATATATTGTTTGAGTACTCGTTATAGCATTAAATCTCAATGTACAGCACATTAAGGACAGAGATCCTACATGAGGAGTAAGTGCACAGTGACTCCTGTTGTTGACTTTACCAATTGACACTCCTGTCTATGGCATCAGTGATCTCCCTATGCTCCAGTCATGAGTTTCCAAGGCTATGGAAGCCCTCTGAGTTCTCCGATTCTTATCTTGTTTAGACAAGGTCATAGTCAAAGTGGAGGTTCTCTCCTCCCTTCAGAGAAAGGTACCTCCTTTTTTGATGACCTGTTCTTTCCACTGGGATCTCACTCACAGAGATCTTTTGCCAGAGTGTCTTGGCTTTCCATGCCTGAAATACTCTCATGGGCTTTTCAGCCAGATCCGAATGCCTTTAGGGCTGATTCTGAGGCCAGAGTGCTATTTAGGACATCTTCCATTCTATGAGTCTGCTGAGTATCTCACTTCCCATGTTGGATCACTCTCCCCTTTATTTACTCCATCGGTTAGCGTTAGCAGGTACTAGACTTGTCTATGTGCTCCCTTTGACTCCCAGTCCCTCCACCATGACCAACTGTGAACTGAAATTGATCACCTGGAACAGTGAGATGGCATTGGTGCATGCCACCTCGATGGGATTGAATTGGAATCCCCTGGTATGCTTCCAACTCCACCACTTGGGGCAAGTCAGCCTGAGCATGTCCCAAATTATACATCTCTTCCCTCTCCCATTCCCACTCCCATGTTCAACAGGGATCACATTTCAGTTAAATTTCAACACTTCAGAATAACTGTGCATCAATTACAGAACTAAACCAGTCATATTAAGTAGAACAGACAAAAAAACTACTAAGAGGGATAATGTATTAAGTTGTTCATTAACAGTCAGGGCTATGCTGATCAAGCCACCGTTTGCCATAGTGTCCACCTCACTCCAACAGGTTTCCCTCTTGGTGTTCAGTCAGTCGTCACCGATCAGGGAGAACATATGGTATTTGTCCCTTTGGGACTGGCTTATTTCACTCAGCATGATGTGTTCCAGATTCCTCCATTTTGTTGCAAATGACTGGATGTCGTTGTTTCTTACTGCGGTATAGTATTCTAAAGAGTACATATCCCATAATTTCTTTATCCAGTCTATCGTTGATGGGCATTTAGGTTGGTTCCAGGTCTTAGCTATTGTGAATTGAGCTGCAATAAACATTAGGGTGCAGACCTCTTTTTTGTTTGCCAATTTAAATTCCTTTGGGTAAATTCCAAGGAGTGGGATGGCTGGGTCGAACGGTAGGGTTATCTTCAGGTTTCTGAGGAATCTCCAGACTGACTTCCATAGTGGCTTGACCAGTTTGCATTCCCACCAACAGTGGGTTAGTGTCCCTTTTTCCCCACATCCTCGCCAGCATCTGTTGTTGGTAGATTTCTGCATGTGAGCCATTCTAACCGGGGTGAGGTGAAACCTCATTGTGGTTTTGATTTGCATTTCCCTGATTGCTAATGACCTTGAACATTTTTTCATGTGCCTGTTGGCCATTTGGATTTCCTCTTTTGGAAAATGTCTATTGAGTTCCTTGGCCCATCTCTTAAGTGGGTTGTTGGTTTTGTTTTTGTGGAGTTTCTTGATCTTTTTGTAGATTCTGGTTATTAACCCTTTATCTGTTGCATAGTTTGCAAATATTTTTTTCCCATTCTGTCGGTTGTCTCTTCACTCTCCTGACTGTTTCTTTTGCAGTACAGAAACTTCTCAATTTGATGCAATCCCAATAGTTAATTTTGGCTTTGACTGCCTGTGCCTCCCGGGTCTTTTCCAGAAACTCTTTGCCTGTGCCAATATCTTGAAGGGTTTCTCCAATGTTCTCTAGTAACTTGATGGTGTCAGGTCGTAGATTTAGGTCTTTAATCCATGTTGAGTGGATTTTTGTGTAAGGTGTAAGGTAGGGGTCTTGCTTCATGATTCTGCACGTGGAGATCCAATTTTCCCAGCACCATTTATTGAATAGACTGTCCTTGCTCCAGGAATTAGTTTTAGATCCTTGATCAAATATAAGTTGGCTGTAGATGTTTGGGTTGATTTCTGGTGTTTCAATTCTGTTCCATTGGTCTATCCATCTGTTTCTGTACCAGTACCATGCTGTTTTGATTACAACTGCCCTGTAGTATGTCCTGAAATCTGGTATTGTGATGCCTCCGGCTTTGTTTTTGTTGTACAAGATTGCTTTAGGTATTCGAGGTCTCTTGTGCCTCCATATAAATTTCAGCACCAATTTTTCCAGATCTGAGAAGAAGGTCTTCGGTATCTTGATTGGGATTGCGTTGAATCTATAAATTGCTTTTGGGAGAATGGACATTTTGATGATATTGATTCTTCCAATCCATGAGCATGGAAGATTTTTCCATTTTTTGGTATCCTCTTCTATTTCTTTCTTTAAGGTTTTGTAATTCTCATCGTAGAGATCTTTAACGTCCTTGGTTAAGTTTATTCCAAGGTATTTGATTGTTTTTGTAGCTATTGTGAATGGGATTGATCTTAGAAGTTCTTCCTCAGCCATGGCATTGTCTGTGTATACAAAGGCTGTTGATTTTTGTGCATTGATTTTATACCCTGCTACTTTGCCAAACTCTTCTATGAGTTCCAATAGTCTCTTAGTAGAGTTCTTTGGGTCCCCTAAATACAGAATCATGTCATCTGCAAAGAGGGATAGTTTGAGTTCTTCCTTCCCAATTTGTATATCTTTAATTTATTTTTCTTGCCTAATAGCTCTGGCTAGAACCTCCAGAACTATATTGAATAGCAGTGGTGAAAGTGGGCATCCCTGTCTGGTACCAGATCTCAGTGGAAATGCTTCCAACTTTTCCCCATTCAATAGGATGTTGGCTGTGGGTTTTTCATAGATTGCTTTGATTGTATTGAGGAATGTTCCTTCCAAACCCAGTTTGCTTAGAGTTTTCATTATGAACGGGTGTTGTATTTTATCAAATGCTTTCTCGGCATCTATTGAGATAATCATATGGTTTTTCTTCTGCAGTCTGTTACTGTGGTGTATCACATTGATTGTCTTGCGCACATTAAACCATCCCTGCATACCAGGGATAAATCCCACTTGGTCTGGGTGGATGATCTTTCTGATGTGTTGTTGCATTCTATTGGCGAGAATTTTATTGAGGATTTTTGCATCTATGTTCATCAGGGATATTGGTCTGTAATTCTCTTTCAGTGCTGCATCTTTCTCTGGCTTAGGAATTAAGGTGATGCTGGCTTCATAGAAAGAATTTGGGAGGATTCCCTCTTCTTCGATTGTTCTGAATAGTTTGAGAAGAATTGGAGTTAGTTCTTCTTGAAATGTCTGGTAGAATTCAGCAGTGAATCCATCTGGTCCTGGGCTTTTCTTTGTTGGGAGGGCCTTTATTACTGTTTCAATTTCTGTCTCAGTTATGGGTCTGTTTAGGTTTTCGATGTCTTCCTGGTTCAATTTAGGTAGGTTGCATGTGTCCAGGAATCTATCCATTTCTGATAGGTTTCCCTGTTTGCTGGCATACAAGTCCTTGTAGTAATTTCTGATGATTCTTTTTATTTCTGTGGTGTCTGTTGTTACGTTTCCTTTTTCATCTCTGATTTTATTGATTTGGGTCTTTTCTCTTCTTTTTTTAGTTAGTTGGGCCAATGGAGTGTCAATTTTGTTTATTTTTTCAAAAAACCAGCTCCTCGTTTGGCTGATTTTTTGTAATGTTTTTCTTGATTCAATCCTGTTGATTTCTTCTCTGATTTTAATTATTTCTCTTCTCCTACTAGATTTGGGTCTGGTTTGCTGTAGGTTTTCTAGATCCTTGAGGTGAATTGAAAGCTCATCTATTTGGTGCCTTTCCAATTTCTTGATGTAGGCACCTATTGCTATAAACTTCCCTCTTAACACTGCTTTTGCTGCGTCCCATAAGTTTTGGTATGTTGTGCTGTTATCCTCATTTACTTCCAGAAAGTTTTTGATTTCTCTTTTGATTTCTTCTATGACCCATTGTTCATTCAGGAGCATGTTGTTCAATCTCCATGTGTTTGCGTATGCTCTAGGGATTCCTGAGTTGCTAATTTCCAACTTCATTCCTTTATGGTCTGAGAAGCTGCATGGTATGATTCTAATTCTTTTGAATTTGCTGAGACTTGCTTTATGGCCTAGTATGTGGTCAATCCTAGAGAAGCTTCCATGTACTGCTGAGAAGAATGTAAAATCTTTAGCTGTAGGATTGAAAGTTCTGTATATATCTGTTAGATCCATTTGGGCTATAGTGTCGTTTAAATCTACTGTATCCTTGTTGATCTTCTGACCGGATGATCTGTCTATTTCTGTGGAGTATTGAAGTCCCCCAGTACTACTGTATTGGGGTCTAAGTCTCCCTTTAAGTCCGTTAATAAATCTTTTAGATAAATTGGTGCCCTGTAGTTAGGTGCATATACATTGATAATTGTTATTTCTTCCTGTTGAATTGATCCCTTAATCATGATATAGTGTCCCTCTATGTCTCTCTTAACAGTTTTTGTGGTAAAGTTTATGTTGTCCGATATTAAGATGGCTACGCCTGCTCTTTTTTCATTTCTGTTGGCATGGTATATCTTTTTCCAGCCTTTCACTTTCAGTCTGTATGGATCTTTGTTGGAAAGATGTGTTTCTTGTAAGCAGCAAATAGATGGGTTTTGTTCCTTAACCCAATCAGCCAATCGGTGTCTTTTAACTGGACAGTTCAGGCCATTCACGTTCAATGTGACTAAAAAGGCAAAGAAAAAAGTCTGTATATCATTTTTGTGGGCTTGGTAAAAACAGAACACTGCATCCTGTAATGCACTCTAAAATATCCAACAGTCATATGTAGGATTAATATTCATAATTAGTACATTAAATGTTGATGCTACATATGAAATGTTGTGTCAAAATTATTTGAAGAAGGGGCTGAAATTTCACCCCACCACCATCTTCCTATTCCATCTCCTTGTCTCAGTAGTGTGTGGGAATGAAAATCAAGAGCTCTCCACAGCTGCCCTTGACCACAATAGCATTTGATGCCCTTGTAAACACAGGCACACCATTTCAGGGTCTGCTTTTCCATCATTAGAAACAGAAACAATTAGTTTCCCTACGTCATTAAATTCAAAACTGCAGCCGAATTGTCCTTTTTTAGAAGAACAGGATTTTGGAATTTTAACAAAGCCTCCTAGATTTATAATTCATCATTCATTCCTTAATTTAACCACAGGTTTGAGACAGTTTTAGAAACTCACATCAAACATTCAGAAATGTGGTCTGTCAGAAATAGAATAACCCTGTAGAAGAGCAGTGTGGACTTTGTTTTACAAGACCCAAGTCCTCCCTCCCCCAACTTCTCTTCCAGAATCATGAGTTTGTGGGTGTGTATGCGGGCATACAAGTCTCTGAGCAGTGCATAAACAGTGTATGTTTTTAGAAATTTCTAAATCAAGAAAGTTCAGCAATAAGATGAATCACATTTTCTAAAGATCAACTGTGTCAGTTTTCCTGCTTTTCTCAAACCCAGAAATTTTTATTGGGCTCACCCCCACCCCAACATTCTTAAATTAGCAAATCTAATCTCTTATCTCCTATTTTTAAATAGTCAAACAAAGCAAATATTTGCAGGCACACAAGTTATTTGGCCACACCAAAATAAGCTAGAATCAAACATTTTAAACTTTTGAAAGAGACCTGTTATTGTAAAGATTTATTTACTTTATTTGAAAGGCAGTTTAAGAGAGAGAGAGAAAGAGAGTCATCTACCTGCTGGTTCACTCCCCAAATAGCTCCAGCAGCCATGGCTGGGCCAGGCCAAAGCCAGGAGTCATTAACTTCTTCCAGGTCTCCCATGTGGCTTCAAGGGCCCATGGACTTGGACATTGTCTGCTGTTTTCCCAGGCATGTTAGCAGGAGCAGGATTAGAAGTGGAGCAGCTGGACTGGTAACTGCCATGCCTATGGTGTCGCAGGTGGCAGCTTTACCCACTGCACCACAGCGCCACACTGAGAAACTGGTTTAAAATCAGTGCTGCTCTCTCTCCGGATCTCCCTCTCTCTTGCCCCCTCCTTTTCTTCTCCACCATCTCTCTCTCTTGATCTCTCCCTTGATCTCTCTCTTTCTGGATCCCTCTCTTTTCTCTTCCCCCCTTCCCTCCAGCCTGTCGGATTTCTCCCATCAATACACCCTTTCCCTTACCTCCGGGGTTTACTGTGTTTTGTGGTGGCCTTACATTGGTGTTGTGACTCAGATCCAGGCTCTCCTGTCCACCATTGCTCTCCCCTCGGGGATCTGAGCTGCCCTGGGATCCTGCATTTCTGCCAGCCACAGAAGACACCCCTCGGACCTCCTTCCACACCACCGAATGCTTCGTGATCTCCAACCACACACTGGCCTTTCAAATCCCTAGGTACGATGGAGGGAGCAGAGGATCCTCTCAGTGGGACTTTCTAAGGGTGTGGTTCTACGGGATTCTGCACCCAAAGTCCTGGTAGCAGGTAAGACAAATCCTAGGGCCTCATGCCTCTACGGACTCTGTCTGGACAACAGTAGGTATGGGTGATGACTCAACCCCCTGTTTCCCTTCACGGGCTGAGCCCTAGGCTCCAGTGTGTGCATGGGTGATGACCCCACCCTCTGTTCCCATCCCATCCCATCAGATGACCGTGATCTCAGAGACGCCTGATATCTGCCAATCCGACTCCACAGGGCACCCTGGGAGCTTCTTCCTCCAGCATTTGTCTGACCCTCCTACTTCGACAACCAGTCCATGTTCAACCCTGACACTATTTGAGATTTTTATCACTTCTGTGATTGTTCAGAAGTCTTTCTCCTATCTCAGCTCTAAATCTTCTCTGGCTCAAGTTCTCTTAACTTCCAAAGCTCTCACTAAAAAGCCAAAACCTCTTTCTTCTACCTTCACAGCTCTGGCACTCACAGTCTCACTCACTGTACCTCCCGTCCTGCCTGGGAATTCTAAGTTCCTGCTTGCTCTTATCTCAGAACCAGTCCCTGTCCCTGCCTGCTCCACCTCCACTCCCCACCCACCACCCTGCCTTATCTATGATCCCCTCTAACACCCTCCTCCCAGAGAAGCAAAGGCAAGTCTCCATGTCTTCCCCCTCTGGCCCTGGTCCTCTAGCTAGTCTTTGCCCCCCGTCCTGTTATATCAAGAGAGTGGTGAGTCCACCCTTCTGAGCTCCCAGCTTACTGTAAATCAGATTAGGTATCCTACACTTTTGATGGCTCTTTTGTTTTATCATGAGCAAGCCAAACAGGATAATTAGCTTTTAAAGGGTTTTGTCCCTGCCTTGTAACTGAATATCAAGCTGACCTTACCAGGTCTCCTCAAATCTTACAAACTCGATTTCCATGTCCCATCAGTAAGCATTTCTTAGATATATCTCTCCCAACCCATATGAAATAATGATCAAGACTACTGGCCCTTCAAACTAGCAGGCTCACTGGGTTAATTGTTATTTCCAGACATGTTTCCTCTTCCCTAATTGCCCTTACCCTGTCACCTATCAGATTCTCCTCCTTAGGAATCTCTGGATGGGTGCCCACCAGCTCTATTGGATGCCCTCTCCCATTAAACTTAACATAATGAATAATCTCCAGTGGATTTCTTGCCCCTGGCACATGGACCCCTAGCCCACAGTTACCTTTGGGACCTGTCTGGCAGCTGCCTGAACTTTTGTTTCAAACGCAGTCCCAAGTGGCTGACTCTTGACTAAGGTGTACTTTGGGTAAAAAAGAAAAGTAGACTCAAATTCAATAAAAATCTGAAAAGGTATCTTTGGTGAATAACAATCTTGTGCATGAAAATTTGGTTCAGCTGTAGCTGGACTTTGAGTTTAAAGGAATTTCTCTCTTTGAATCTAGGAAGATCACTATCTTTAAAAATATTGCTTTGTAACTAACTGAACTAATTTTGCAATTTGTTTTAGCTGGTTTGCAATGGTATAGCAATGGGTAATCAGTACTCGATGAAACAGCAATGGGTAATCAGTAGTTGTTATAGCCACTAAGGTGGACTTTGCAATCTCTGGTTTAAAATATCTGATTTATAGCTAGCATTTTATAAAAGGAGTAGAATTCCATATTAATGCAATTTTGACCTTAATTTAGACAGAGATATAAGTCATCCAGGTGTTATTGCTAAATATAAATTGTGTAAAGGCAAATGAGACAAATGTGTCTAAATGTAAACTTTGGTAATCTTAGCACCTTGTACTCTATGGAAAAACTATTTTGGTTTGCTAACAATTTTTCATAAATTTTCTGTATGAAAGTAGTTCAATACCACTTGAAAGTAACTACGGTTGAAATTCAATGTGTTATCTTATTTAGAAAATGTCTTAATTTGGAGATTTCTAAAGGATTACTTCAAATGCAAATCAAGGAAATCAAGAGATGGAAAGCAAAAGCTATTAGTCTATTTGACACAGCACTAGAATTTGTCCCTCTGTTAAAGCAGTGAGGTTTTTGCAATGCATATATGTTAGCCAATATTTTAAACAGTCTGAAAAATCTGTTTAAAACCTGCAGTATCTACTTTTGATAGTTTTTGTTTGATTGGTGACTCTGTCAGTTTTCTAGCCAGCTCCAGTAAGCTATTTTCTCTTTCCTAGTTCTTACTCTTAAAATTGTTCCAAGTTATAGGATAATTCCATGTGCTAATTTGTTTATTTCCAATTTTTGGACTGATCAAAAGATTACTGTTAAAGTAATCCATTGTGTTCTCCTGTGTCCTGTTAAGCTCTGATTGTTTAGGAACAACTGATTTTTAGGAGTTATGGTTTGAAAAGACACTCATCCTGAAGCATCTGACTAATCAACTTGTAACAGTGATCAAATCTGGTCTATATTATGTCGTGATGTCAAGGGATCCTGTTTCTACCAGATATTTTAAGCCTTCTTGGCATCCTTGACAGGCATTCAAAATTCAAAGTTCCAAAGAATTTGGTCTTTGATATCTCCAGTTGGGCCCCTGGAAATATCATGTCTCTCATCTTGTAGAGACACAAACTAAACAGGCTATTTGGATTATATTACAGGTACTGTCAAGATGTGAAGTGGTACTACATTTTAAGTTATGATAATATAAAATGCTACTGATACAAATGTCCGAAAGTTAAAAAGTCTAATGACCTTGTGTTACCAGATGTGACAGTTATCTTAATGAGAAAGGCCCAGGGGCCAAAATTGGATAAATGTTTTATAAATTCTTATCATACTTTCAGAAATACTGTGTGTAGTAAGCAAGTGCCTATTCTTATTGGTTAATGAGTTTATGATTTTAAAACATGGATATTTAAAGTCTTTTGTTATCCACAGTTTTGTATATCATATTTGCTGCTCAAAAAATTAAAACATTTTTGGTTCTGTGTTTAACTGTCCTCCCATAGGTTCTGAAGGACTTTTCCCAGTGGCTTCTATTATATTCAGTACTTTGGGATGGCTCTGTAAGTAGATGAAGCCAATAATGCATACGGGTTCCAACTGAGAGAAAGTATGGTTAATTGGAGTTGTTAAGAGCAGAAAGTAATTTGAATCAATTGGTAATTAAAAAAAAAACAGTTAAAGATTCTAAGAAGCTATTACTGAAACTGCTTTATTCGTCTATCTTGTATGTTATGTTATATATGTATATATGTTGAATGTCTACATGAGAACATTTATTAAGAAGTCTGTTTAATTGGATTATAGATTTAAAAAATGTTCATAAACTTAAGCTGCTAAGTTAATCAATGTCTGTATCAGATGTTTTGAATTTGTTGGTAGAAAGAAACTAAAAGCACTTAAGTAATTGACATGTTTGTACTTGAGTTTGCTGGTCAAACAAGTTACACCATGTTAGATATTTAAGAGATGTTTCCAAATACATGTATTCTTCTCTTAAAACTTATAGAAGGCATTGGACCTTTGGTAAATGTTTCCTAAGTTGTTTTTAACTGTTAAAACTGTTTGCTTAAGTTTTCATTTGATATTGTTATTGTCAGCAAGTGGTCTGGGAAGCCTGACTTACTCCCTTATTTCTCTATTCTTAAGATGGGAAACTGACTCTATGATGAAGGATTCCCCAGGATGTATAATTTGATCTTTAGACCTTATAAAAGGAATGGCTAACATTTTTCTGTAATAATAGCATAGCCAAATGAGAGCTTAACTTATGATTTTACAGCTAGATTTACTTTGCCATGGGCACAGTAAACAGGCAAAAACTCCCGTTCAGACCAAATGAAAGGAAAGTTTTACTAATGACATCAAATCTTCTAGATAAGATGGTCATCATGTTTGAGGTTAAAGTGAGGACATAGCTTTCCTCGTGGGCATTGTCTATCACAGAAAAACCACTATCAGGACATGTCCATGACTATAGATTTATAGTTTAGGCCATCAAAGATTAGATGTGGGACTTGAGCACCTCCTTGACTTGCATCCTCTTAAAGGTTTCCCTTGGTCTGCTTTAACCAAAGCCAGGAGGAAAAGAAGGATGGGCAACAGAAGCAATGTAAAGATAGGTGGAAGGCCAATTAATGGCTGCTTTGCGCAGAGATTGGCCATTAAGGAGACCCAACAGGCCAGTCCATTGCAATGGTTTTCAATGTGGGAAACCAGGGCTTCATCAGAATTCAGCTCTGCCAGCCAAGAGTGGGTCACTGGAAATGGACCTGCCCTGGAGTTGAAGGACTGCAGGTCAGAGCCACAGATCTTGTTGGTTCTAAGCTGAAAAGCCCTTCACTCAGCCCAGCCTCCAAAGTAACCACCACTGCTGAGGAAACAGCAAAGTACTGTCAGCAACATTGCAGGCAGAACTGTAAATTTCCTGTTAGAGATGCCACCTGCCTTAACCTGGCCAGCTCTCCTCCCAGGCCAGCTGGGTAATGGAAGTCAACAGGGTGCCTTATCTAAGAAGGTTCACACCTCCCTTAGGATGCACCCCATGTGAAGAGATAGGTCTGGACCTCATAACTGACAAGGCCGAAAGCTCACCAGATTATTATCAAGCCCCTTCTGTCAGTTCTGATTTGCCTCTCATGGGAAAACTTGCCTGTGGTTCAGATAGCGTCTTTCTTAGGTCCTCTAATAACGACTTTGTCCTTTATTCTAGAACTTGTCTAGCCCATTTGGGCCTAATTCTGTCATAATCGTACTCTCTACTCTTACATTATTGTCTCTATTCCTGACCCGTGTATATTGCTGGTCCTCTTCTCACTTACCATTACATGATTACTCAGAATTTTCCCTACAGACAAACCCCTCTACCCACAAGAGAAGATTCTCCCGGTTTTGGCTGAGATCAGCTTCAAACCACATCATCAAACAGTCTTCACTGGGGTCCAGCGACTCCCCTGAATCATTTCCTCTCTATGAAATCTCTCATTATTTGGTTAATGCCACTCCTAGGAAAATTGAATGCTATTCTCACCCTGGCTTTTATACTATCTTGTTTGTTTAAGTGTTTACAGGAGGTGATAATAGAACGAACCAAAGCCTTCACCAAACAGGCAGTCGACCAAATGCTGTTACAGGAATATACTCAGCTCCCCACCCAGGAGATCGTGGCTTGAAACATTGTGCCATGCCAGCAGAGAGTAACGTGTCACCCCATATAAGCAGGAAGTAGCTCTAAAGACAGATCATCTTCCCTCCATCCCTCCTGGACTTTTGGGGCTGATGTAATCCCATACAACACTTGTTTTATAAAAAACAATAGGAGGTAATATTAGTAAAACGGTGCAATCTTTTTTTATTTTTTTGACAGGCAAAGTGGACAGTGAGAGAGAGAGAGAGAGAGAAATGTCTTCCCTTTCCATTGGTTCACCCCCCAGTGGCCGCCCTGGCCGGCACACCGCACTGATCCGAAGCCAGGAGCCAGGTACTTCTCCTGGTCTCCCATGCAGGTGCAGGGCCTAAGGACTTGGGCCATCCTCCACTACACTCCCAGGCCACAGCAGAGAGCTGGACTGGAAGAGGAGCAACTGTGACAGAATCTGGTGCCCCGACCAGGACTAGAGCCCAGGGTGCCGGCGCCGCAGGTGGAGGATTAGCCTATGGAGCCACAGCGCCGGCCATGGTGCAGTCTTATCTGTGGCACGATTTATGCCCCAGACACCATCCTCAGCTCTAGCCTTCACTGCCATTGCCAAAAGCCAGGTGACCGGGTGGCCCAACCACAGGTGTCAGCTCCACTCCCATCCTAATGGGCTTCACTGCTCCTGTTTCCCTGCCCCCTGGTAAAGGTACTTCAGGACCGGCTTCACACACAGGTGCTCGCTCTCTCTCTAATCTCCCTCTCTCTTGAATCCTCCCCCCTTTCTTCTTCACCCTCTCTCTCTTGATCTCTCTCTCTCTCTCTCTGGACCCCCTCTCTCTTTTCTCTTTGCTCCTACACTCCAGCCTGTCAGATTTCCCCCATCAATAAGCCGTTTCCCTTAAAAAAATAAATAAAAATAGTCAGTTCTATAATCTCTGTCCCTTTCACACATAAACACTTGCAGGGCTTACACACCTCCTGTGGACAACTTGTTGACCTGTCAGGGAAAGTCTAGTCTTGTTATATTGTTGTGGGTCAAATTAGGTCAAAATTTAATATTTCAGGTTCTTGCATTTTAGTTAAAAAAAGAATTTTAAGCAGGGACTCAAACACAGTTATGCAGCATGGTAAGATTTAAACTTTATTTAGAAAGTGAGAAGAATACACAGGAACGTGCGGGCTTTATTAAGGGAGAGTGAGCTAATAAGGGTAAACAGGGACATTTGAACCCATCATTTCCAGGGGTTGTCGGTAACCTTACAGGGACCGTGCAGGCGAGAGGGCATACATGTGAGATAGGGGTAGGCGAGGGAGGGTGCAGGCCCAGCGCTTTCCAGGCCTCTTATTCACTTCCAAAAAGGACGTGGTTACACAGTCTGATTGACATGTGGGTGGATACACGTGAGAATACATGGGGGCAAGGAGGTGTGTAGCCTCCAGCCCATGAACCTAGTCTAACTCCTACACCAGTCCCCTATCAATATGGCCAGGTTTACAAAGTTTCATTTTTCCTGTAGTTTTCAGTTTCTTGAAATATAGATTTACCTTTTTGAGTAAAGAATAAGTGCTTGAAAACCAAAGCTATTCAGACCCCAAATGATGTGCATGTTTAGGTTTTGTCAAAAAATTTTTTTATTTCTTTAAATATGCTTCTATTTGGGAACTATTTGAAAAAAAATACTCTCAAAAGATAGAAAATATTGCTTTTATTTGTTTATTCCTAGAAATCCCTCACATAACAATGAAAATTTTTTGTAAAAATAAAAGCACTTCCACAAAATAATTAATTTTCTGGACTTATGCTTCTTTTTCTCATGCTTATACACACACACTTTCTATTTTCTTAAGATTTATTTATTTGAAAGTCAGAGTTACACAGAGTGGCAGAGGCAGAGAGAGAGAGAGAGAGAGAGAGAGAGAGAGAGAGGTCTTCCATCCACTGGTTCACTCCCCAGATGACCACAACAGCCAGAGCTGTGCAGATCTGAAGCCAAGGGCCAGAAGCCTCTTCTGGGTCTCCTACGTGGGTGCAGGGGCTCAAGGGGTTGGACCATCTTCCACTGCTTTCCCAGGCCATAGCAGAGAGCTGGATGGGAAGTGGAGCAGCCAGGTCTGGAACTGGTGCCCATATAGAATGCTGGTGCTTCAGGCTAGGGCGTTATTGCGCTGCGCCACAGCGCTGGCCCCCAACACACTTTCTTGATATGTTTCTATCTTATTTTTTAGATTTTATTGATTTAGTTATTTGAGAGACAGTGAAACAGACAAAGGGAGTTCCTATCTGCTGGTTCACCTCTCAAATGCTGGTCCAAGAGTCAAGAACTCAGTCAATTCAGAACCCCCATATGGGTAGCAGAGTCCCTAGTACTTGAACTGTCACTTCTGCCTCTCAGGGTCTGCACCAGCAAGAATCAGGAGTCAGGAGAGCATCCAGGACTGAAACCCAAGAACGCCAATATGGGATGCAGGTATCACCACCAGTGCCAACTGCTCTGCCCAACAGCCTCCACTGATTTTTTTTTCCTCCTTTTTAATGAAATAATACTGCAGCATTCGTTTGCATACGTTCAAACAGTGCTCTTGAGAAATCTGTGTCCATTCTGTTTTCTGTCATTGCAATTTGCAACGCGGTGGCTCCACTTCTCCTGAGAAGTTGGCTGAGGTAATAGTCTGTACGTGGCACATGATTGAGAAAGTAGGTACTTTCTGAATGTCCAATTTTTTTAAAAAATTGTATTTGAACAAATCTATTTGAACAAGACTCTCAGCTACCAGTGGGAAAAGATCCTTAGCCATTACTTGCAAGGTCTGGCATCACTGCCGAGTTTCCACGCATCATGAGCCATCCCCTTAGATCTGGGAAGGGATTATATATGTACTAAACTTTCAAAACACGGTCCTAGAATTTCTAGTTACCATCAGGGAGTGAAGAAAAACAACATGTGCTTTTTGTTCCCCTCCCCAGGATGCGAATTTCCTCAGTAAACCTACCTCCTCTGGCAAAGGTTGAGCTTTGCTTTGCTTCCAGAGTGAGCGGGTGGCCCCATCTTTAATGAAGATGCTTTCAAGATCATACCTTTTTGTTTTATTTATCCTC
Source organism: Oryctolagus cuniculus (assembly GCF_051225735.1). Lineage (NCBI taxonomy): Eukaryota > Metazoa > Chordata > Mammalia > Lagomorpha > Leporidae > Oryctolagus > Oryctolagus cuniculus. The sequence goes on from NC_142874.1 coordinate 136,001,025, forward strand.
TTGGATTTAAGGAAATAAAATGAAGAGGAGTTAAATAAGATGTTTTCTGTGAAGCCCAGACATAAAAGTCCTTGAAATAAAATGAACGGACATGAAAAGGGTTGAAAACACGTTGAGGATGCACACACAAACTTCTGTGGATGCCGGCAAAGCAGAAATAGGAGTTAGAAAGTTGAAAAATTGCCCAAGAGCTAACAAGGGTCTTGAGCTTTAAGGGTGGCCAGGGATAATGCCTGTGGAATATTGCATTTGGGTCACTCCTCCTCCTCCTCCCCATTGCCATTGAAGGAGAGATTAATCCCTCAAAGAGAACACAGCTAACACTTCAAAAATCCAATTTGTGAACAATGTTCAAGTGCCTGAGAACACACACTTTATAATCTGAGCAACCCAGTCAGGCTAAACTTGGAGGAAACTGTCATTCATTTTCAAATATCAGAGAATGTGATACCCAGAGGAGAAAATTAACATCAGAAAGAAATGTTTTTCAAACATGGAAGAAAAAAATAGAAAAAACGTATAGGTACTGCAGTTCCCCAGACAACACTGTTTAGCTCCATAACACAGGGCAAACAACTTTGCATTTAATCTTTTGGTGGGAAGACCTAATAATGAATACTTCATGATCTTTATAAAACACGTAGGATATAGAGAAGGTCTGCTTCAAGGAGGCAGAAAGTGGCAGAAGGGAAAGACTTGGAAGAAAAGTTATAACGAGTATGCGTCAAATTGAAAGTATGGGCCTTACATATTTAAGTCTGTTTTATCAAAACATAAAATTAAAATACCTAATTTAATCCCAAACTTTTTTCAATGGTCATTAAGGCCACTACATTCTTTTTTTTTTTTTTTCTTTTTTCTTTTTTTGACAGGCAGAGTTAGACAGTGAGAGAGAGAGAGAGAGAGAGAGAGAGAGACAGAGAGAAAGGTGTTCCTTTCCGTTGGTTCACCCCCTTAATGGTCGCTACGGCTGGCGCGCTAAGACCAGCACGCTGTGCAGATCCAAAGCCAGGAGCCAGGTGCTTCCTCCTGGTCTCCCATGCAGGTGCAGAGCCCAGGCACTTGCGCCATCCTCCACTGTCTTCCTGGGCCACAGCAGAGAGCTGGACTGGAAGAGGAGCAACCGGGACAGAATCCGGTGCCCCAGCCAGGACTAGAACCCCGGGGTGCCGGTGCCACAGGTGGAGGATTAGCCTAGTGAGCCATGGTGCCAGCCCACTGCATTCTTATTTCTCATCTATATATGATCATAATAGTTCTCATAGTTGCTATGGAGATCAAGAAGAAAAATCATAAAAGTTGTAGCAGAGTTCCTGGCACAGAATACATACATAGGTTCTTGTTAATGTCAGCTCTACTACTGGCAGTATCTCAACCACTACTGTCCTACTTCAACCACTGAGAGTATTACACTGTTACCAATGATAATACTAACAGTTATAATTGTTGTTTTTAATTTTTATTGGCACTCAGTTCCCACATGTTATTAACATCATCTTCTATTTGCTCAACAACTTGCCCATAAAATGATAAATAAAAGACAGACACTTTAAGCTATTCCTTGTTTTCTCATTAATTTGCCGCAACATCCTGTATCACAAAATCACCCTAGTAATGCTAACAAGCAGTTAAAAATAGACATCCAAGTAATGTCAGCAAACAGCTACAAATAGACGTAGCAATAATTTTCTTTGGTTTTTTTAAGAAATCAAACATTCCGGGGCTGGAGCTGTGGCACAGTGGTTGTCCCACATGGGCACCGCTTCGAGACCTGGCTGCTCCACTTCCCATCCAGCTCTCTGCTATGGCCTGGGAAAACAGTAGAAGATGGCCTGAGTCCTTGGGCCCTGCATCCACATGGGAGACCCGGAGGAAGCTCCTGGCTCCTGGCTTTGGATCGGTGCAGCTCCAGCCGTTGTGGCCAATTGCGGAGTGAACCATCGGATGGAAGACCTCTCTCTCTTTGCATCTCCTATCTCTGTGTAACTCTGACTTTCAAATAAATAAATAAATCTTCAAAAAAAAGGAAGAAAGAAATCAAACATACCAAGAAATCACTTGACAAAGTGTTTTCACAAAGTCTGTGTTCATATGTACAGAAACAGTCAATGTGAAAGGAAAATTAAATGTGTATAAATGATTAATTTGGGTAAAAAAGAAAATAGAAAAAAACTGCACACAATGACTATTGACATTTTTAATACGAATTTTGCAAATCTGTAAGACATTAGGTCCATGGCTAAATAAATTCTGATGGTCTCAAGAGGGAAGGTATTATGATACACATTAAAAGGAAAAACTCACTTGCTTTTAAAATAAATTACCCTAGACTGAGGGATTGGAACCCAAAGCTCAAAAACCAAAATGAATTTCCTTACTGAGTGTCCTCTGTTTTGCTCAAATGTGTATCTCAGTTCTCAGGTGCTATAGATCACACACTGCGTTGTCCTGGCAGAGCCGGCCAGCCCACAGTTCCTGGGTCCACAAATCGTGACTCCAGCTGTGTGCACAGACCTTCACGGTGTTCTGAATCCCAATCCAGACTGCTCAGGAGCCCCAGTGTGATAGGCCCAGCGTGAGGTAGGAATCCATCCTTGTCTGATTAACTGTGGTCAAAACAACAGTGTCACACAGCGCCATGATAGCACTTAATCCCTGGGAGTTACAAAGACAACTCTCAGGAAAGAGAGGTCATTGTGAAACAGAAAATGCCCTCAAGTGTACTTACATCTTCTCGTGTTAGTCTTGAGGCTGTGAGCATCCAGCAGGCTGGTCTGCTGCATGCCAGCTCATTCCTTGAGAGAGACTGTGAAATGTGCCCTGTGTCCGTGCCGCAGGCAGCAGCCTCACCTTTCCCCGCAGTCAAGTCACTGCCCGAAAATCAGTTGCAGCTCTTCATGAATTGTACTGAGTAAAGGTGAACAGAAAAAAGAAACTAATTTTTCTTGCACTTGCTGTGTTCCCATTTGTGAAGCATGGTTTAGAAATACTGATTAACAATACTATTTATCTTTCAAGACAGGATTCCAGTTATGCTTGAAATCTAGCAAGGAGGCCAAATGATTTCATGAGCCTGGAGTCAATTCAGTGAGAAATAAAAAAGTTTTCAGACCAATTGTAGGTTGTTGAAAAGAGAGAGACTAAGAAAAGTTATGCATGTGTATGGTTGTGTGTGTGTGTGTGTAAAATGAGATGGAATAACATGCAGACAATTTTAGAATTAGAATCGAGTCATGTCCCAGTTACCATCCCCAGGTGTCTGTCACAAATATCCCACTTAGCTGTCGTGAATCCTGCACATCTTTTTTTAAGTCCTGTGCTTTCTTTGGTCCATTGTGTGTATTTATAACTGGTTTTACCTCACCAGCTCCAAAAGGAAGCTGATCAGAATGGGGAGTCAGATGATTGGGGTCTCTTCACACCATGCAAGCTTGGGCATGAGTTGCATGCCCTGCCCCTCTTCTTTTTTTTTTTTTTTTTGAAATTTACAAAGATTCATTAGTCAAAGACCTCCAGTCAGAGCAGCATGGAGCGGGCTTCCAAGAGAGGAAGGAACCCAAAGGAACTTGTAGCACTGGGGTTTTAAGTACAATTTTGAAGAGAAAAAGAGAAAACAACCTTGACAATCATCTTGTCATTCGGTTACCAGGCAGGGACAAAACCCAAAGGGCCTGATCCACAATCCTTTGTCCTCTCTGGCTTTCTCATGATAAAACAAAAGACCATGCAGAAGGGCAGACTAGGTAACTTGTTTTCACAAAAAGCTGTGAGCTCAGGAAGATAAAATCAACACTCCCTTGCTATTCTTGTAAATTTGGAGATTCCTAAGGAAGGAGGGCATTTTGTTCTGCTAAAAATAACCTTTTTGGGGGAATGAAGCAAATATTTTACACCCCAAATTCCATTGGGAACACCTTGATGACCTGTTAGCCCATCTGACTCCTCACATCCCCCTTAACAGGAAATGTACCCTAACATCTGTTAGGGGGACTGGACGATGATCACTCTGGCTGCTTCTTGCTGAAAGGGGCGTCTTTGGGAAGGGGAGTCAAAACATGGTTCCAGCAGGAGATGGGTTTTCTCCAGGGGGTTGCAGTGCCAGCTTGCAGCAACTGCTTCCATCGGAGGTTTCATGTGCTTGGCCACCTAGAATTTTTCTTTCTCAAGTGTGATGAAAATGAATTTAATGAACAGTTTTCTAAAATCACAGAATCTAAAACAGAGGACAGAATCATTATTGGAAGCCGTAAGAAACGTGCCTAAACCATGAGCAAGCAAGTTTTTTTTTTTTTTTTTTCATTGCAAAGCAAATAGAAACTGACAAAGGCTTGAAAATAATCAGGTGGGCTTCAAGGCCTTGTGGGTTATGAGGCTCAGGCCTATCTATCTGTTTACGTGGGGTCCATCATCAGGGAAGTAGCTTGTTGACTTTCATTACCTAGCTGGCCTGGGAGGAGAGCTGGCTTGAAGAGAAGGTGGGTGGCATTTCTAAAAGGAAAATATTTTTAGATAATATACAGTTCTGCCTGCTATGTTGGTGACCCTACTTGGCCATCCCCTCAAAAACAGTGGTTACTTTGGAAGCTGGGCTGAGTGAAGGGCTTTTCAGCTTAGAGCGAGCAAGGTCTGTGGCTCTGACCTGGAGCCCTTGGATTCCAGGGCAGGTCCATTTCCAGTGACCCAACACTTCTGCCCCTCTTTCAAGCATAAACAATAGGCAACCCAAACAATAACCTTCAAATCCATGTCAGGATACAACAAAACTTGAAAATTTGGAATATGAAATACGCATGGTTTTAGACCAAGTTTATGTGCAATATTTGGCTTCTAACAAGATTAGAGCTGGAGAAGCAGGATTATTGCTTTTTGCTTCTTTGCATAGTCTTTTTAAAAATTAAGTGTGTGTATGTGTATGTGTGTGTATTTGACTCCTTAGGAAAGCGAGTTAAACAGAATGATCCTCTTGGGGAAATTTACATCTCCAAAGAGGAAACAGGGAAGCAAAGAAGGCTGCAAGTCCTGTGAAGGAATGAATGATAGGGGGTGATGGTTCTGACACAGAACAAGAGTTTGGCCCCAGCTCCTGCCTGCATTTACATCAACCTGCACAACTTGCATGTTGTATTTCAAATGACTTACAATACAAAACCCCTCACTTATAAAGCTGCCTTTATGCTTATCTAAGAACAGTCTTACAATTAAGATGTATTGGTACTTCTTCTGTCATGCGTAAGCTGACATTTCAATAGCAAATATTCCCGCATAACTACTTAGAAATGTATCTTTGGGGACTGAATATGTTGAAACCAAAAATCCCTGGAATCCCTGGAACTTAGGTTTGCTCTGTTGGTATTTAATTAGGATCTTTTTAAAACTTTTTTTCCTTGCAGAAGCCTCTTAGTTATAGACCCATGCTTTTTAAGGTACCTTGTGACTCTAAGACTGAACTCCATAAACTTTTTGTATTTGCCCACTAGAGAAATGTACAGACTTTGAAAAGAAGGCAGATGAGGGTCATCACAAGGCTATTGTGACTATAAAGCACCTTTCTCCCTGGTTTGGATGTGTTGTTTTCCCAGCACATTAGCTACCTGGTGGGCCTGTGAGAGTCCTCAAGGAGCTTTATTTCTGACAATCTTGCATACTAACTCCAGCTCACCTACATCTCAGGAACTTTCTTTCTTCCCAGTAGACTTTTAACACAAAGGTTTGGCTGGCTCACACCCTCTAGTGAATTCCTCTGTCACCTGACCACTTACCCTATAGTTCTTTTTATTCCTTCTGGCAGGTTCTCTGCCTCTGGTTGGTTGTGTGTTCTTGGGGTAGCCACTCACTATGCCAAGGAGTTAGAAACAACCTTAGGATAGATGATGTAGGGATCATGCAATATTCTCCTAAGTTCTCAGTTTCTTTTATGTTCACTCTTCCTCAAACCTGCATGTGGTAAGAATTTGCTATCTTTATGGTACTGACGTCCTATTGTACCCCTTTTACCTGGTTTTTTTTTTTTTTTTTTTTTTTTTTTTTTTTTGACAGGCAGAGTGGACAGTGAGAGAGAGAGACAGAGAGAAAGGTCTTCCTTTGCTGTTGGTTCACCCTCCAATGGCCGCCGCGGCTGGTGCGCTGGGGCCGGCGCACTGCTCTGATCCGATGGCAGGAGCCAGGTACTTATCCTGGTCTCCCATGGGGTGCAGGGCCCAAGGACTTGGGCCATCCTCCACTGCACTCTCGGACCATAGCAGAGAGCTGGCCTGGAAGAAGGGCAACCGGGACAGAATCCAGTGCCCTGACCGGGACTAGAACCTGGTGTGCCAGCGCCGCAGGGTGGAGGATTAGCCTAGTGAGCCGCGGCGCCAGCCCCCTTTTACCTGTGAATAATGATTGACATGAAGTTGCCCCTGATGTACTTCATGCAGTGATGAAAATGCATGTTTATATTTTAAAGGCACACTTAAGGGCCAGCACCATGGCTCACTTGGTTAATCCTCTGCCTCTGGCGCTGGTATCCCATATGGGCGCTGGGTTCTAGTCCTGGTTGCTCCTCTTCCAGTTCTGCTCTCTGCTGTGGCTGGGGAGGGCAGTGGAGGATGCCCCAAGTGCTTGGGTCCCTGTACCCACATGGGAGACCAGGAAGAGGCGCCTAGCTTCTGGCTTTAGATCAGTGTGGTGCTGGCCATAGCGGCCATGGAGAGTGAACCAATGGAAGGAAGACCTTTTTCTCTGTCTATAACTCTACCTGCTAAATAAAAAAAAAGGCATACTTAAAAGTTTATTTTCTATCAGTGGTAAATGAAATTGTATTCAAAAATACCATGAAAACTCAAAAATATTCAAAATATTGATTCAACCAGATGGGATTCACTTATTTTCATACCTATGTTAGGTTTCAGAAAACATTACAGAAAGATAATGTCAACCATTGGTCAATTGCATCCACTCAACTATTACAGTTAACACCACACAGAAATGTTTACTCTGTTTTACAAGTGTTTGCAATTCAAGAAGGTTTATATCTAGAAAGAAGTCTGTCTCCTATTGTGATCCCTTTCCTATATTTCTACATTCAACTCAGAAAAATGTTCTCTGAGAGAACAGTAGATGAAGCAGCTTTAGTTAACAGGGTACTGTTGCCATATAAATAGCTTTGTCACTCATGAAACCAGTCTGCATCCTGCTTCGCCCTCTTAACTATTTTCTGTTTCGTCTTTAAGTTATGCTGTTTTCCACGGCGTCACTGTGTTCTGTGATTACCGTGGGCAGTGTTAAGGCAATGATAGCTTCATGGCAAGTAAAGAGCATTTGAAGACTCAGCACTGGAAATGATGTTTTAAGGTCATCTGATCCAAAATTCTTTCCTTCCCATAGCAGAAGACATCACCTCCATAAATCCTCATGTTTAAAACTCCAGAAGGAAGATACCACAGGATTTGTCATCTTAACTTCCTTCCAACTCATACTAGCCAACTGCAGTATTCACTAACCTACAATGTTTCAATGTGTCCACCGTGCACTTTGTAGCTAAACCTAGGTAATCTGTGATATTCCACTGCAGCAGTCACTCTCATCTCCCATGTATTTCAAGGTCGGCTGACATGAATTGTGTCCCCACCACTCCCCAGTGAGGTTTGCAGGCATGACTCTCCCAGGTTTGGAGATCATGCTCTGAGGGCTAATCACATCCTTGGTACCTCTCCATTTTCTCTTTATAGTTATCTCCAAAGTTTCCAATCATTAGCCATTCAACAGTGATGATTTCTCAATCTATGCATTACAACTTAATCCTTGATATTATTATAATATTTTAAATACCAGCAACCCAGACTTCCTAACTCTTTATCAGCAATAACTTATTCTCTAATATTGCTCTACAATGTGGTCTTATATTTTCCCTGTGACTGAAAACCATTTACTTTCCTATCTGGTTAACTTAAACAAACCATCCTTGAGCCAAAGCCTCCGCCCATTCTGTTTTTCTGCTCTTAGGCACAAAAAGACACCATGTATCAGGGAAGGGAAGTGCAATTTTCCCTTTATCTCATCCATACCCAGCAATAATTCCAAGTAAATAACAACCACATTTCAATCATTCTCTAAAGTACTATGTGTCACACTGCACCACTGTCTTCACATTTCAACTTCATGCCAAATCTACATTCATGGTGAATCTATCAGAGGCTTTGTTCATGGCTACAATCAGTTGGATGGACATCTTTAAAGAAAAATCATATAGTTGAGAAATTTTTAAAAATTTGTTATATCAGCCTCATAAAAATCCTCAATATTTCCCTGAGAGACCCCAGTGTTTCTCCAGTAAGTTAGCTTTCCATGGAACTCTGACCTTCTTATATCTCTTTATTCTCAGAATATTGTTTTTCCTTTGCTTCAATGAAAAAATAGAACTTTCATTCAGATGCAAACTCTGTCACCTTTCTCTCTCGGACAAACAGGAGTAGTGCACTGTAAATACTGCTGGGATTTCCCTGATGCAGAGACACAGGGCGGGGCGGGAGGGATTCTTCTGCTGAAAGGTCATCTCTGCCTCAGCTCTGCTCCCACAGTAGTGGTCCTTGTTAGGACTCTATTCCTCTCAATTCTATTTTCTGTCTCTCAGAAATATTTGTTCTCTATCAGGCTCTCCGCATGAGGATTTAAATATGACTTTGTCACATTTATCATAAATACATTATCATCTCAGCAATGCTTTAAAAAATGGCAATAGCTTTGACTCTACACCCAGAGATTCTGTCATATTCTGGACAGTTTAAAAAATATCCCCAAGGATTCTACAGTGCAGAGTTAGAAAGCACCACGTAGAAAACATCCAAATCAGAACTTTCCCTTGCAGGAACACCTGTTCTGTCCCAACACTGTTACATCGATTTCCTTTTTCATAGCGAAGAATTTCAAAGAGAAATTTATACTAATTGTCTCATGTCCTTCTCCACGATAAACTTACCCACACTCTTCACAAAATCTTCACAAAATCTGTCCCTATCAAGCACAAACATTACTGCCACCTAACTGAAGCAAATGCCTATCTTTAGTCCACATTTTACATAATTTCTCTGCATTTGATGCACTTAGCCACTTGACATTTTCTGAAATACTTTTTCTATTAAGTTCTTCTTCCTCTTTTTCCACCTACTACTCTAGAAATAGCTTTTGAAATTATTTTATTCTGTGTCTCTTATATGAAATGTTTACATATTGGAATTTATAACTTATTGGAATTCTTTTCATATAAAAATATTAACTTCGCATTGGTAAACTTCCTATCCCGTGTTCTCAGGTAGAAATTGAAGCACCATATATCGATTACCATAGGGTAGAACTCAAAAATTTCACTTTAAGTTTATGGCTAAAAACAGCAAACGTTTCCATCTCATTTCTACTCCATGTTTGCTACCAGGTTTCAGCAGGGCAGGGAGCTCAGCCATCAAGGGGTCATTGAAGGAATCAGATGAGCAGAATAACTATCTCCTCATACATGGCCTATCTTCATGGTGCCAAAAAAAAAAAAAAATATCAGCCCCGGAGTGACAAACATCATTTCTGCGTTCAACTCAATGGACAGAGATTTAGTTACATGCTCCATCCAATCACAAATTGGCCATGAGAAGGAGTTCCACCATGAGCTGGAACCAGAGAATGGCTTAGTGGAGAGCCGTGTGGAAGAATGCCACCTGAGTGAAAAGAATTTTGTTGCCCATCACAGAGATGCTGACCAAGATTTCCTAGGTGAGAGCTGGAACAGTGCACAGATGATTTGTAGCAAGCACTACAGAGGTTGGTGTGTATACTAAAACTAACAGCTTCCCTATGGGTTCTGTAGCCGGGCTTTAGAGAAGTGGAAGTTCGGGGCAAAAACGCGTTTATACAAACACATGGGGAAATATCATACAGCATTCAAAGCAAGACACTTTTCACAGGAAATGGTGCACGATCAATATTTTGCTAGGGTGCCTCCATGAAGTAGTACTTATCCAACTGAAGCTGGGTTATGGTTATAAGATGCAGAAGACAGATGATAAGAAATATTCAGTAATTTTGCCAAACTCAGATGTTTCAATTGTATCAAAGATGAGCCAAAATAGATTCTCTTGTTCTAATAGTATTTCTGTTACACTGCCTATACAATATCCTGTGTGTTCTGATTGCAAGTGTATAATTCGCTATAGCATTCTGTAGTTGATTTTACCGTTTTAAAAATAAGAGAATTTTTTCACAACAATTTTACAGTAAAGCTGTACTTAGGAAATTTATATTTATTAAATAAAAGTTAAAAAATTTACCTTGTAGACTCCTATTTGAGATTATTTCTATCCCTGTTGTATTTCTGTCATGTGTATCTGACCTGAACCTAACCATGTAAATTTCTGAAAGTTAGAAGAGACACACCAAAGAAATTCTCCCAGCAGGTGTGAGTTCCCTAATTCCGCCCCAGCTGTACTAAGGATTCAGCTTAATCTCAACTGTAATTCTAGTGTGTGTGTGTGTGTGTGTGTGTGTTGGCGGGGGGGGGGGTCCTTCTGCTTCACGGGAAAATCAGTAAAATACTTTTTCTATTATATCTCAATTAGAAGCAAATGAAGGCTGACAATTTCAGAGGATCTTCTTAATTTTTGTAATCTTTATGACTAATAAAACATCTGAGAGCTTTTACTGCTCTTTCAGGCAAATGACTTTCTATTCTTCTGTCACAATGGCTCCTATTATATATATATATATGTGTGTGAGTCATGCCAGCGCTGTGGCACAGCGAGTTAACTCCCTGGCCTGAAGCGCCAGCATCCTATATGGGTGCCTGTTCTAGTCCCAGCTGCTCCACTTCCGATCCAGCTGTTTGCTGTGGCCTGGGAAAGCAGTAGAAGATGGCCCAAGTCCTTGGGCCCATGTACCTGCCTGGAAGACCCAGAAGAAGCTCCTGGCTCCTGGCTTTGGATCGGTGCAGTTTCGGTCATTGCAGCCAATTGGGGAGTGAATCAGTGGATGGAAGACCTCTCTCTCTCTTTCTCTCTCTCTCTCCCCCTCTCCGCTCTGTGTAACTCTGACTTTCAAATAAATAAATAAATAAATATTTGAAAATATATGTGTGTGTGTGTGTGTGAACCGAGTTCTTGATGAAAGAATAAGTAAGAAGGACGAGAAGAACATAAAGAAGTCTTTGGTTTAATACTGTCCTAATTGTCCTATGGTGAAACAATTTATACATAAAATAAGTGTCAATAAATGTTTTAAATAACAGTTTTCTAAGTAGTCTGGTAATAACATTTATTTTTGAGTTCATCCTAAAAGTAATCACTCACAAATTAAGTAAAAATACAAGCTCAATTTATCAGACTGTCACAGATGAAGTGAAACTTCTGAATAGACTGGAAGATTACATCTATTGAAGCAAAAATAAATGTAACATTGTCTATGTAACTACAGATGACAGCCACTTAGCTATTTCATGATTTATTTTACTTGCTAATCATTTCTCAAGAAACTCACATGACATACACATGATCAGCAAAGTTAAACAATAAAGTGATTGGGCTAACATCATAAAGTGAAGTCTTACCACACTGAAATAAGCTTGGTTAATTAATATATGGAAATAAAAGACATTAATAATGGAGTCTGCATTTTGAACTGCCCACTATCTATTCTGAATTATTTTTTTAAATACATTCATTCATTCCTTTTTCTTTCCTATACTTGAAAATTGCATTTCAATTTATATACATACTTACCCTTCATACAGTATATGTTGACTTAATATAATTATTCTTAAAGGCAACATAATATGGTACAGCAGGTTAAACTGTCTGCAACCTATGTCTGCAACCTATGTCTGCAGTGCCAGTTTTAGTCCTAGCTACTCTTCTTCTAACCCAGCTTTCTGTGAGTAACCCCAAGAAGCAATAAGTGATAATGGCTCAAGTACTTAAGTTCCTGTCACCGACAAGGGAGGCCCAGATGCAGTTCATGGCTCCTAGCTTCAGCCAGCCCAGCTTTGGCTCTTTGGCTCTTAAAGCCCTTTAGGGAGTGAACCAGTGGATGGACGATCTCTCTGTATCTCCCTGTATCTCTCTCTCTCTCTCTCTCTCTCTCTATCTCTTTCTCTCCCTTTCAAATAAATAAATCTTTAAAAATTACTTTTTTAAAGATTGGGACAGTATTAAAATTATTTTTTAAAGATTTATTTATTTATGTGAAAAGCAGAGTTATAGAGAGGCCGAGGCAGAGAGAGAGAAAGGTCTTCCTTCCACGGGTTCACTTCTGAGATGGCCAGAATGACCGTAGCTGAGCCAATCCGAAGCCAGAAGCCAGTAGCTTTTTCCAGTTCTCCCATGCAGGTGCAGGGGCCCAAGAACTTGGTCCATCTTCTGTTGCTTTCCCAGGCCATAGCAGAGAGCTGGATCAGAAACAAAGCAACTAGGACTCGAACTGGTGCCCATATGGGAGGCGGACACTACAGGCAGCAGCTTTACCTGCTATGCCACAGCACTGGCCCCTAAAAATTACTTTTAAAGCACTCTTCTAATCTCCTCATCTCTGGCATTTCTTTCCTTCTGTATAAGTCAGATAAATATGTCATATGCTTTTTCTCTTCCTGTATAAATCTATAGATTGATAAATATATTCAACATAATTTTGCCAAGAAAATTTGACACAGTTTTCTGCATCTTTCATTTCTCTCTCAACAATACCATTTGTGATACATCTGAAAGTGAACTGTTGAATCCAGACAAAATCTTTTTAGTATTTTCATAATACCCCATTATGTAAATAAGACAGAATTTAATAAACTTTCACAAGGAATGACATTTGTCTTTATGTTCTAATCCTGGAAGGGACAGGTTTCCTCAACCGGGTTTGCACGGATCATAGGTAAATATATTTAAAATTTAATAATTACTTTTAACTGCATCTTCAAAGAAGTTCTGTCATGATCTATAATATTTTCCCTACCTTTTTCCTACTCTGTTGTACAAAGTTATTCACCTCTTTTTAGTATTCTCCAGTCTGATGGTTGTAAAATGATCTGAAAATTAGAGAAATAAAGAAAGAGAAAGAGAGAGAGAAAAAGAGAGAGAGAGAGAGAGAGAGAAAGAGAGAAAGAGAGAGAGAGAGAGAGAGAAAGAGAGAGAGAGAGAGAGAGAGAGAAAGAGAGAAAGAGAGAAAGAGAGAAAGAGAGAAAGAGAGAAAGAGAGAAAGAGAGAAAGAGAGAAAGAGAGAAAGAGAGAAAGAGAGAAAGAGAGAAAGAGAGAAAGAAAGAAAGAAAGAAAGAAAGAAAGAAAGAAAGAAAGAAAGAAAGAAAAGAAGGCAGGGGAAGGGAGGGAGGGAGGGACATACAGTATCTATGAACTACATAAAAATCTGTTCTCTTTGTATTAATATCACATCAACGTGTTTCTGAACTGTGCCTGCACATATTGGAACCCACCCCAATATGCAATGACAAGGATTCCCCTCTTACATATTCTTCTCCCTAAAATGAGAGATGCCCACTTCCTGCAGTCAAGAAGTGAAGGCTTTGAAAGTTATCCCCTGTGGTTTCCTTTTCTTCGAATAAATTGCTTTGCATGACAACTTGTTCTTTACATTTATTATTTCATTTATTTGAGAGACACAGTTATAGAGAAAGAGAGGGAGGGAGGAAGGGGGGGAGAGAGAGAGAGAGGTGGGGGGGAGAGGCTTCTAGGATTCTACCTGTGATCTATAATATTTTCCATGTTGCAGATTGTGTGGGTATTGCTTTTTTCCTTTTCTATGATTTTTATTATTTTATTTTTCTTATATGTACATTTCTAGCATCTGAAAAAAAATGTACTAGAAGGTAATGATAGCGGAGCCAAGATGGCGGAATAGTGAGGGCGTGCACCGATAGTCCGGGAAAATTTAGTTTAATAAAAGGGGAGTTACGGTAGCCTCAGAAAAAAGAACCAGGAAAATATTGCAAAGGAAACTCTTCTGGATTGAGTGGCCGTGAATCAGAGGACCTACTGGGAGAACAAGGTCGCCCACCGCGCGGAAGCCGAGCCGCGGGACTGAGCCGCGGAAGCCGAGCCGCGGGACCGAGCTGCGCAAGCCGAGGCTCTGCGCGCCAGTGCTCGAAGGGGAGTGTGTGCCACACAGACAACAGCGGGGAGACTTGGGACGTCCAGGGCTCTGAGTCCACACATCGGCGCTGGAAGGGGAGCGGACCTGCGTGGAGAGCGTGGGAGCCCAGTGGCAGACTCAACACACCAGCGCTGGAACGCGAGGGGAGCCGAACCTCAATAGCCTGAGACACCGGCAGGCAAGTGGAGAGAGGAGACTAGAGGGAACGACCCCCCGGGGAGGGGGGGACTTCACCAGGCTAACTGGAAGAGAGAGAGAGGAAAAAAAAAAAAAGGTGACTGGTACAGACACGGGTTTCTCTCTCTCCGCTCACCTCTCAAGGGCGAGCAAGACAAAGAGCAGGCGCCATCTTGGACATACGTCATAAGCAGAGCGACCTCAGGTCTGCACCAGCCCTGAGCCTAGCAGAAAAACCTTACTCTGGGCGGGGCAAATTAACAGGAGATTAGGACCTAGTAAATTTGTGGTGCTACTGAACTGAGACTGTGAAAAAAGAGATGGTGGGGGAGAGAACTCACGGAATTCATGTGAGCACTCTCCAGAGACGCTACAATTCCGTAACTTTGGCAACCCAGTGGGAGACTGAAGGAGAATTTGAGCCCACTCTGAGGGCCGAACAGATTCCCTGTGTGGTCCTTGGGAAAGAGCTTCTGATCTCTGGCTCCTGTGGGTATATCATTTGCCTGCTAACTACCTCCAACTTCGTTCAGCTGTGCAGAATAACTTCCCTTTTGAATCAAAAAAAAAAAAGAAAGAAAGAAAGAAAGAGAGAGAGAGAGAGAGGTTTACCACACCTAACCTGGGAGTGTCACCTTTGGCACACCAAACAGAGCTCTCAGGCCACACCCATCTCAAGCCCTAAGGCTCCATCAAACACAGATAGTCCACTTAATCTAGAGTCATAGTATAACAAGAAAAAGCACCACAGTGAAGAAACCAAATATCTCCAATATGCCAAATAGCAAACGCAAAAACCAAAGTAATAAAAACAAGGAAGTCACCATGAAGCCCTCAAATGAAAAAGACACCCCAATTCAAGATTATGAGGATGATGACATAGAAGAAATGCAAGAAGCAGATCTCAAAAAATTGATAAGAACATTAAGAAGTTCTCAAAAACAAATTCTTGAACTACAGAAATCCTTAATGGACAAGATAGAAAATCTCTCTCGTGAAAATGAAATATTAAGGAGGAATCAAAATGAAACGAAACAACTAGTACAACAGGAAACTGGGATAGTGACTGAAGTGAAGAATTCAATAGATCAAATGAAAAACACAATAGAGAGCCTCACAAACAGAATGGGTGAAGCAGAAGAGAGAATATCGGACTTAGAAGACAGAGAACAGGAAAGGATACAGTCAGACCAAAGAAAAGAAGAGGAAATTAGAAATCTAAAACATATTGTTGGGAATCTTCAGGATACTATTAAAAAACCCAACATTCGGGTTCTAGGAGTTCCTGAAGGCATGGAGAGGGAGAAAGGATTAGAAGGCCTTTTTAGTGAGATATTAGCAGAAAATTTCCCAGGTTTGGAGAAGGACAGAGAAATCCTAGTACAGGAAGCTCACAGAACCCCTAATAAACACGACCAAAAGAGATCCTCACCACGACACGTTGTAATTAAACTCTCCACAGTGAAACATAAAGAAAAGATCCTAAAATGTGCAAGAGAGAAACGTCAGATTACTCTCAGAGGATCTCCAATCAGACTCACAGCTGACTTCTCATCAGAAACTCTACAAGCTAGGAGGGAATGGCGAGATATAGCCCAGGTACTAAGAGAGAAAAACTGCCAGCCCAGAATATTATATCCTGCAAAGCTATCATTTGTGAATGAAGGGGAAATAAAGACTTTTCATAGCAAACAGAAATTGAAAGAATTTGTTGCCACTCGTCCAGCCCTGCAAAAGATGCTTAAAGATGTGTTACACACAGAAACAAAGAAACACGGTCATCAATATGAAAGAAGGTAAAGGAAGGAAACCAAGGAAGGAAAACTCACAGCAAAAGATCACAGGGAATTCAAAGCATATATTAGAACTTATCTTTGGCAAATGGCAGGGCAAAGTTACCACTTATCATTAGTCACATTGAACGTGAATGGCCTGAACTGTCCAGTTAAAAGACACCGATTGGCTGATTGGGTTAAGGAACAAAACCCATCTATTTGCTGCTTACAAGAAACACATCTTTCCAACAAAGATCCATACAGACTGAAAGTGAAAGGCTGGAAAAAGATATACCATGCCAACAGAAATGAAAAAAGAGTGGGCGTAGCCATCTTAATATCAGGCACCATAAACTTTACCACAAAAACCGTTAAGAGAGACAAAGAGGGACACTACATAATGATTAAGGGATCAATTCAACAGGAAGATATAACAATTATCAATGTATATGCACCTAACTACAGGGCACCGGTTTATCTAAAAGATTTGTTAACGGACTTAAAGGGAGACTTAGACCCCAATACAATAGTACTGGGGGACTTCAATACTCCACTCTCAGAAATAGACAGATCAATAGGACAGAAGATCAACAAGGATACAGTAGATTTAAACGACACTATAGCCCAAATGGATCTAACAGATATATACAGAACTTTCAATCCTACAGCTAAAGATTTTACATTCTTCTCAGCAGTACATGGAACCTTCTCTAGGATTGACCACATACTAGGCCATAAAGCAAGTCTCAGCAAATACAAAAGAATTAGAATCATACCATGCAGCTTCTCAGACCATAAAGGAATGAAGTTGGAAATTAGCAACTCAGGAATCCCTAGAGCATATGCAAACACATGGAGATTGAACAACATGCTCCTGAATGAACAATGGGTCATAGAAGAAATCAAAAGAGAAATCAAAAACTTTCTGGAAGTAAATGAGGATAACAGCACAACATACCAATACTTATGGGATGCAGCAAAAGCAGTGTTAAGAGGAAAGTTTATAGCAATAGGTGCCTACATCAAGAAATTGGAAAGGCACCAAATAGATGAGCTTTCAATTCACCTCAAGGATCTAGAAAACCTACAGCAAACCAGACCCAAATCTAGTAGAAGAGAAATAATTAAAATCAGAGAAGAAATCAACAGGATTGAATCAAGAAAAACATTACAAAAAATCAGCCAAACGAGGAGCTGGTTTATTGAAAAAATGAACAAAATTGACACCCCATTGGCCCAACTAACTAAAAAAAGAAGAGAAAAGACCCAAATCAATAAAATCAGAGATGAAAAAGGAAATGTAACAACAGACACCACAGAAATAAAAAGAATCATCAGAAATTACTACAAGGACTTGTATGCCAGCAAACAGGGAAACCTATCAGAAATGGATAGATTCCTGGACACATGCAACCTACCTAAATTGAACCAGGAAGACATCGAAAACCTAAACAGACCCATAACTGAGACAGAAATTGAAACAGTAATAAAGGCCCTCCCAACAAAGAAAAGCCCAGGACCAGATGGATTCACTGCTGAATTCTACCAGACATTTCAAGAAGAACTAACTCCAATTCTTCTCAAACTATTCAGAACAATCGAAGAAGAGGGAATCCTCCCAAATTCTTTCTATGAAGCCAGCATCACCTTAATTCCTAAGCCAGAGAAAGATGCAGCACTGAAAGAGAATTACAGACCAATATCCCTGATGAACATAGATGCAAAAATCCTCAATAAAATTCTCGCCAATAGAATGCAACAACACATCAGAAAGATCATCCACCCAGACCAAGTGGGATTTATCCCTGGTATGCAGGGATGGTTTAATGTGCGCAAGACAATCAATGTGATACACCACAGTAACAGACTGCAGAAGAAAAACCATATGATTATCTCAATAGATGCCGAGAAAGCATTTGATAAAATACAACACCCGTTCATGATGAAAACTCTAAGCAAACTGGGTTTGGAAGGAACATTCCTCAATACAATCAAAGCAATCTATGAAAAACCCACAGCCAACATCCTATTGAATGGGGAAAAGTTGGAAGCATTTCCACTGAGATCTGGTACCAGACAGGGATGTCCACTCTCACCACTGCTATTCAATATAGTTCTGGAGGTTCTAGCCAGAGCTATTAGGCAAGAAAAAGAAATTAAAGGGATACAAATTGGGAAGGAAGAACTCAAACTATCCCTCTTTGCAGATGACATGATTCTTTATTTAGGGGACCCAAAGAACTCTACTAAGAGACTATTGGAACTCATAGAAGATTTTGGCAAAGTAGCAGGGTATAAAATCAATGCACAAAAATCAACAGCCTTTGTATACACAGACAATGCCATGGCTGAGGAAGAACTTCTAAGATCAATCCCATTCACAATAGCTACAAAAACAATCAAATACCTTGGAATAAACTTAACCAAGGACGTTAAAGATCTCTACGATGAGAATTACAAAACCTTAAAAAAAGAAATAGAAGAGGGTTCCAAAAAATGGAAAAAATCTTCCATGCTCATGGATTGGAAGAATCAATATCATCAAAATGTCCATTCTCCCAAAAGCAATTTATAAATTCAATGCAATACCAATATCTGGAAAAATTGGTGCTGAAATTTATATGGAGGCACAAGAGACCTCGAATAGCTAAAGCAATCTTGTACAACAAAAACAAAGCTGGAGGCATCACAATACCAGATTTCAGGACATACTACAGGGCAGTTGTAATCAAAACAGCATGGTACTGGTACAGAAACAGATGGATAGACCAATGGAACAGAATTGAAACACCAGAAATCAACCCAAACATCTACAGCCAACTTATATTTGATCAAGGATCTAAAACTAATTCCTGGAGCAAGGACAGTCTATTCAATAAATGGTGCTGGGAAAATTGGATTTCCACGTGCAGAATCATGAAGCAAGACCCCTACCTTACGCCTTACACAAAAATCCACTCAACATGGATTAAAGACCTAAATCTACGACCTGACACCATCAAGTTACTAGAGAACATTGGAGAAACCCTTCAAGATATTGGCACAGGCAAAGAGTTTCTGGAAAAGACCCGGGAGGCACAGGCAGTCAAAGCCAAAATTAACTATTGGGATTGCATCAAATTGAGAAGTTTCTGTACTGCAAAAGAAACAGTCAGGAGAGTGAAGAGACAACCGACAGAATGGGAAAAATATTTGCAAACTATGTGACAGATAAAGGGTTAATAACCAGAATCTACAAAGAGATCAAGAAACTCCACAAAAACAAAACCAACAACCCAATTAAGAGATGGGCCAAGGACCTCAATAGACATTTTTCAAAAGAGGAAATCCAAATGGCCAACAGGCACATGACAAAATGTTCAAGGTCATTAGCAATCAGGGAAATGCAAATCAAAACCACAATGAGGTTTCACCTCACCCCGGTTAGAATGGCTCACATGCAGAAATCTACCAACAACAGATGCTGGCGAGGATGTGGGGAAAAAGGGACACTAACCCACTGTTGGTGGGAATGCAAACTGGTCAAGCCACTATGGAAGTCAGTCTGGAGATGCCTCAGAAACCTGAAGATAACCCTACCGTTCGACCCAGCCATCCCACTCCTTGGAATTTACCCAAAGGAATTTAAATTGGCAAACAAAAAAGAGGTCTGCACCCTAATGTTTATTGCAGCTCAATTCACAATAGCTAAGACCTGGAACCAACCTAAATGCCCATCAACGGTAGACTGGATAAAGAAATTATGGGATATGTACTCTTTAGAATACTATACCGCAGTAAGAAACAACGAAATCCAGTCATTTGCAACAAAATGGAGGAATCTGGAACACATCATGCTGAGTGAAATAAGCCAGTCCCAAAGGGACAAATACCATATGTTCTCCCTGATCGGTGACAACTGACTGAACACCAAAAAGGAAACCTCCTGAAGTGAAATGGACACTATGGGAAACGGTGACTTGATCAGCATAGCCCTGACTGTTAATGAACAACTTAATACATCATCCCTCTTAGTAATTTTTTTGTCTGTTCTACTTAATATGACTGGTTTAATTCTGTAATTAATACACAGTTATTCTTTTTTTTTTTTTTTTTTTTTTTTTTACAGGCAGAGTGGACAGTGAGAGAGAGAGACAGAGAGAGAAAGGTCTTCCTTTTGCCGTTGGTTCACCCTCCAATGGCCGCCGCTGCAGCCGGCGCACCGCGCTGATCCTGGCAGGAGCCAGGAGCCAGGTGCTTTTCCTGGTCTCCCATGGGGTGCAGGGCCCAAGCACCTGGGCCATCCTCCACTGCACTCCCTGGCCATAGCAGAGAGCTGGCCTGGAAGAGGGGCAACCGGGACAGAATCCGGCGCCCCAACCGGGACTAGAACCCGGTGTGCCGGCGCCGCAAGGTGGAGGATTAGCCTATTGAGCCACGGCGCCGGCGACACAGTTATTCTTAAGTGTTGAAATTTAAAGGAAATGTGATCCCTGTTAAACATAAGAGTGGGAATAAGAGAGGGAAGAGATGTATAATTTGGGACATGCTCAAGCTGACTTTCCCCAAATGGTAGAGTTAAAAACATACCAGGGGATTCCAATTCAATCCCATCAAGGTGGCATGTACCAATGCCATCTCACTATTCCAAGTGATCAATTTCAGTTCACAATTGATCATAATGAAAGGACTAAGAGTCAAAGGGAGCACATAAACAAGTCTAGTACCTGCTAACACTAACCGATGGAATAAATAAAGGGGAGAGTGATCCAACATGGGAAGTGAGATACTCAGCAGACTCATAGAATGGCAGATGTCCTGAATAGCACTCTGGCCTCAGAATCAGCCCTAAAGGCATTCGGATCTGGCTGAAAAGCCCATGAGAGTATTTCAGGCATGGAAAGCCAAGACACTCTGGCAAAAGATCTCTGTGAGTGAGATCCCAGTGGAAAGAACAGGTCATCAAAGAAGGAGGTACCTTTCTCTGAAGGGAGGAGAGAACCTCCACTTTGACTATGACCTTGTCTAAACAAGATAAGAGTCGGAGAACTCAGAGGGCTTCCATAGCCTTGGAAACTCATGACTGGAGCATAGGGAGACTACTGATGCCATAGACAGGAGTGTCAATTGGTAAAGTCAACAACAGGAGTCACTGTGCACTTACTCCTCATGTAGGATCTCTGTCCTCAATGTGCTGTGTATTGAGATTTAATGCTATAACGAGTACTCAAACAATATATTTCACTTTGTGTTTCTATGGGGGTGCAAACTGTTGAAATCTTTACTTAATGTATACTAAACTGATCCTCTGTAAAAAAAAAAAAAAAAAAAAAAAAAGAAATTAGCAATTCCCAACTTGACTCTCACTGGGATTAAACATGACAATAGGTCTTATCTGATTTCATCATCATTTAAAAAAATCATCTATTACTTTTCACTTTATGTTTCTGTGTGGGAGCAAACTGTTGAAATCCATACTTAGTGTATACTAAGCTGATCTTCTGTATATTAAGATAATTGAAAATGAATCTTGATGTGAATGGAAGGGGAGAGGGAGTGGGAAAGGGGAGGGTAGTGGGTGGGAGGGACGGTATGTGGGGGAAGCCATTGTAATCCATAAATCGTACTTTGGAAATTTATATTCAAGTAGGAGTTAATTCAATCACTGCACTGAGCTTAGGTTCTAGCTGCTTCTTTGGTCTTCTTTTATAATTTATCTGCTAGAAATTCCAAGAAAGTATTA
The DNA here is from genome assembly GCF_051225735.1 of Oryctolagus cuniculus. Classification (NCBI taxonomy): domain Eukaryota; kingdom Metazoa; phylum Chordata; class Mammalia; order Lagomorpha; family Leporidae; genus Oryctolagus; species Oryctolagus cuniculus. Next base: position 136,022,808 of record NC_142874.1, read on the forward strand.
TACAAATTCAGATGATACCTGGATACTTTATGGTTTTTATTGAAATATTTGTAAGATTTCTATATTGAGATTTTTTGTTATATTAAATAACATAAAATATATAGTTTCCTTCTCTCATTTATGTTTACTGCTTCATTTATAATAGTGACTATATGTTATTTTATATATGTTTACATAAAATATATGTTTATAAATGTGTATTTGCAGTTATATGCTTATGTTTATGTTTTTTCACATTTGTATGTTGATGTGATTGATTTATGTGGACAGATACCACCTTTCCATTTCTGAAATTAAACCTGTTCGGTCATGGTATGCTATTCTTGATATACGGCTCAACCTTATTGCTAATATCTTATTCAAAATTTTCGCAACTATTTGCACAAGTAGCAATAACATTTTGATTAGGTTTAAAATGTAAATAAACTGGTTTATTATATTTCATGAATATATCTTTAGCTACTTACAGTAATAAAATGGTTCAGCAGTTTTGCTGACACTGTGGAAGCCAGCAACATTTCAGCAATCCCTGAGATAAAGAAATCTGAAATTCCTTGACCCTGCACATGGAGGTTTCTTAGTGTCTAACCCCAGGGCCTGTGTACTTCAAAGCCATGGAGATGCGGCATCACCAAGTCTCAGCAATCAAACATTCACAAAATGTTCAGAGACAAGTCAGCCAATGAAATGTATGTAATTATGAATAACTTTATCACTGACCTCAGGAAAACAGCAACATGGCCATTGCATCATTTCTGAAGCCTTGGGAAGCCTCTGACTGCCCCAGACTTAGTCCCAGAATAAGCAGGATGCCTTCAACCTTGTCTCAGCCCCTTGCCCGCTGTCAGTTCTGATCCCACAAATGATGTGCTCCACCTGCTATTAAAATTTTGAAGATATCCCCTGGTCATAAACAGATACTTTATGAAAGTAAGTTTTAATAGAGAATGAAGGTAACAGTATCAAGAGTTGATTTTTTTTTAATTTAAAACAGGAAGGGTTCTAGGACCCAGAGGTAGATTAGGAAAGCACGTAAAACAAAGGCCTGAATCCAGAAAGAGAGATATGACTTGCTCTTGTTCTCATCTGCATTTCCCAGCATGCCCTCGCTATCTTGACCCTAATTTGATCATTAAAATGTATTATGCATGCATAAAAATATCATATTGTGCCCCATTATTGGGTGTCAATTAAACAAATAAGCTAAAAAAAACTTTAAAAAGCATGTGGATAGGACCATGTACACTAATCCATGAGCTAAGGGAGATACTGAAGATGTAGCAAAAAGGGACAAATCCCAAGGCGAGGAAGGTCCTGATGAGAGCCGTGTGCAAACTGTTAGGCTTCATCTCATTGCCCTAAGACAACAGTCTCACCTACCCATGGGAAAGAGGGCTCAAGACTGTCATTTCCAAATGATATGCAGGTTGGTCTTCTAAGTTACTGCTTTCTACCCAGTTACAAAATTAGCTTATGCATACTCTGTGTTTGTAAACATGTCTGATAACACATTTACTTAAAAAGAGCTTTAACTATTTCATTACATGAAAGTGCCCCAAGAATTTTAAAATATGACTTTCATCTAAAGTTGTTAACATTATTGGTTTCATTTAATGATTGCAACACTATATTCTTTCTAAAGTAGAAGCCAGAATCTAGATTTTTTGAATCCAGATTTTCCCTTCCCCTTGAAAAACATAAGATGGTTGATTTAACGATTGTTATCATCAAAGAATCTGTAGATAAATTTATATCTTCTTTCCCCAGATCAACATTTGGGACATTGGCAAAGAGAAGTGGTGGTGTGTGATGCAACAGGAGTGTCAAATTCATAGAGCAAAGGCTTGCTCAGTGCCTTCCAGCTCACCGCCATCCCTTTCCACCTCAAGATGAATAGTCAGACTGAGTAGAAATGAAGCACGCCTTTGGTGAAAAGGAGTGGGGGAGGGGAGGTCCATTTTTCCTAATCCTTTAATTCAGGCAAAACTGCTAAACAAAAAATATAGATCTTCCTCAATCAGCAATGCTGATTCTTTGGCCTCTAAGGCCACAGTTCCCCACAGGTTAATAGATTTTTTGACAACAAAAGAGAAGCTGGAATCAATGTGAGCACTTCATCATGTCAAGGGTTTTTTTGGCCGAGGAGGAAGCATAATGATCATTTGTCACCAGCCCCGCCATCCCTCATTAAGGGAAGTGTTTATGAACAGCTGAGTTCCAGCCCAAGATGAAGGCTTTGGTAGCCACGAGGACTGGGTGGTAATCATTGCACTTATCAGAATGTCAGGGTTGTCACTTTGTAAAGTGAATCTCGTGACTTGTCAGACATTCCACCTGGTTTGCAGAGGAATGTCAGCATTGATTTCATTTCTAGTACTTTTGATGTGTGGGGTTATAGCAGAATGCACACAGTTACAAGAAACAGTTGTCAGACTATGTGAGTCAGGTTTCAGACTTTGTTTTTTACTGGGGTGGTGGTTTAGGAAAATTACACAAAAACAAACAAAAAGCAGCAACAAAAACAAAACAAGAAATGGCCCCAAACACATTTGAGTTCGAATGAGATCTAAGAAACCAGACATCTTAATATTGAACATTGTGACATGGTTGGCAGAAGTAGTGTAGAACTTCTTTTAAATAACCCATCCTGGTAAAACATCATATTGGAAAAATAATCATTATGATTTAATTCAAATCTGTGGGATAAAACCAAATAAAATTTTAAAAAGTTATGTTGTCAAATGTAGCTTTTAAAGTACTGAAACTTGGGGCTAGAATCGTGGACCATGGGTTAATCTGCCACTTGCAACACCAGCATTCCATATGGGTTCCACTTTGAGTCCTTGATGATCCACTTCCCATCCAGCTCCCTACTATTGTACCTGGGAAAGGAGCAGAAAATGGTCCAACTTCTTGGGATGCTGTACCAACGTGGGAGACCCGGATGAAGTTCTAGACTCCTGACTTCAGCCTGGTCCAGCCCCAGTTGTTTTGTGAAGAATAAAATACATGCTATTTTCATATTCACAAGGCATAAAAACATTTTGAAAACAAAATACAAAACTACTAATGATAAATTAGAAAAAATAACACATTAATGTACAGTAGAACTAGCAAATCTCCACTAAAGATAACATTACATAAGTGAAAGGGTACTCTAAATGGTAGAATGAATGAAATACAAATAATGAATAATTTCCAGAGTATATAAACACATGTTCATTTACCTATCTGTGCCATATAAACATGTGTGTAATGTGAATCTTACTGACAGCTACATTATATAGTATATGTGTATATTTCTTGTATTTATATAAAATTTCTACAAAAATATTGATGATTTATACAAAAGTGACAAAAAGTCTTGAATGAAAATGTTATGAAACAGAATATCCTAATAAGTAATCAGGGTAAGAAAATGTCTATGACTTCATTAGCTATAAAGAAAATGCAAGCTTAACATACACACTAACATATACAGCCAACATAATACCACTTCTCACGCAATAGAATGGCTCTCATGTTATTTAACTGTGGTCGTACTAAATCTATTTAGGAAAGAACCACACAGTATCACCATCGCTCGAGAGTGTTTATGTATCTACTAGATTTCAGTTCAGTTACTCTACAATGGCTTTGTTGGCTAGCTGTGCCTGTTGCATGTGTCTCTCATCCATCTCCTCAGATCATAAGGCTAAACTGGCCATATTCTTCTCACGGAAGCAAATGAGGCACAGAGCAAACTCAACCAGGAAAGTGTTGCTTATTCCTCTAGTTACACTGTAAAACCGTATTACTTCCTTGACCAAAGCAATTTTCGTGGCCAAGTCAAAATTCCAATTTTGTGAAATATACTCCACTCATTGAAATGAAGGAAACAGAATGTTTATTTAGTTAATAATTTAATGTACAGCAGTGATGATAATATCATATGTTAGTGAGTTTGTTAATTATCAGAAACTCTCACAATGATGGTGGATGTAACCTCTTTTAATTACTAGTTGACACCAGCTGAAAAAGCTAAATATAGGTGTATTTTTGACACAGTAATTGTATCTTTGTTATATATCCCACAAAATTAATACATGTTCATCAAAAGATACAAAATATATTAATACATAAATATAACTGATTACTACAGTGTAATAAATAAGTTGTTGTATGTGCATACCATAGGAAGCTACCTAATAATGAGAATGAATTATTATTGTTTCATGAACAACATAGATGAATCTTTGTCATTTTCTGGATGAATATTATGCTTCAATAAAATATTAAAATGAAAACCCAGGGAATGATGAATGCAAATTTGAAAATAACAATTAAGCAGGAAAGGAAATTTCAGATGGAAATTTCAAGAATCACACAACATGAAAAAATGCTGTTGATAATGTCCTAATTAAGTTTAATTGTAGATTTACAGCTGTTCATTTTATTGTTTTATCCACTATTAATTAAATAAATATCAACTATTGGCATACCAACAACTATAGTAATGAATGGCTATATAACAACTGCATTTTGAAAACAAGAGAGAGAACAGAGTAGGTTTTCAAATAATTTTTGTGATAAATTACTAAATATGCTTAATTAATTTCAATATTCTACATTTTATAATAATAAAAATCATCTTACTGTAGTTCCAATAAATAAAATAATATTTTGCTTAATATTTTATAATATTCTGTTGTTTCCCCAAAATTCTAAATGTCACCTTCTAATTCCTTCTACTATTGCCACAAATATCTGTAGTCCTCTGGGTGCAGGGGAGATCATATTTAATTTATCAAACTTCTGATGGAGAAGAGTAGTGCAATGGTACAAAAATTGAAAGTCTTCTACGTACATGCCTGTATTGTCCCACTCATGGATCGCATGATTTATTTTTTTTTAAACTTTTATTTAATGCATATAAATTTCCAAAGTACAACATATGGATTACAATGGCTTCCCCCACATACCGTCCCTCCCACCCACAACCCTCCCCTTTCCCACTCCCTCTCCCCTTCCATTCACATCAAGATTCATTTTTGATTATCTTAATATACAGAAGATCAGCTTAGTATACATCAAGTATGGATTTCAACAGTTTGCTCCCACACAGAAACATAAAGTGAAAAATAATAGATGATTTTTTTTAAATGATGATGAAATCAGAGCAGACCTATTGTCATGTTTAATCCCAGTGAGAGTCAAGTTGGGAATTGATAATTTCTTTTTTTTTTTTTTTTTTACAGAGGATCAGTTTAGTATGCATTAAGTAAGGATTTCAACAGTTTGCACCCCCATAGAAACACAAAGTGAAATATATTGTTTGAGTACTCGTTATAGCATTAAATCTCAATGTACAGCACATTAAGGACAGAGCTCCTACATGAGGAGTAAGTGCACAGTGACTCCTGTTGTTGACTTTACAAATTGACACTCCTGTCTATGGCATCAGTAGTCTCCCTATGCTCCAGTCATGAGCTTCCAAGGCTATGGAAGCCCTCTGAGTTCTCCGACTCTTATCTTGTTTAGACAAGGTCATAGTCAAAGTGGAGGTTCTCTCCTCCCTTCAGAGAAAGGTACCTCCTTCTTTGATGACCTGTTCTTTCCACTGGGATCTCACTCACAGAGATCTTTTGCCAGAGTGTCTTGGCTTTCCATGCCTGAAATACTCTCATGGGCTTTTCAGCCAGATCCGAATGCCTTTAGGGCTGATTCTGAGGCCAGAGTGCTATTCAGGACATCTGCCATTCTATGAGTCTGCTGAGTATCTCACTTCCCATGTTGGATCACTCTCCCCTTTATTTACTCCATCGGTTAGCATTAGCAGGTACTAGACTTGTCTATGTGCTCCCTTTGACTCCCAGTCCCTCCACCATGACCAACTGTGAACTGAAACTGATCACCTGGAACAGTGAGATGGCATTGGTACATGCCACCTCGATGGGATTGAATTGGAATCCCGTGGTATGGATCACATGATTTAATTCCTAGGTCTGAGAGTGGGGCAAAGAACACTTAAAACCACATGGCCATTAATGAATGGTCCTACAGAATGATGTGGCAGTTTAGTTCATGTTCCATCAACCCCACAAGAAAGAACCCCTTTTGTCCATGCCAGAAATAAATGTTAAATTAATTTTTCCTAATCAGTATGAATATATCCATACAGTGTTAAATAGAAAGAGAGACATCAGGCAGGAGGAATGGGTAGTTGTTCCTAGCTATACAAGTCCACTGTCTCATGACGACGAAGTATGAAGGCACAGACACAGAAGGACAAGTGAATATTGAAACAAAGTTTAATGACGAGAGGTAGTAGCTGATATACCAGAAGAGAACTGAGTTCCTAGTCTGCATTCAGAATAGAAATTTTGTGGATTCTGGGTATTTCTCCTCCATCCTTCCCTCCTGGGATGTAGCTGGGTGGAGGGATTCCTGGGAATGCAATTTCTAAAATTCCTCCCAGAATGAGATAGGCCCCTTGGCCCAGGGAAGATAAGATTCCAATAAGTTGCCCACAGAAAAATGACAAGGATACGAGTGATCCAATTACTGAACAATGGAAAAATTTTTATATATGTGGTTTGCCCTCACATTCCTTCCTTACTCAACCACACAATATACTTATCCTGTAAGATTACTGAATAAGAGTGATACTTTGGGGCCGGCCCCGCGGCTCACTAGGCTAATCCTCTGCCTTGCGGCGCTGGCACACCAGGTTCTAGTCCCGGTCGGGGTGCTGGATTCTGTCCCAGTTGCCCCTCTTCCAGGCCAGCTCTGTGCTGTGGCCCAGGAGTGCAGTGGAGGATGGCCCAAGTCCTTGGGCCCTGCACCCCATGGGAGACCAGGATAAGTACCTGGCTCCTGCCATCGGATCAGCGTGGTTCACCAGCCACAGTGCACCAGCTGCGGCGGCCATTGGAGGGTGAACCAACAGCAAAGGGAGACCTTTCTCTCTGTCTCTCTCTCTCACTGTCCACTCTTCCTGTCAAAAAAATAAATAAAAAAAGAGTGATACTTTGGATATTTAATGCTGGTTTCCTCTCAAGGCTTTTTTCTACATTTCTTTCCTTTTCCATCCCATTTTTTGGCCCCTATTATACATAGAGGCTAATGTCTACTTAGGTACCTTAACAGAGATAGTTATATTTTATTTTAACCACTTCATTAGTGAGATTATAATTTATTTAGAATTAATTTTCTTTTCATTTTTAACTCTCAATTTTTGCTAATTTGTAAATGTTTCTTTCATAACAAAATGAATTCAAACCTATTGTAGTTTATTCAAAGCTACAGTTCTTAAATTTATCTTCCTGCAATTATTTATGATGATTTTGTTTCTTTTTAAGACTATGTAACTTTTAAAGTTTTTTCACTCTTTAACAAGCATAATTTTTACCCCAGTTATTCATTAGTTGTCTTGTTTTGTTTAAAATTTTTGATTTAGAAAGAACTATCATTATGGGATGATGATGGCTATCTTGGTTCTTGTCTCACATCAAAGAAGAATTCCCACATGGACAGAGATAGTGGACAAGGCAAGCTTTACTGAAGTAAGAAGCTTTCTGCTTCAGCGGTCAGGAGGAATCTCCAAAGGACGAGTTGCCAGTGGATAGCAGCTCTTTTACGCACAAAGTGACTCGCTCCGAGTAGTCCTAGATTTAACCAATCAGAGAGGAGAAGAATAATCGTTAACAACCACTTAGAGAACTAGAATAACAGCCATTCAGGAGACAGAGAAATTGCTGATCCTCTCTAACCTCTTCTCATGCTAAAATTAAGTGTTCCTAAGGGCTGCCTCTGAGAACAAGCAAGAACATTTTCCACTCGTAAAGGGACTTCGCCCCTTTTCTCACTCCAACAGAGTCTTGACTTAACTGAGTATTAGCTCATTATTATTGGTGCAGGCATTGAGAAATACAGCATTGTTTTATGTTCAAAAATTGCTAGTTGGTTATAATAAACTATTTATTGAGTAAGATATATTTTGTGTCCATGGATTTTAAAGGCTTGATCACAAATTAAATATACACACACACACACACACTATATATATATATATATGTATATATGTATTTAAGTTTAGAGTCTTTACTTTAAGATACTTTAAAGTATGTCGTGGCCACACCGTGCTTCTTTACTTTGTAGATTGTAGCAAAATTTATGTTATTTAAGGTAAAAAATTGAGTCCATTTGTAAAATTAACTATTAGTATATAATTCCATTTCTCTATTTCTCCTATATTTTCTCAGCTTGAAACTTTGCTCATGTACAATTAGTTTTTGTGTCAACAAAAAATGCTGAAAACCAAATGACAGACTCATAATAAATGTTGTAAGAGCCCAAAAACCATTAATTCAGCTTTATATTTAGACTTGATCAGCCCTCACCCTGACTGTTGATGAGCAACTTAATATGTTATCCCTCTTAGTATTTTTGTTTGTTTGTTTGTTCTACTTAATACTTTTGGTTGAATACTGTAATCAATACACAATTCTTCTTAAGTGCTGAAACTTAACTGAAAAATGATCACTATTAAATATAAGAGTGGGAATAGATGTGCAATTTGGGACATGCTCAAGCTGACTTACCTCAAACGGTAGAGTTAGAAACATACCAGGGGATTCCAATTCAATCCCATCAAGGTGGCATGTACCAATGCCATCTCACTAGTCAAAGTGATCAATTTCTGGTCACAATTGATCATAATGATAGGACTAAGAATCAAAGGGATCACATAAACAAGAATAGTGTCTGCAAATACTAGCTGATAGAATAAAAAAGGGAGAGAATGATCCAACATGGGAAGTGAGATACACAGCAGACCTATAGAATGGCAGATGTCCTAAACAGCACTCTGGCCTCAGAATCAGCCCTTAAGGCATGCGGATCTGGCTGAAAAGCCCATGAGACTATTTCAGGCATGGAAAGCCAAGACACTCTGGGAAAAACAAACAAACAAACAAACAAACAAAACAAACAAACCACCTAAATGAAAGATCTCCGCGAGTGAGATCCCAGTGGAAAGAACGGGTCATCAAAGAAGGAGGTACCTTTCTCTGAAGGGAGGAGAGAACTTCCACTTTGACCATGGCCTTGTCTAAATATGATCAGAGTTGGTGAACTCAGGGGGCTTCCATAGCCTTGGCAGCTCATGACAAGAGCCTAGGGTGATTACTGATGCCATAAACAAGAGTGTCAATTTGTTAAGTCAACAACAGGAGTCATTGTGCACTTACTCCTCATGTAGGATCTTTGTCCTTAGTGTGCTGTACATTGAGATTTAATGCTATAACTAGTATTCAAACAGTATTTTTCACTTTATGTTTCTGTGTGGGAGCAAACTGTTGAAATCTTTACTTAAGGTATGCTAAACTGATCTTCTGTATATAAAGAGAAACGAAAATGAATCTTGATGTGAATGGAAGGGGAGAGAGAGTGGGAAAGGGGAGGGTTGCGGGTGGGAGGGACGTTATGGGGGGGAAGCCATTGTAATCCATAAGCTGTACTTTGGAAATTTATATTCATTAAATAAAAGTTAAAAAAAAAACAAAGAATCACTTTAGTAATATATCCATAAAGGAAATAAATCTTAACAATAAATAGAAACATAGGCTCTCTTTTCTTATATATTCTATTTGTGTGACACCTGAAAACACTTCAGTTCATTTCAGGGAATGCTTACAGCAAACTTAGCCAATAATACATGATAACCTTGATCCCTAATATAAAAATCGCCTTGGAATGTGGTGGTGTGACTAAATAGAAATTGTTATTTCCTTTCCTTTTTACAATTTGAAAAAAATTATCACATATTGGTAAATAGGGAAAGTAATAAACATTTTATGGTATGTATCAGTAAATGGATTGAAAATATATTTGATTGAACATTTACTTAAAATACGATTTGGGATTTCAATAGGGCATACTGCAAATGGCACCTGAATATTCAGAAAATGTTTCTGCTTATCACAGGACACAGCTCCAAATATGACTTGAGTGAAAACGAAGCATAAGGGAATAGCTCATAAAAGACACTTCAGCTTTTCAGTCTTAATTGATTTTGAAACTGATTTTAAGAAAAATGTTGCTGCATTTGTTAACAAAATTTACTTCTAGTTTACATAACTATTCCATGTTTTCCTTAACATGCAGGAAATGATCATTTCTTCCACTAAGGTTTCACTTTTGCCATATAACATTTAAACTCTTTGGACAGGCAGCCTTGAAAAAGTAACTCTTTTCTGTGATCATTCCTGGTGCTTCCATGAAATCAACTTTGGAATTAAATTTCTTCATAAACCTTTTAGAAGGATATTTTCCATCCTTTTGCTGACCTTTGTATTATAAACACCAATGCCCACTACTGGCACCACCCAAAGCATGGGGACAGGAGGTGCCACTAGAGTTTGCCCTTACTTTGTTACTCACTCCTTCATGGAGTTTCAGTAATCACAAGGAATCCTTTCTGCAAAGTGTGCACAATAAGAAACCCAGGTGCTCCATGCTCAGCACAAATCATATCTCCCTCCATAGAAAATCTACTTATTATTTTCTTCATTCATACTCTGCTAGCATAGTACTCAGATCAAATAAAGTGTGGTTTTATGTTGGGGGTGGGGGTCAGGCAGACAAAAGGAAAGACAGCACATGCTGATTCTTCCTCTGCCGAATGCTGCCGGACAATCCCAACATGTTTCTTCATTGACAAGGATGACAGCAGCCGTTTGTACGGCGCATGCGCATACTCCTATATCCCTCAGATTTCTCTGAAACATGTTTAGCATGACATATTAGATAAGCATGTCTGGGAAAGCAGCTGCATGTCCTCGTGGGAGCCAATGTTCCCATAAGGGCTCGATGCTCTTCTTGTCAGTGGGTCGTTTATTATCCTTAATCAGTTTCTGCAGCCACACTCTGTGTTCAGGAGGATTTGTCCTAGCTGGCAGTGCTTTGGCAGGAACTTTATTCCCTACAATTCTGTCTTTAAATACTGCTAAGGATTAGGAATATTCATAAATCTTAGATCGATCTAACTTCTGGTAGTATTTCAATGACTTGGGCCATGTTAGGTTTATAAGATAAGAACATTATGCTGGATTTCACCTGTTGGAAGATGTTATACAGTGGATGGTTTGAGTAGTGATCCAGGGATGCTTGTTAAGAAATATAATTAGGCCACAAAATAAACTTGTCTTAGAAATCCTCTCAGTTTCCTAATCATATAATCAATGACCCTCATTCTACCTGCTGTTGTTACCATTGGTTTATTATTGTTCCCTCATTTCCCACAATCCCTTAGGGATTCTTTTCCATTTAAAGCAGCTCCTGAAATGTCAGGATATGCTTGATATGATTTATTTCACAGGTGTTTCTTTTTTCAATTTTAATTTTTTAACTTTTATTTAATAGATATAAATTTCCAAAGTATAACTTTTGGATTATAGTGGCTTTTTTCCCCCATAACCTCCCTCCCACCTGCAACCATCCCATCTCCCACTCCCTCTCCAATCCCATTCACATCAAGGTTCGTTTTTAATTATCTTTGTAGACAGACGATCAATTTAGTATATACTAAGTAAAAGATTTCAACAGTTTGCACCCACACAGAAACACAAAGTATAAAGTACTATTTGAGTACGAGTTATACAGTTAATTCACATAGTACAACACATTAAGGACAGAGATCCTACATGAGGAGTTAAGTGCACAGTGACTCCTGTTGTTGATTTAAAAATTGACACTCTTATTTATGACATCAGTAATCACCCGAGGCTCTTGTCATGAGCTGCCAAGGCTATGGAAGCCTCTTGAGTTCGCCAACTCCGATCTTATTTGGACCAGGCCATAGTCAAAGTGGAAGTTTTCTCCTCCCTTCAGAGAAAAGTACCTCCTTCTTTGATGTCCCCTTCTTTCCGCTGGGATCCCATTCATAGAGATCTTTCATTTAGGTCACTTATTTTTTGCCACAGTCATGCGTGTTTCAGTCCCATCTCTGAAAAGGAGTCACTGCACTGATCTGCATACAGCACAAAATGTCTCACTTTGAGGGCAAGGTAGTCTGTTTTACTCTGTACACTGATTCAAATGTTAACTTCATCCATAAACACCATCAAATGCACATCATTGGCCAGCACTGTGGCTTAGCTGGTAGGGCAACTGCCTGTCGTGTTGGCATCTCATACGAGTGCCAGTTCGTGTAGCAGCTGCTCCTCTTCCAATCCAGCTCTCTGCTATGGCCTGGGAACACAGTAGAAGATGGCCTAAGTGCTTGGGCCCCTGCACCCACGTGAGACCCGGAAGAAGCTTCTGGCTCCTGGATTCGGATCAGAGTATATCCAGCCATTGAGGTCATTTTGGGAGTGCAACGGCAGATGGAAGATTCTCTCTCTCTCTCTCCCCTCTATCTCTCTCTCTCCTCTCTCTCCCTCCCTCTCTCTCTGTGTGTATGTAGTGCTGCCTTTCAAATAAATAAACAAATTTTAAAAAGGCACACCAAAGCCATGTTTAACACAATATCTGATTATCCCATATCTCAATCTAGTTAACCCATAAAATTCAGCTTCCTTGCTTGGAGAGAAGATGCCTTGAGTGCCCAAAGACCTCAAGACTTGAGGGACCATGTGGAGGTGAGTTCCTTGGTTTTAGTTAATACTTGTCCTATATTCTAGAAGGGGAGTTAAAGTACTGTGTAACATAGGACCATCAAAAGCATACATATCAACACACACACGCACAAAGCAACACAAAAACTGTTTATGTAGCCTGTTTTCATTTACTAAAGAACCATTAAGGCATTGACCTAACACAATAAAAAATCACTCACAAACTGAAAGTTGGTCCTTCATGTGTTTCTGCATGATTGAACAGGGAACTGATCTTCCATCTCACTCCCAGCCTTCAGAATCTGGGCAGACTTAACATTCCCCTACTTACTGGCATTGGTGGTGCTCGGGAGGGGAGCGGATCTCCCCCATCTAGCTCAGTGAAGATAGGCCACACTCAGGTTCCCTTCCTGGGGTGTTGTCTGTGGTACCGATTATAGCAGTTGGTTAGTTTTATGCAGTCTCTCCTACATTTTAATATATTTGTTGCAGTAGCATTTACTTCCAAGGAACAAATTTGTATTCACTTATTGCTCTCTAATTAATTCTTCTGCATTTAGTATGTTAAAAATATCCATTTATTAACCTAGTTTTTGGAGACAGAAATCTGAATAATTCCATTGAGTTCTAACTCACAAGCCTGAAATTAAGGTGTTGGCTAGAAGGAACTCCTATGTGGATGAACAATCCTGTTTCTGTTTGTAGAGTCCATCGTATGGTCATAGAAGTTACGGCCCCGTTTTCTTGCTGAGAGCTGGAAAGAGGTCGCATTGAACTCCTAGAGGCTGCTTCATGATCGAAGGACATTGTCTTCTCATCTTTAAAGCCAGCACTGATACGCAGAGTCCTGCTTTGGCTTGAAATATCTCAGACTTCCATTTCTACCACCAGCTAGAAAAAATCCCTCTGTTTTGAAAAGGTCACATCCTTAGATGAGGTTCATCAAGATATTTCCCTATTGATTAAATCAGTATCAGCCAGTCAGCAGCCTTAATCATATCCACAAAATCTGTTCTTTCAAGTAACATAGCATAACCATGGAGAAGACACTCCATTATATCACTGTCATGGGAATTAACAATAGCAATTTGGGGTGTACATTTCCAACTTTACCTACCACAGGACTGCACCCTTTCCTTACTGACAAAAAGACACAATTCATCAATTCTACACAGAGCTGACTTCCGAGCCTCTTCCTAGCAAAAGTAGGTAGTACTCTGTTTCCTGCAAGGAGAGTGTCATGGTTTCAGTGCGGAGCTGAGCTTGTGATCTCAGCCAGAACAATAAGATTTATCAGGAAGGTAAAACTGGGCTAATGTACACGATTTATCACGTCCCGGTGCAAGCAGGACCTGAGAGAAACAGCCCACACCCAGCCAGGAGCTCCAAGGTTGGGTGAAACTGAGTAAGGTTGGGTGCATCAGTACTCTGCTTTCCTACCTAGCTGGGGTCAGTAGGACCTGAAGGGAGCTGAGCCTCAACTCTACCCAGGATAAATAAGGAAAATGAGCTGGTGCAATGTGGGGTTGGTCTACACCCAATGCCAACACCTCTGGGACATCCTTGGGCTTCTACCCACACTGTAGCAATGAGGTGGTACGTTTATCTTTCACTTCCACCCTGATTGATGTCATTGTCTCAGGAGTGAGCCACAATTGCATCCCCCATTGGAGGAACAAGGCGATATAAGATACTGTTCAGTATTCACCAGGAATGTGTCAGCGGGGCCCAGAGGGAACTGAGTTTTTATCCCTCTTGTCTGAACAAAGCAGGGTGAGTTAACACTCCAATTTTGCTGGTGTTAGCAGGGTACAGCAGGGAGATGAACACATACCTTCACTGGAACTTGTGCAAGTTAAATGCTTAAACAAGGTAACTGCTAAAAAAGAACATTGTCCCAGAGTCCCATAGCGTATTTCCCAAAACATCCATGATACAATACAAAATCCCTCATCATGTAAATAACCAGGGCAATTACAACTTGATTAAGAAAATATAATCACGCCACATCACCCTGTGATGACTGAGGTGTTGGAATAACATAACATGGGTTTTAAAGCAGCAAACCACAAAATGCTTTAGTGAACAATTATGAAAAATCTTGAAAATAAAAAAAAAAAAAACAGAAACATCTCTATACAGGAATGGAGTTATATAAATAAACAGAAATCAAAAACTGGGTAAGTTTATGGCAAGGTGGTAAAGATGCCACCAAAGAAGACTGAATTCCTTATCAGAGTGCCTGTTCAAGTGCTGGCTGCTCCACTCCTAATTTCAGCTTCCTGCTAAACTACATTAGTATTCCAGAATAGAAAACTTATAAGAAAGGTAGCAGTGGGTGGTTCCCATGCACTAGAGTTAGGGGTGGAGAGGTAGTGAGTATGGCCATAAAGGTGCACATGAGGGAGTCTCATTGCAGTAGACAGCTCTGTGTCTTGACTGTACAGGCAGTTACATGAATCTACACATGTGATAAAGAAGTATAGCAGTGCATATATCTTCACACACACACACACACGTGTACATGTAATTAAGTTTAGTAGAATGAGTCAATATCGGTTTCCACAGTTTTAATGTGCTACAGTTATTCAAGATGCTACTTTTGGGGAATAGTAGATGAAGCACAGTATCCCAGTGCTATTTTTTAAATTACCTTAAGTCTATAGTAATTTAAAAAAAGTATTCCAAAATGTTAAGCAAAAACTGCTTTCTATAATGTAGTCTACTCTCTATACTTCACTTTAGGTTTCTTTTAAATAATCTCATCTTGTCAAGATTATTTATTGTGATTTTTTGTCCTGAATGTATGTCAGTTCTTTTTTTTTAAGACTATGAACAGCAAAATATCCTACTTTTATCATTTTCTTTTTAAGATGAAAATTTTGTTTTTCTTCTAGCTACTTCACAAATGGGGTTACATTAACTAGGTAAAAATAATGCCAAGAAAATCCATTGTGCAAGCATGAATCTCAGTATCTCTAGGGAAATTGGGATTTGGATCTGTAGCGAGGCACATGATCCATTGAAAAAGCCCTGAGAATTTGAACGGAACATTTGAGATTTCCGGGTTTGACTCATTACTGTTCCTTCTTCTTACCTACAAAATAGTAAGGTTTTCATTACTTCATAAAAATAGTGTAAGGAGTAACAAAACTTTAAAAGTCTGCACAAATTTTTATAGCATTCTATAACAAAATAGAGTGAAACAAAGGCTAACACTGTAAAACCCTGTAGATTCTAATACCAAATATAACTAAATGAATGTACACTAAAAGAAAATGAATTAGGACCATTGAACGGAAAGGTATCAGTCCATTGTGTACTGGATATAGATTTAAATTAAGATTCTATATCCTCAGGAAAAATAAATCATATTCACAGAGTGTGCAAGCAATCCTACAATCCAATAATAAACATATCTACTTAGTGAGCTGTTGATGAATCTCTAACATTTGAACAAAAATTTAGAAACCAAAATAGAATTATGTTTAGAATAAATATCTTTACAACTGTGTACGTAATGCAGAGGAATGAAATCTAGAGCAATTCGACAATTTTTTTTTGTCAAATTGGTATCTCAAGAAAATGAAAATGAAAATGGAAGAAAACATATCCAGGGAATAATCAAAGTCTTTGGAGGGCTTGAATATCTCTCTATGTCACTGAAAGGAAAAGTTGAAAATCTATGAGATATTCCATTATATGAATAGAATAACAGCATGTTCACGTTGTTTATGGAAAGAATGCAGTAGTGTCCTCAAGCTTTATTAATCAGAAGAATCTTGCAACATAGATAATTGATGACTGATAATTTAATACTGACTGATCTGAAACCAGGGCAGTAGTACAGCATGGTTACATAACAATTTACTTATATTGCTGTCAACTAAATATTCATTGACAAAGAGTTAAACAGAAGCTGGGTTACTACTGTGAAGAATAATGAAATTAGTTTTTAAATTTAAATGACCAAATCATGTGCACAAAAAAATATGTTTTTGAGTTCTATATGAAAGTATTAGAAGGCATACGCTTTTATATTAACTAATAATCCATTAATAGAAAATCAAACATAAATTATTTTAAATGATGTTTTCTGATAACATATTAATATGATGTATACAATTGAACTTTCCATATTAGAAAATCGCCATTCTGGTTGGTTAAGTTAAATCTTATTGTTTTTCAGTGACTTTGTCAATTCAGGAATCATTTTAACAAATGCTCTCAAAAAGCACAGATAGAAAACACCTGACGTAGAATGCTGTAAGGACAGAATGAGAAAAAATATCATAAATTGTCAGCATCTAGAAAAATTGGTCAGTGTTTTCTGACAAGCAGGTCAAACAGTGAGTGCTCACCTTTTGCTTTTTGGACTTAAAAATATATATAGTCAGCAAGTTGGCAGTCCTTAGTGACTCTGTAATTCAATGAGAAATCAGGAGAAATTCAGTAGTTTCTAGTTTGTTACATTGTGCTTTACAATTTCAGAAAATCTTGGAAGACTTGAGCCTGACTTTCTTGCTGTCATTCTTATAGGAGCAAAATAAAAATGAATGAATGAACAAAAGAAAGACTTTTCTTTGTTCGATTCTTAAAATAACTCACAATTTTACAATAATTTCACACAGATAAGAAATGCTCAGAAATTCAAGAACTTGCTTTATTTTAATCCAAATGTGTTTCCATATTTCCATATAATATTATCTTCTACTTTGTAGTTTATTTAAGATATTAACCAAATATGAGGGAAATTTCATGGCAAAAAAAAAAGAATTAAAATATTTAAAAACTGTATTTCTCAATATAAACTCCATCAAGACACTTTAGTAAGCTGCTACTTATTCCATCCATAAAGAACTGAGGGTTTTGAGGGTTGAGCCCTGTCAATCTCATCTCTTTACCAGCTGTTGAAAACTGAGTGGCCTTTATAGAATTTTTAAGATTAGGATACCAAAACAAGACAGAAGGGCCTAAGTCAGTAATCTAATCTCGATGCTTAGTGATTTTTCATCAAAACTCTTACACACATGCCTATGCTTGATGAACGAGTATTGCTGAAGTGAAGGCTCTTGTGTGCTCATCAGCTACAGCTAGCCTTGTCACTACACCCTCGTCATCAGCAGGTAGTAACTGTTCTTGGGACCCCCAGAGGAAGCTAAGAAGCAAACGCTTTAAGCATCCCAAAAAGCTGGTGCCGTGATCTTTGCTATTGACTGATATTTGCTTTGCTTCCACTCAACCACTTCCACCTCTTAGAAGGCATCATTATGATTATTTATTTTTTTCCCAGGATGGCACCTGTAAAGCCGTGGTTCATTTGTTACATATCTTGGAAGAAGTGCTTCTGTATTTTAATCCCATTTGTCGAAAACACCCATTGTAAACTCTGCTCTTGTCTGCAGTGTATCTGGGCACAATGCTTTGGAACCCATTGAGTAGTAAATTGGCTCCATTTTAATTTTTCCAGTGAACATTGTGTAAGCTGAGCTAACTGAAATGTCTATAGTGTTGGCTTTGGAGTCTGTTGTTAATTATCAGGCCTCTTTAATTAAAGCATGAGCAATCTTTTCTTCAGGAATTGACGTGGATACTCTGCCATTGGTGGTTTCATCTTCAACATTTGCTGGCCCCTTATAAGAGTGTGTGTGTTTGTAGGGGAGCCCGTTTGTCCAACTCCTCCATTTCCACCCCAGCCTCCTGCTAATGGCCTGGGAAAACAGGGAAAGATGACCGAAGTGCTTGGGCCCCTGTCACCCCCGTGGGGGACTCAGATGAAGCTCCTGCCTCCAGGCTTTGGACTGGCAAAGCACTAAATGTTGTGCCATCTTGGGAATCAATCCAAGGATGGAAGATACCTCTCTGTCTCACTTTCTCCCCCTACCTGCAATTCTTTCAATTAAATAAATCATTTAAATAGTGTACACATTTATGAATTGTTTGTTTCCTTAGGGCATTGTCCCCATAAGCACTGAGAAAATCATCAATGATTTCACCATTCTTCTAGTCAAGCCTTGCCATCAGTTTGCTGCTTTGCTTACTTCTCATTTCTTCAACGTTACCAGATTATGTGTTGCTCTATTTTGTGCTCTTTTTAAATTGATGTCTTATCCTTCTCAGTTTCTCCCAACAGATCCTATTCAGATAAGGTATGACAAGGCAGTGGAAGATTATTTAGGTTATAGATTCTATTCAGAGATGGTAGAGCAAGGCAATGTAGTCTAAACTACTTCCCTCCAAAAAAAGAAAAAAGAAAAAGAAAAAGAAAGGAAGGACAGATGGAAGTAAGGTAGAAAGAAAGGCAAGGAAAGGAAGGGAGGACTAGAATATCATTATATTCTTTGAGTAGTATCTACAAAATACATTGAAATTGTTCTCTTTGTATTTATATTATTGTAATGTGAAAAAATAAATTATCTTATCATAAAAAAGAGTTTGTTAGTAAATTAAATTACAAAGCCTACTATCATAAGTCAACTTTGTCCTGATTGGCTTATACAACACTGAAATCCATGCATAGTTTTATCATGCAATGCATTTTCCATACATTTTTGAAGTTCCCACAAACTTAACATAAAGAGTAGAGAAAGTGCCCCGAATTTCCAGGTTTTTTTTTTTTTTAATAAGCTAGAAAACCCATTCTCTAACTACAGTTCATTGAAATCTCTGTGTTTTTGTTATCCAGGCTAGAAATCTCAAGGGATGAGCCAGAGAACTGAGAGGAAAAAAATCTATAGATGTTCTCTTTGAAATTGCAGCCATGAGATATAACAAGGTAATTAAAGTATCAAAAGTCCAACCTGAGTTATTTTGGTGGATATACAGTATAGATTTTAAAGACTTATAATGAGAAAAATAATGTGTAAAACTCACTAAAATTGCATTTAATAATTTAAAGTAATTAAATGAAATAATTTTTAAAATTAGTTTTGCTTTTTTATAAAACCAATAGAAAATCTAAAATTATTCATGTGGGTTTTATTTGTGACCCATTTGGAATGAGTTTGGACAGTGCAGTTTATGGAATACCTTCAACTTTTTCATTAACCTGCTCCTTTAACACTGTTTACAAAGATATAATTCATCACAAGATATTGTATCACCAGGACAGGGATCCCACCAAACAGCTATGTGCTACTATGCAGTTTTGCCCCAAGCTCCTAGACTGGTTCTCTGGTGATTCACCCCAATGGCTGCTTCCATACCAAGGCCATGGGAAATTATCTGAGGAGGCCCAGTGCCATCAGTTTCACTGAATTCATTCCCTTTTGAAAGTGTTTTGTTCTGTTTTGGTTTTAGCTTTTTTATTTAGCTGTTCCCACTGTAAACGGTCATGCCTGCAACATTATTTTTCTTTCATCCATTTCTTTTTTTTTTTTTTTTTGACAGGCAGAGTGGACAGTGAGAGAGAGAGACAGAGAGAAAGGTCTTCCTTTGCCGTTGGTTCACCCTCCAATGGCCGCCCCGCGCTGATCCGATGGCAGGAGCCAGGTGCTTCTCCTGGTCTCCCATGGTGTGCAGGGCCCAAGCACTTGGGCCATCCTCCACTGCACTCCCGGGCCACAGCAGAGAGCTGGCCTGGAAGAGGAGCAACCGGGACAGAATCCGATGCCCCAACCGGGACTAGAACCCGGTATGCCGGCACCACAAGGCGGAGGATTAGCCTAGTGAGCCACGGCGCCAGCCTCATCCATTTCTAAACACCGAGATAGCAAATGAAACCCAACCAGTGAGAAACCAGTATGGTGAATGAATGTTCCCAGCTCCCATTCCTGATATCACTAGGAATGCTGTATGTATTTCTTCCTTTATTTCATTATTCCTCCCTTTTCTCATTAGACAATAAATTCCCTAAAGGCAAGAAGTTGATTTATTCTCATAATTGTTGTTATAGGTCTCTAGAGTTTATAATAATGCCTGATACTCAAACCTGTCTGCTAAATGAATTAAAATAGATTCTTTGAGAGAATTAGAGGCAGAGAAGAATTATTAGCACGTGACCAAGTAAATACCTTTGTTTTATTTTATTTCCTTAAAATATTTTATTTATCAAATCATTCAATTCAAGAAGATGATCCTCTTAACTTTTCACCCTTGATAGCAGAGATTCTTTCATATATTTTTTGTAATTTTCTGCACTGTAACTGAACATCCTACCTTATAGTCACTCGCCTTAAGGGTCAACATTGCCATGGAAGGCAGAGCCCTTCTCCGAGGGTTCAAACTATTGCTGTAATATGAATAAGGCTGGAACTGGTGCATTGGCTCAGTGGGTTAAACAGCTGCCTGCAGCACTGGATTCCTCTAAGGGAACCTGCTTGAATTCCAGCTGCTCCACGTCTGACCCAACTCCCTGCCAATGCACCTGAGAAAGCAGTGGAAGATGACTCAAGCCCTTGGGCTCTTGTACCCATGCGGCAAGCCCGGATGAAACTCCTGGGTCCTGGCTTCAGCATGGCTCAGCCCCAGCTGATGAGGCCATTTGGGAAGTGAACCAGTGGATAGAATCTCTCTTTCTCTCTGTAACTCTAATTTTTAAATAAAATCTTTAAAAATGTATATGAATAAAGGTGTCTCAAATTTGCTCTGTCCCTGTTCCACTTTGATCCAGCCTTCAGTTCCTAAACAAAGAGGGCTTCTTTTAGGAGAACATTGCCACTATCTGAAAAGACATTCTCCAGGGAGTTCTTGGAAAGCTTCTTGGATCTATCCAACAAATATACATGGTATATTTAGGGTAATCGGGAAAAAGAACTGGGGGCTTGCACACCATACTTACCATCAATAAATGTGACTACACCAAAAGCATACCTATTGATTTCCTAATGTAAGTTAGTATGCTTTGTCATTTATTTCTCATAAGGAAGCTCGGTCTCACACTGAGAGAGGAAGAGATTTGTTTTCATTTTCTTCATATCATAGTCCTTGAATCAAAGAGCAAAATTATTTTTTTTAAGATTTTTTTTATTTGACAGGAAGAGTTACAGACAGTGAGAGGGAGAGACAGAGAGAAAGGTCTTCCTTCCGTTGGTTCACCCCCCAAATGGCTGCTACGGCTGGCGCACTGTGCTGATCCGAAGCCAGGAGCCAGGCGCCTCCTCCTAGTCTCCCATGAGGGTGCAGGGCCCAAGCACTTGGGCCATCCTCTATTGCCTTCCCGGGCCACAGCAGAGAGCTGGAATGAAAAAGGCGCAACCGGGACTAGAACCCAGCGCCTATATGGGATTCCGGCGCCCCAAGAGGAGGATTAGCCAAGTGAGCCACGGCGCCAGCCCAAGCAAAATTATTTTTAAAGAGTAACCCTGGGTAGATTTTGAAAGACAAAGACACTCCTACAGAATAAAGTGTGTGTGTGTGTGTGTGTGTGTAGAATTTTTAGAAAAAATAACTCTTTGAAGTCCAAAAAATCTTCATGTTGCCAATCTCAAAGAAACAGAAATGCCAACCAATCTCTCACAAATATGAGAAACTCAGGCAAGAGAACAAAAATTATACCAAGATCAAGAAAATTTCTAGCAAGAGACTCAACTGCTAAGGATGAAACCTTTATCCAATTCTGAATTGTCACCATGACAACTAATGTACTCACTCAAAATGTAATGCTTTATAGAATTCAATGCCAATATTATTTTAACCAAAATGTTTCAAAGAAATGCAAGTAATCCTTTTATAAATGTAGCTGCTTAGTTTAAATATGTGCATTGCACGCACTCACACACAGAGCAAATGAGAGAGAAATCACCGTTTTCTATCATAAAATTGATTCTCCAAGTCTCCCCATTTCTTAAAATTTACCCTCAAAAATTCATATGCTTCAGAATTTCCAAGGCCCCAAATTCAATGAACTCCATATTCCAGTCCATAGAATAAAGTTTTACAGTTATCATATGCAAAACCTGTAGTTAATGTTTTCCTACTAAAATGCAAAGCACAATGTTCTCCAAAGGCATTTGAAATGATGTGACCAACAACTACAATGTCCAGATGAGCAGAACATGGATAGCTGGCATACAAGGGGATGACATATTCTCTAAGCAAAAGGAGTTTTGTCACTGGGCCAGTCCATGGCTTCCTTAAGGGAAGCAGCCCGCTTTTAGTGGATTCCTGGATTGAAGAGAAATGCAGCATGAGACTTTTTGTACAGACCTTCCTGGGTAGCCAGGCAGCTGGTCCCAGTGCAGTAGGGTAGAAAGAGCACAGTTAGGTGAGTCCCACTCCTACCACTGCCACTAATTAACTTGTGAACGTGAGCAAGTTACTTGATCAATATGCACCTCTGTTTTCTTTTAATCTGAAAAATCATTAGAACCAAAGTAAAATTCCCTTAGTTAATTTATTGATCTAATGCTTATTGGAAAACAACCACAAGTTAATAAAACAAAGTTAGAGTAAGCAGGATAAAAATAACTATTTTCACTACAGATACTTAGGAATTTATCATTCAAGGATATTCTTGGGCATTTTAAAGGATAAATGCTCAACAATAAGCTGATGAGTATCATTGTATCTTTATTTTTGGCATTATTCTCTTCAGTAATGCTTATTACAGAAATAATCATACTGAAATAATTCTGCAGTTATTTTTCTTGGTAAAAAATTAAAATAAAATCATAGGTTTAAAGGATGTCAGTTTTACAGTTTGCATATGTAAAGAATTCTTTTGTTAATTAACACTGAAGCATAGAACAGAGAAGTCTAGGTGACTACAACACTAAGTTGAGGGAAAATTTACCATCAGGATCACATTAGTGAGAATAGAACAACCTGCTTTCACTGAAAAGCTCAGAAACATTTGGGTCACTTTGACACACTGTAGTAGCCTCAATTTTCAACTGAGGTCCTTCAGATAAGAGGTATTCTTTTCCCACTGTATTCCTCATTTATCTTAACATTGTAGCTACTAAAGAAGCAGAACCCTAATTTTACTTGTCAGTTCTGTAGGTAATCAACTTGTGGCATTTCAAACAGAAACTAAAAAAAAAAAAAAAATAGAAAAAATTCAAACTAGACATCACCAAGGCCTCATAATTCAGGCACTTACTGATTCCTTACTTGGCTATACTTTGTTTCTCCTGCCCTCTGAATAAGGTGACTGTGATCAACAGAGCTGTTTCAAGATTCTCCGGGTTCTTTCTTAGAAACTGTCAGCAGGCACAAGTGCAAGTCCTGTTAAAAGTCTCTTTTCAATTCTTTTAGAATCTGCCTACATTGTTCCTCATGAAACGTGTTCTCTCTTAATATAGGAAGAAAGTCAACTAACTGGATTCCCTGCATGTGTGCTCCTGGTGATATTTATCAGAAAGTCTTTCTCAATATGAGAACACATAGGACAACAGATGATGGTAGACACGTGATGAGTGACTAGAGTCTCAGTGCTCTTTCTTACATCAGCACTCTTCTGATCTTCCACGGATGTTTTCACCCTACACCCATTCTTGCCTCAGTGGCTTGAATGGGATTGAGGGACCAAGCAAAATTCCTTGGCCACTGAAAATTGATTCAAGTCAATGGAACAGAGTAAGCATCAAGATTTGAGGAGATGGCAGAAGGTTCACTCCATACCTCCTGGGTTGTGATGTGGAAAGAAAATGTGATCTGTGCCTGTTCTGGAGATTTTTCTATCGTAACTGGAAAATCTGAAACTCTCCTTTAGAAACTGAGGACATCAAGATCAGCGTGGGTAGAGAGAAGCACTAAGTCCTAGGAGGAGAGATTGAATTCTTGGATACCATTGTTGCCTGTTTTGGGAATTTTCAAACAAGGATGTCAATTAATGTCCTTCTATTTTTAAGATCAAGTTGGATTTTTTGTTTGTTTTGTGAGTTTTTAAACCTCTCTTACATTTATAAATGTGATCTGATCTAAGAACATTGATATTATGATTAAGAATCAGAAACATTGGCAGCCACCTCCGTTTGCACCATGGCAGAATAAAACCACTAAACACCAGTCTATTTCCACTGATCTTGTCCTACACCCATTACCAGCAAAAGACAGTTATCTGAGAGTTTATTGACTGTGCTCTTTAATAACAGTAGTGTTGGAGCAGGCATTGTGGTATCATGAGTTAACGCACCAACTACAAAGTCAGCATCCCGTATGGGCGCCTCTTAGAGTCCCAGCTGCTCCACTTTCGATCCCGCTACCTGCTAATGGCTTAGGAAAGCAGCAGAAGATGGCCCAAGTGCTTGGACTCCTGTCAGTCACATGGGAGATCTTAAAGAAGCTCCTTGATTCTGGCTTAGGCCTTCCTCAGCCCTGTCTGCTGTGGCCATTTGAGAGTGAACCAGCAAATGTAAGATGTCTCTCCTCTGTCTCTGTCACTCTCTCTTTCTTTCTCCCTCTCTCTCTCTCTGTCTGCCTTTCTTTCTATAACTCTGCCTTTTAAGTAAATAAAATAAAATTTAAAAAAAAATAAGCAAACAAGAACAACAACAATGAAAAGGAATAACAGTCATGCTCTCAAGAGCCTGGGAAAACAACCACCCCAGATTGAGGATAAAATGCAAATATTAGCCATTAAAGTGGCAAAAACCATGCCATTGTTCACTTATTCTGGAAAAGGCAAGGCAGAATTCTTTTTTGTTGAGCATTTCTTTTAAAAATGAATCGTATTGACAATGTAGAAGGAGTTATAGAATTGATGTACAAAGTCAAAAAGGATAACACTATTTGCTTAGAAACAAACCGCCACTTCTGTTGACATTTTCTTATTCTGGATATAAATTGGAGACATATACTATTTTAAAATAATACTTTTTAAATAGTAAAATATACAAGAGATTCCTGTGCACAATAAAAAATATCTTGAAAATATGTGGCCATTTGAAGTATAAAATTGCAAGTTTAAGTATAGCATGAGGGGCCAGTGCCATGGCTCCGGCACCTGTGGTGCCGGCATCCCTTATGGGCGCCTGGTTCTAGTCCTGGTTGCTCTGCTTCCAGTCCAGCTCTCTGCTGTGGCCTGGGAAAGCAGTGGAAGATGGCCCAGGTGCTTGGGCACCTGCACCCACGTGGGAGACCAGGAGGAAGCACCTGGCTCCTGGATTCAGATCGTGGCAGCCATTTTGGGGGGGTGAACAAACAGAAGGAAGACCGTTCTCTCTCTCTCTCTCTCTCTCTCTCTCTCCCTCTCTCTCTCTAACTCTGTCAAATAATAATAATAAAAAGAATAGCATGATTGTGAAACTAGTGTTTGAAGGCTTATAAACAGTTCAGAATAGTTTGTCTTTTCTGAGTGTTTAATCACACATTAGTACAAACAAAAGTGTCTCAAAATTTAATGCCTACAGATCTCAAAAATTTCCAGAGGTGCACAACACATGAAACTTCTTTAGTGTCTTGGGAACTGAACCCAGTTCTCAATTAATCATTTCCAAACAATCTTCCAACCACTAACTATTCTTTAACACTAAAAAGAAGAACATTTCAACGTTTTAAAAATGTGATTCTTATGAGGATGATAAAAGAGAGCCTCAGAAACTTAATGACCATCGTCAGTCTATATCTCATAAATCAAGAACTGATAGCAGAAATGAGGTGAGTTCTACTGCTTAGCTATTTAATTCCAGGCCTTCTGCCTAGTTTTCCACATCTTGTGAGTGCAGTTGTGGACAGCAACTTGTCCAATAACACAGAAATTAAAAAAAAAAAAAAGCAAACCCAGGATTTGAACCTGTGGCTCTCATCTGGCAAGAATACCTATAAGACTACTAGCAACCTGTGTCACTAGGATTCTCATATTCTGATCCGCAGTGCAGAGATCATACCCATAACTAAAGACAAGATAAAATATCAGTTTGCTTCATCTAGAAGATATGTGCAAAAATCAACAGAAACAAGAAATTGTTGCCAGATGACTGATTCTGTACATACTATTACCTACAATTATAAATGTATACTCATGTTGTTTATTTTCTTCTCCATGTATGTGGAGGTGGGGATGGATTCCTTCACCCATTAATACATATCAACTACTGAATGTATTGTAGACACTAATATTTACATTGAAAATAGACCTCCTCATGTAATTCATATTCAAGTAGGAGAATCTAACATTATTCAAGTGAAACAACAAATGAATAATATTAGAGGCCATATAACAGCAAACTGTTATATAATGTTATATAAAATGTAAACAAGGGGCATGGACAAAGGTGACAGCCCTGTTTTGAGAAGATGATGATGGATGAAAATATAAAAGTTGAGAGCAGACAAGTGAAATGAAAAGGTTCAGAATTCCTGGAGAAGACATTTCAGCTGAAGAAGACAAGGCCAAGAGCCTTTTGTGGGAATACCTTGACAATTTGAAGGGTGTTATAATTCCAGTGGCTGAGAGGAGAGGAGTAGTAGGTAGAGGCAAGAGATGAGATTGGAAAGTGGGTACTCAAATCATACCTGGCATTATAGGACATGACAATCTATTTCATGTATTTACAGTGTCAGCTATGTATGACAATGTATTTACAGTATCAGCTGAATATGACAATAAATTCCAAGTCTAATGCTAATTTTAAAATGACTTGCATTATAATTATTTGAAAAGGAAATTAAATCTTGAGGGCAAAAGTTTCCTTAAAGTATATTTTCCATTTTCTAATACAGTCTAACTTTACTTCTTCAAGCTCTATTATATTATCACATTAGTCTTTAGTTACATAAGAAATATAAAATGATATAACTTGTGAACTGCTTTTCTTCTACTTAACACAGCCAGAACAAAAAATAAAACTATTTTTAGGCAATAACAGAAAGTTTTATCACCCAAAAAGTCTTTTAGAAAGTTATATGCAGTTCAAAGCATAAACCTATAAATAAAATCACAGTCTATCTTTGCTAACATGTTCATAACTGTAGACATAATGCAGTTTTAACTTTTTCCATTCAATAGACAGTATCCAATAATCCCAGTTAAATACATTTTGTGCTCTAGGTTCTGATAATCCCAAGCAAATTTTTCTTTATAAAAGAAAAACTGAAAATTTAATCTGCTGGTTTGTGACCTTATTTTCCTGCTTTAGTTTGAGTCCAGCCAGTTTCTCACAAGCTAGAGGGACGAATTTACTCTGCTTAGAAAAACATTTCTCTTGTCTTTACTATAATTCTGCCGTGATGCTCCGGCCTACCAGCATCTCCCACTGTGCTTCCTGGTATTCCACAGAATTCTGGCCATCTCCAGGCATCTGCTCTCTCAGCATTTCTAAGAACTGGTGATAAATTTGGGAGGAAAATATAAATTCCATGTATCGATATCCAGTATGTATATATTATAATAAATTGAACTAAGAGAATTCTGTTTCTGCAAAGATGAAATAACTGGCCTTAGATGAAACAGCTGTGAAATCCTGTTGAAATACAAAAACGCTGTTCTGAAGGCATCAAAAATTAAACACAGTTGCATGTACTGCAGAAATAAAAATCTTGAAGGAAGGAAAAAGTGTGGGTGCTATCGACGTATCCGCTGTCTTGGCATTCAGTAATTTACCACGCAGAGGCAAAGAACAGAGCACGAGCAGTCATCTGGAGCGTGTGGTGATCACACTGTTCTGCAAAGACACAAACATTCATTAATTTCTAACAATCACCTTCCGGGTTGAAGGACCCAGATGCAGAGCAAGGGCGATCTGAGAGAGGAAATCCCTGCATTGTTAATAACATTTATTTTTAATTTAGCTCTAGAAATTGCTCATACTTGAGGCAATATTGGTAGAAAACAAATATGCAGCAGGTTCTAAAAGCTAAGCAGAAATTTTAGCAATGCACTAAACAGATTAAATTTAGACTATAGGGTCTTACTTATAAGGGAATATAAGGGAACCAACTAAAATATCTGTTCTTTTCAGTTCAATCTCAGAAGTGCTTCCTTGGCCAGCATTGCTTGTATCAAGGTGATATGCCCATACTAAATCCACTAAAGGAAAACTAAATCTGCTCTTGAAAGAATACACCACTATCTAGGGTCTGTATTATTTTTGTACACAATATCCAGCATGTGAAATAAAACTTCCCTGTCTTACAATAGACCAGAATAAAAATCAAGAAAAGGCCACAAAGAGAAAATTGTAGATATTTAGTTTTTAAATCCCAAGATTTATTAAAGGAAATAAGAAGATGAAGAGTTTTGCAGATAACATAAATAAATAAAAACAACAAAAGCTTAATTCTAAAACTAAAAATGCAGTAGTTGAAACTATAATTCAATAGATGAACTTGTCATCTGGAATTAGACACAGCAGGAAAGAGAATTTTCTTTACTTTTTAAAACATTCACTTATTTATTTCAAAGGCATTAAAAGAGAGGGAGAGAGAGAGAGAGAATCTCCCTTCAGCTAGTTCACCCACCCACCACCCCCGCAAGTGACCACCCTAGCAGCCAGGGCTGGGCCAGACTAAAGCCAGGGGCCAAGAACTCCATTTGAGTCTACCACAGGATGGCAAATGCCAAAGTACTTGGTCATCTTCTGGTACCTTTCTAGGAACATTAGCAAGAAGCTGGATTGGAAGCAAAGCAGCCAGGACTTGAACCAGCATGCCTACATGAAATGCCCACATTGCAAGCAGCAGCTTAACCTGTTGTGCCAAAACACTGTCCCAGGAAAGGAAACATTTAAAACTAGAATATTCCATTAGCACAAAACAAAAGAAGATTGAAGTAGAGAAAATAGAAGAAGGAATAAATGGGATAAAATGAAAATTATGCATGTAAAATTATTGTAATTGGAATTGCAGGAAGAAAGAAGGAAACCATAAAGCAAAAGTAATGCTTCATTGAGGTCGCCTGCCTCCAAGGTGATTTCCAGCCTTCTAAAACCCCTGATTCAGGCCGTTGTGTTGTGTTAGCTGGAATGAGTGGCTCCTTTCTTACTAAAATGAAGTGTATGTGAAATTTTTCTTTAAGAATAAATCATAAAATGAAGTATGGCATGTTTCTCACTGTTTCTCTTGACCACTCATTCTGGAAGAAGCCAAGTACATGAAATCCACAGTCAAGGAACCTGAAGATCTAATTCCTATATCCAATTTTGTTTTCATTCTTCTTTTTTTCTTTCTCTCTGAGTCAAGATCTTTTTTCAACCCAGAGACTTATGGAGTATTGTCTTGCCGTTTCACCCTGTACCCTTTCTCTACAGTTCATACCTCATCATCATTCTGGACTTACCTCTCTGGAAAATCTTAATTGTGTATCAAGGGAGAGTTTCCATCATAATGGCAATGCCTAAAACATTGTTAAATGAAATATTTAATCTTGCCTTTCTCCCTGCCTGGACTACTAGGCCTTAGGCAACATTCAGAAGAAGGAAACCTGATGCATTTCAACATCTTCAGAATCCAGTGTGTGAACACTCTAGACAATGTAGATAACGCAAACCTGACCATGTGGCTGTTCTTGTTGGAGTCCCATGATGGCTAACCAGTAAGGATACAATCCCACCACTTATTTCTTTGCTGCAAGGAATTATAAACTTCTTCCTTTTCATTCCATCTGTTGTCACTCTGCCACGTAACACCATGCTATGATCTGACTCTCTTGCATGCCTTTCTACTGCCTGCACCCTCTGACCTGGGTGTTTTTCTGTGGTCTACTCCATTAGTCCCAAAGGGAGAACATTGCCATTAAAACCCACTGTGGTCACCAAATCAGCACATCGTTTTATTTTCTTCATATTATTAATTACACTTGTTTTGTGTATCTCTGGTGCTCATTATCTAATTTTTCCACTGACAAGCTATAAACCTTACAAAATATTATTTTTTAATTTTTTACTTTTTTACTTATAGAAAGCAACACATTTCATGTATTTTATATATATATATAGTTTTAGGAGCATAATACTTCCCACTGTAGCCTTCCTCTCCCTCGAATCCACCCTTCCTGCTTTTAAATTTTTTTATGTTTCTTTTCATTTTTATGGTGACAGACTTTCAATTAACTTTGTAATCACAAGCTTAACCCTCCACTGAATAAAGTATTCAAACAATAGTGGGTAGGAAAGCCACTCTTCCTCAAGAATATAGTTAAGGGCTATAAACACTAATCAAATCTCAAAATGTCTATTTCATTCATACACATTACATTGTTTTGTACTCTGTATATTAATTACCACAAATATGGGAAAACATCCGGATTTTCTTTTTGGGATTGGCTTATTTCACTCAGCATAATGCTCTCCAGTTTCTTCCATTTTGTTGCAAAAGGCAGGACGTCATTCTTTTTTACATCTGCGTAGTATTCCGTTGTGTGTATAAACCACAATTTCATTACTCAGTCAACAGTTGTTTTTAAATAATCAGCTATCATTAAAGAAAAATAACCAATAAAGGGTTTTTTTTTTTTTTTTTGCTTTTGCATGGATCTAGGTAAATATCTAACTTGCATATAGATGATTGCTGTGGGTAGAATTCTAAATGAGAAAAAAAAAAGTTAGGTAGATTATTTCACAGGTGGCCTTGTATATATTTTGGATCCAAGTTTTAATAGGTAAAAAAGAAGGTAATGATTGACTGTAATCCACTAATTAGACCTGAAGTGTGACTGTTTTTTCATATAGGATATGACACTAAGAACGTTGCAAATTAAGAAACTGGTGCTTTTTTAGTGGATAGTTAACAGACTACTGCACTTAGTAGATCTTTTGAACATGAGATAGATGATGCTTTAGTAATGTCCTCTTTTATAATCATTCTTTTGATGTGTTTTTCTTTGGAAGATGTATTTGTTTGGGTTACAAATGGAAGAGAGAAGTCATACTCATTTTTACTCTGAGAAGGGGTCATCACTAAAGCTCAAGCATATATGGAACTTTTTAGCTAAATTTCTTTGTATACTTCTTTGGAGGAATTGTTTTTATAGTACTTCATGTTATTCTAATAAAATGACCTGCATTGGCATTACTGTTTTCAGGTGAGATTCTTGAAATTGGATTTCCAGGCTATTTAGCACTGAATAATTTCTAACTGTAGTTCTAATCTGTTTAGACTTTTGAAGTCTTAAATTACCATCTAAGTATAAATGAGCAAACATTTCATTAAAAAATCAAGAGTTTTATGACAATACCTTTCCTTGGAAAACGGAGCCACCTGAGCTCTTCTAATAGCTGGTGACATCCATTAGTGGTTTTCTCTGAAATTGAAAACATTTTCCATCTGTTCATACACACTCATTACAAAGTAGTTAAGAGCCTGTGGGATCACAAAGGCACATTTTGGCAAATTACAAAATATCAAAATGAGTTATTGAAGAGGCAGCAATGACTATATAATAAGCTGCTCAAACCTGCAACTGTCTGGTTTTGTGTAAGAAAAGACATCTGGGTGCAAAAGTCTGGTTTACCTTTGAATACTTGGGACTCTTCCATTTGATGAGTCCCATTCCTGTGTGGTGATCAAAATTCTCCTAAGGGCATTTGGGTAATTTTGTCAATTTTCAGCAAATGACTATCTTTTTTAGTCTTTAGGGAATTGATATTGAAGGATGCTCTACAGAAAAAAAACAAAACAAAACAAAAAAAAAACAAAAAAAAAAAACAAGAAGTGGATCTCAAGGCATAAAGTAGTCGAGTATTCAGCTGAACCTAAGGAAAATTAACTTGATAATTAGTCCACTAATTATTTGGAAACAGCAGATGATGCATAAGGGACTGTTCTTCCTGGATCCATCGGGTATAGAATTCCCAGATTCTAGAGGTGGGATCTTGCCAGTGGAAGAGGGTGTTCTTTCAACAGTGACATTTAACAAACATTTCAGTGATTCCTTTCTCTATGCTTATCCCAAATTAGCTGCAAACACATTGCCCATATGTAACCTAGAGGTTTTGTATTGAAAGAATGTGCAGTGTGACCACTCAGGTTCACCATGTGGAGCTGGCAGGGTACAGCAATAGCCAACTCTGCAAGACAAGTTAAGTCTGGTCTGTGATGGAAACAATATGGGAGCAGAAAAATGAAGGAGACAAGAAAGAACTTCTAAGACCAGCCATATTTACAATAGCTATGAATTTTAAATACCTTGGAATAAATTTAACCAAGGAGATGAAAGATCTCTATGATGAAAATTATAAAACATTAAAGAAAAAATAAAAAGACACCCAAAATGGAAAAATTCTTCCAGTTTGTGAATTGGAAAAATTAATATCATGAAAATGTCCATAATACTGAAAACAATTTACAGATGCATTGCAATCCCAATCAAAATATCAATGGTATTCTTCTCATATCCAGAAAAAAAAAGGTGGTATAATTCACATGGAAACACAAGACAACCCAAATAGCTAAAGCATCCATAAACAACAAAAACAAAGCCAGAGGCATCACAATACCAGATTTGAAGACATACTGCAGGGCAGTTATATTCAAAACAGTCTGGTACTAGCACAGAAATAGACATGTAAACCAATGAACAGAATGGGACCTCCAGAAATCAATCCATGCATCTACAAGCAATGGATATTTGACTAAAGGAGGTAAATCAATCCCTGCAGAAAGGACTGTCTCTTCAACAAATTCCAGGAAAAATTGGATCT
Source organism: Oryctolagus cuniculus (assembly GCF_051225735.1). Lineage (NCBI taxonomy): Eukaryota > Metazoa > Chordata > Mammalia > Lagomorpha > Leporidae > Oryctolagus > Oryctolagus cuniculus. The sequence continues at coordinate 136,055,923 of NC_142874.1, forward strand.
CCATGTGTAGAAATATGAAGCAAGATCCCTAATTCCCACCTTATACAAAAATCATCTCAAAATGAGTCAAGGATTTAAATCTATGATCTGATAGAAACAAATTTCTAGAGGAGATCATTGGGAAAACTGCAAGACATTGGCATAAGCAAAGACTTCTTGCAAAATTCCTCAGAAGCAAGAAGCACAATCAATAAAAGCAAAAATAGGTTAGTGGGATTACATCAATCTGGGATTCTTCACTGCAAAGAAAACAATTAACAAAGTCAAGTGGCAGGGGAAGGTTCTCTGGCACAATGGGTTAAAACCCCGGTCTGCAGTGCCAGCATCCTATATGCGCACAAGTTCATGTCCCAGCTACTCCATTTCTTATCCATGTCCCTGCTAATGTGCCTGGGAAAGCAGAGGGGGATGGCCCAAGTCCTTGGGCCCCTGCATCCATGTGGGAAATCCAGGAGAAGCTTCTGGCTCCTGGCTTCAGATCAGCTCAGCTCCAGCCATTGCAGCCTTTTAGAGAGTGAACCAGTGGATAGCAGACCTCTCTGTCTCTGTCTCTACCTCTCTCTGTAAATTTGTCTTTCAAATAAATAAAATAAAATAAATCTTTAAAAAAATCAAGAGGCAACTAACAGAATGGGAGGAAACATTTACAAACTATGAAGTAATGAAGGACTAATTTCCAGAATCTAGAAAGAACTCAAAAAACTCAACAACAAGTAGATAAACAATCTTGTTAAGAAATGGGCGAAGAACTTGAACAGGCATTTTTCAAAAGAGGAAATTCAAATGGCCAAATGACACATGAAAAAAATACTCAGGATCACTAGCTGTCAGGGAAATGCAAGTCAAAACCACAATGAGGTTTCATCTCACCGCAGTTAGATGGCTTTCATACAGAAATCAAGAAACAACAAATGCTGGGGAGGATGTGGGGGGGAAAGTACCCTAATCCACTGTTGGTAGGAATGTAAGCTGGTACAGCTACTGTGGAAGATGGCATGGAGATATCTCAGAAATCTGAGTATTGACACAAATCAAAAGAAATCAGCACATAAAAGAGTGGTCTGTACCCCCATGGTTATTGCTGCTAATTTACAATAGCTAAGATAAGGAATCAACACAGATGCCTAGATTAAGAAAATTTTGTACATATAGACTATGGGATACTGCTCAGCTATAAAAAAGGGATGAAATCCTTTCTTTTGCAACAAAATGAATGCAACTAGAAATCATCATACTCAGTGAAATAAGTCATTCACCAAAACACAATATCATATGTTTTTCCTGTCTATGGTAATTAATAGAGTCCAAAAAATGTAATATATAATTATCTGCATAAAATTATTTCTATGCATTAAGTATTGAGAGGAAATGGCTTAATGTTTAAATGAAATTAATCATTATCTTATAATGACAGAAGAAATATTTAGATGTTAGACTGTCATTAGTTGTATTTCATTGAAAGAGATTATGAATAACTAATTGACCAAAAAAACTGTATTTGTATGAAATGGTAATTTATGCATTCTTGTTTATAGATATTGTCTATATTCACACTAAACAAGGGTCTTTTTGTTTTTTACTTGTTAAACTTCATATACAGTGAAGTATTAAGCCATTTAACAGTAGATTAAATTTAAAATATGTTACATCAAGCTAAAAAATAGAATGATAGAAAGAAGAAGGGTGGAACAAAGGAGGGCAGAGGGGATCATCATTATGTTCTTAGACCTGTATCTATAAATCATATCAATTCTGTTAAAAATTTAAAATGGAAATGAAAATGAAAATAAAAAAAGAAAAACAGCTCATCTTCAAAAAAAAAGTACCTTATTTATTTGGATGCTCCAATATTGTGGGTATATATGTTTGCAAGTGTTCTTTTCTCTTTCTATATGGAACCCTTCGTCTTTCCATAATGGTCTTCCTGTTTTGTTTCTCACTGCTTTTTAATTTAAAATCTACTTTATTTGAACTTTGAGGTTTCCTCTGAGATTTATCTGAAAACATCTACATAGATTTTAAAAAAATGTAAACAGTTTCCATCTTAAAAATATTTTTTCTAAAATGGCTAATACTTTAGAAACTATGTTATAGACACATATAATGTTTACTGTTGTATTTTTGTTCCTTTATATGCTGAACAAATACATTTGATAAGTAAAACAAATGTTATCAGACTCCATTAGTCACTTTTATCAATGAAATAAATCAACGCATAAAATAATTCTATGTAAGCAAGAATTAATTAGTTAATTTGAAAATCAGAGTCATGAAAAGAGCAAAAGGGATATCATCCAACCAATGGTTCACTCCCAAAATGGCAACAATATCCCAGGCTGGCTCAGGCCTAAATCTGGGGCCAGAGACTCCATCTGAGTCTCACAGGCTAATGGCAAGACTCAAGTACTTTCCCCACACCCACTGTCTTCCCAGTCCATTTCCAGGCAACTGGATTGCAATGGGAGCAACCGAGACTTGAACCGGTACTTCAATATGGGATGTAAGTGTTACACACGACAGCTTAACCCATTGTGTGACGATGTCTGCTCCAGTGTTTTTCAATTTTTATAGAATTAATTAAAATTGTGTGGTATAGAGGTAGTAATTCTGCTCTCAGAAAAACATTTCTAAGAAAACAGAAATCCAAAGAGCTGTGTAGTTAAACATGTATATAATCAAATATTTAGAACTTTTGATAAGTACAGAAAATGATGGTACATGATACTATCAATATTTTTTTGTTCCTTCCAAGGTTATTTTTCTACATGAAGCATTCAATATATCCATTTTCAAAATACTTTCCACCACAAAGCAATATGTAATATATTATTTTGCCACCTTGTGTCCCGTGCAACTCCTGAACCGTTAATCAAAAGAATTGGGACAGAAACCAGCTGCTGGATCACTCATTAGTGTATCAATGTTTGGCTTACACACTGGGTCCAAGCTAGATGGTGCATATTGTAATAAGGTGTCTCTCTCATTTATTTGAAAAAGCACTCTGTGGCTTATTTGCTCTCTACACAACTGTGAATATGAAGAAATGTTTTCTGATGAAACCTGCTTTGAATATCCTCAGGAAGATTAATCTAAAACTTGAGGATGTTTCCAGTGAAAGTTAAAAAAAAATAATCAGCAAACACAGGTACAACTGCCTAGGTGCAATGGAGATTGCAGCCTCAAATGCAGTGCCGAACACAATCTTGGCCCACTCTGGGGTAGGCGCCTTGTGAGTTTTTGTAAAAATAATATCAACTCTTATTCAGTGGAAGACAGCTCATTCTCACTCAAGATGGATAGCACTGAGTGCTATAAATTTGTATTTTGAGACCATGTTCCTTTGCATATTTTATATTTTATAATAGATTTAACTTCAAATTGAATTCAGTAGTAAGGTTGCAAAAATCAGGATAATCATAAATTCTGCCTTTATCAGCTGTGATGACAAAATGCAGTTTATATGCCAAAGGCTTAAATAAAATTGAACTGAGCTTGATGGGAGAAAGGCAGGAACCTAACAAGAATGAAACAGCAAGCCAAAAAAGAAATTCAAACCACTTCTCTCTCCACATTCTGCTTTCTGCTTATTTGGCTTTCATCAGAATCTGTTAGTGAATTCTGAGCATATTTGCCACAAGCGGATGCTAGTATGGTCCCAGCTTATTGGAACAAGAAACAGTAGATGTGTGTTGGCTGGAGCTATTAATAAACAGGGGTGGGAAAAATGAGTTTTCAGCTGGTCAAATAAATAAGGATCATTTAAAAACTTACAATAGACATGAGGGAAAGATTTCTGATATTAGGTTTTTTTGATACTATTTAGGTATATATTAGGAATATGTTATAGAGGCATACATTTGTTACAAATGTCACTTAGAAATCACACATCCCATATCAGAGAGCCTGGGCTTGATTCCTTTCTTGCTACCGCATGCCCTGGAAGGCAGCAGGTGATGGCTAAGGTAGTTGGGTCCCTTCCTGCAAAGTGGGAGACTCAAACCGAATCCCTGGCTTCTGGCTTAGGCCTAACCACCACTGTCAGCTGTGGGCATTTGGATAGTGAACAAATGATGGAAGATTGTCTCTGTGTGTGTATCTTCCTCCATTACTCTCTTTCAAATAAATTTTAAAAAAGTTATATGTTTTATAATAAACAAAGTGTCCCTGAAGAAAACTTGGCTATTTTCTGCATTTACTAATAAAACACTTGAACTTCACCTTCAGCACACATTGTTGAAGTGAAGAAAAATAAATTCACAGAAATAGACAATGCCGATAAAGCATTGAGACTAAGTATCTGCTGTTTACAGAATATATTTGTGAAGAATAAGTAGAGAATGCTCTGGATTTGAGGTTAAAACAACAAATCTAAGCTTTGTTGCTTACTATTTATGGGAATTCAGAGATGTAAAATACTCAATTTGAAATTTGGGTATTATTTTAATATTTTCATTTATTTGAAAGGCAGGGTGAGGGAGAGTGAGACAGAGAATGAGAGCAAGAGAGAGAGAGAGAGAGAAAGGTATCTTCCATCCCACTGGTTCACTCCCCAGAAGGCTATGTAATTTGGGGTTGGCCAGGATAAAGTAGGGAGCCGGAAGCTCCACCCAAGGCTCCCACATCATTGGCAGGAGTCCTAGTATTTGGACTGTCTTCTGCTGCCCTCCCAGGTGTATTACCAGGAACTGGATCAGAAGTGGAGCAGCCAGGACTCAAATTGGCAATCTACTGTGCCACCATTCAAGGCCCCTGGAATTATAATAATTACCAAGGATTGTTCTTGTGAAAATGATGAAAATGATATTGTCTCTTCCTATAGAAAAGTGGATATTCACAGCCAAGGGGCAGGTGCATTTGGAGAAAGCGTGTCAGTAGGTGGAACCATACTGAGAGGAGACATCAAGGTTAGGGGAATTCTTTGTTCAGCTAACTCATACAGGATTCTTGCTGAAGACACACCTACAATTTATACAGCATGTATGGGGAATGAGGAATTTGATAGGATATCAGGATAGAGAATTCTTTCTAAACTGACTTAGTGGGATTCTTGTTTAAACTGGAATGTGTGGGCACTGCAGGGACAACTGTATGGGCTGGGGTCAAGGTCAAGCCCTCCTTAACAAGAAGGCTCAGAAATGACAGAAAGTTGGTCAAGGAGAGGGTCCTTGTCATTTTTTTTTTTTTTTTTGACAGGCAGAGTGGATAGTGAGAGAGAGACAGAGACAGAGAGAAAGGTCTTCCCTTTGCCATTGGTTCACCCTCCAATGGCTGCCATGGCTGGCGCGCTGTGGCCGGCGCACCGTGCTGATCCAAAGGCAGGAGCCAGGTGCTTCTCCTGGTCTCCCATGGGGTGCAGGGCCTAAGCACTTGGGCTATCCTCCCCTGCCTTCCAGGGCCACAGCAGGGGCAACCGGGACAGAATCCGGTGCCCGGACCAGGACTAGAACCCAGTGTGCGGGTGCCGCTAGTGAGCTAGTGAGCCGCGGTGCCAGCCAGGTCCTTGTCATTATTTATCAGTGGTATGGCACTGTCAGTTTGTGTAGACTTCTAAAGGTCAAATTCTACAGCAGCAGTACTGCAATAATATGGATCTAGTGAGGTCATTTCAAGACAACTGTTTCTCTGCCTCCTACCTTGGCCTACTGGTCGGGACAAACACATAGCTTTCTCAATCCTGGATTCTCCATGTTCTTAGGTTGAATTCAAATCAAGAAAAGTGAGATTCTTTTGGCCACAGTCCTTTCTTCAATAAGAACTTCAATAAAACATGCTCCATCCCCTCTTGCTTTAGCATTTATCATTGTTAATATTTTCACAGACATAAAACCAACACAAGGTTTTAAACTCCAGAGGCTTAGTACAGCTCCCACATACCCAAAGGTAAAGCCAACACTTAGTTTCTACTAAATGAGAAAAGCAAACAGGATTGCATTAGCAAAAATGTCTTCTCTACTGCTGCAGGCTGTACATTTCATCTTATCTTCATGAATCTGTAAATGATTTTAAACAGGAAATGATGATGAAAAAAGTACAATGCTAGCAAACCTCATCTTACCTAACAAGGTCACGTCATAATAGAGTTAAGTAGGAAAGGTGGGAAGCGCGACTCTTTGTTCTACCTCTTGATCACTGCTCACGGGAACTCTCATTAGACCCTCCTCAACAAAGAGGACTGAGATAAAGAGCTAAGTGTGCGAGTTTTTATCATCCAGCTGTCATGTTCTATAATTCAGAGTGTCATTTATTCCCAATTACAGAGGAACAACTGCATGTTTTGAAGCTGACTTTACAGAATGAGCAATGAGGACTGGTATGTCTCAAGGCATGCAATTTTTTTAGGGCAAAATTATGTATTACTTTCTTTTCACAGCAATAGTTTAATCTGTATCATTTCATTCTTACACAACAGTAGCTCCCAAATTCCATTTAATTATAAATGTGCATACTTAAGTTTTGTCATATCTGTGATATTTTGCGAATGGATGATGGGATTTATCCATGAGAAAGCAAATGTTGGGAATAGTGTCTTCCTTAAATTCTTGTGTGTTTGTGTGTCTGTGTTTTCCTCATTCACCTCATTTTCTATATGGACAATTGTTACTTAAATGATCACTTTATGAGTTTGAATGTTTTTTAGCTTTGGTTTGTTGTTTATTTGAGAGGCAGAGTTACAGATAGTGAGAGGGAGATAAAGAAAGAGAGGTTGGGCTGCCGCCGTGGCACACTAGGTTAATCCGCTGCCTGCGAAACCGGTATCCCATATGGGCGCCAGTTCTAGTCCTGGTTGCTCCTCTTCCAGTCCGACTCTCTGCTGTGGCCCTGGAAGGCAGTGGAGGATGGCCCAACTGCTTGGGCACCTGCACCCAGATGGGAGACCAGGAAGAAGCACCTGGCTCTTGGGTTTGGATCGGCATAGTTCTGGTCGTAGCGGCCATTTGGGGAGTGAACAAACAGAAGGAAGAACTTTCTCTCTGTCTCTCTCTCTCACTGTCTAACTCTATATGTCAAATAAATGAATGAAAGAAAGAAAGAAAGAAAGAAAGAAAGAAAGAAAGAAAGAAAGAAAGAAAGAAAGAAAGATAGGTCTTCCATCCGCTGGTCTACTCCCCAGTTGGCCACAACGGCTGGAGCTGGGCCAATCCGAAGCCAGGAGCCAGTAGCTTATTCCAGGTCTTCCATGTGGGTTCAGGAGTCCAAGCATTTGGGCCATCTTCTACTGCTTCCCCAGGGCATAGCAGAGAGCTGGATCAGAAGAGGAGCAGCAAGAACTAGAACCGGTGTCCATATGAGATGCTGGCTCCGCAGACAGAGGATTAACCTATTATGCCTCAGCGCCAGCCTGAGTCTGAATGATTTTTATAAAAAATTAAAATGAAGAAAACCATTACCATCTTTCAACAAAATACCACTGATACGCTGTCAGGTTGGGAGAAAAGGAAATACTAATAAATAGAGAAACAGTAAAGGTACTTCCAGATCCAATTTTCCAAATTATGGAAAGTGCTAATTCTCCTAAGTTTACATAGCATTATTCCTATTAAGTTTTAATCAAATGCTAATATCCTTATTTCTCAGGTGTTTGTGAGAGGAAATAAGGAGACCAATTATTACTCATTATATTATCTTCATGCCAGACACGCCATTAAGTGTTTTTCTTACACACTACATTTGCTTCTGCCAATCTGTATGATAGGTGATATTATTTTTAAACTACAGATGTAAATATTTCAGATTATTGTAGATGAGAATTTTGGCAAAGGCTACACAGCAGCCAGGTGACCAAGCCAAGACTTTAACTCATGTCTGGATACTCTTGAGCAATCTATACTCTCTATTGAAAGAAACTTGATAGCCATCAGTCAACAGTAGATCAATCTTCTGCTGCCAAATTATTGGCTATCTGATAGAACAACTCCTTGCTGTATTCTTGAAATATTGTTGGTTTTCTTTCTGCTTTTTGTTTCTTCTGGAGGAGTTTGTTATTAAGTGAAGCAAGTAAAGAAAAAGAACAGAAAAGCTGGTTCCTCCTGCCACAATAGAAAAAAACTCATACCATCCCTGGGTCAACATGTGCTGCAGTCCAGGTCTCCAGTTCAAAATCATAAGAACAACCCTTGTGAACAAAATTCTCACTTGGAATTGTTGTGCTATCTGAAATGATGCCCAGACCAGACATTATTGATGAAGAAACATTTTCAAAGAAAAAAAAAAAACCAACTTCCAGAACAGAGAAAGTGCCTACAGAAAAAAAAAAATGTTTGCCCAACTCAAACATAGTATCACACACAGTCATTGAGAGACCAAGTTCACATGTATGTTCCATGAGAGTGTTAATTTTAATGGCTGCTGCATAGCTAGCACTGTAGTAGCTTTCCACTAAACATTTATATAATAAATTGTTTCATATTTATTTGCAATAGCAACTTAAAAGATGGGCATTGTATTAAGTTTACTTTATGTATTTGAAAGACAGTTACTGAGAGAGAGAGAGAGAGAGAGAGAGAGAGACAATGAGAGATCTTTCATTTGATGGTTCATTCCACAAATGAGTGCAATGGCTGAGGCTGGGACAGACCAAAGCTACGAGTCAGGAGCTTCCTCTGGGTCTCTCATGTGGGTACAGGGGGCCCAAGCATTTGGGCCATCTTCTGCTGCTTTTCAGGTGCATCAGCAAGGAGCTAGATTGAAAGTGGAGTAGCTGAACCTGGAACCAGTGTTCATATGGGATGCCGGTATTGCAGGTGGCAGCTTAATGAGTTAGGCTGCAACACCTGACCCAGGATAGATATTTTGAGAGATAGAAGGGACACTATATTTTGGTTTTAGAATTTAAAAATAATTTCTCAATGGTAGCAGAACCTTATTCTCAAAATTTACTTGAGCATTCTGAGAAGTACTGATGCGATGATATTCATAGCTTGTGTGCATAGCTTCACTAGGTATACAATCGGGATTTAGTGTCCCTGGGTGCTCTGTTCTAAGCATTCTAAGGGGGCATGAAACACAGGACTTGAGAAACTTTAAGATCCCAAATGCAAGGATTCTATCTTGCTTAACATTGCATTGCCATCTCTAGCACCTCTACTAGGCACAGATCTGAAGTCCAAAAGTTCAGTTCAGGAAAAGCAGTAGAATTTAGTGGAGAATAGTTCTGAGTTTAACCCTATGTCCATTCCCCAGGCCTTTTCTTTCTCCACAAAGTGGGATAGTATTTACTAATAGTTAATATGGAGTGACTATCATCTCCTATTTGCATGGTATACATTATTTATATTATGTGAATAAAACATCAAAGTCATGTCTACTATTATCAGAACAGGACACTAAAGCCCATAAACCAAGGGGTTTCCCCATAGCATTGCAGTGAACCAATGTACACCTGATGTACACTTGCCCATAGACACAGAGACAGAATTAAGTCTATGACCACCTGGTTCTGCGTTGTTTCATGATGGCAATGAAATAGGTGACCCATAGTGAAAGTAACCCTAGTTTGTTGATTGTCTCAGGTACTGGAGGGTATTTTTCCATTGTTGAAAGTTTTCCTGTAGCCTGAGCATTATTAAATTTTCCTTGGCTTTGCACTCAATAGGTACTTTTGGGGGGTATTCTATAACTGTGACAGACACATTTCCTTAAGTAAGCTGCCCTTGATATTGGGAGAGATAAGGATATCAAGAGGCACACTCAGGCATCACAGGCAGTCACTTGATTAGGCCATTGGACTTGGAAATTCAATAGAGAATCTAAAAAAAATAAAAGAACAAAAATTAAAGGGTTCATTGATTTAAGTTGGGTACTTGATTTTTTTTTTTTTTTTGGTTTAAGTTAGCCTATAGCAATTGAAGGTTACATTAAATAGAGTCATCAACTCTCTTCACTTGATTTCCTTTTCTGAATCTACAAATTCGGTTGCATAAATCTCACTAAAGAAATATGAAAAACCTCCAGGCTTTTAAAAATGCTATTTAAATATGCAATAAAACATGTATTAAAGACCAGTTGTAGACACTACGGTTTAAAACTATAGGAGCGATGCATAACTCAAACATGAGGAGTGGCATAAAGAAAAACAAGGATGCTATGTTTTAAAATCTATTTCAAAAAAGCAATGTTACCACGTTGTTAATTCTTTGAAAAATAACTCAGATTTTATCCTATTCTTTTCTGGATGATGGAAAATTTATCTTAGGGTTTTATTTTGTTCCCAGTTTAGCTGCCTTTCTTCCAAGGACATGTGGGTAATTTGCAAGCACTCAAGAAAATAAGCATATATCCTTACACAGACATATGATTTAAGAAAACCAATGATCTATCTCAAAATAATATATTTCTTTCTTTATATTCCAAAAATAGCTTGCAAATTTACTACACTAATAATGTCATCCACGACTTAGAAATTTTCTTAAGAATAAGATTTAGTAAGACCAATGTCTGCAAATAATAAATGATAGAATTAAAAAGGAGAGAATGATCCTACATGGGAAGCAGTATACACAGCAGACTCATAGAATGGCAAATGCCCTAAACAGCACTCTGGCCTCAGAATCAGCACTTAAGGCATTCAGAGCTGGCTAAAAAGCCCATGAGAGTTTCACAGGCGTGGAGAGCCTAGACACCGTGGCAAAAAAAAAAAAAAAAAAAAAAAAAAAAATCTCAGTGAGATCACAGCAGAAAGAATGGGCCATCAAAGAAGGCAGTACCTTTCTCTGAAGGGAGGAGAGAACTTCCATTTTGAATATGGACTTGTCTAAATAAGATCAGAGTTGGTGAACTCAAGAAACTTCCATAGCCTTGTCAGCTCATGACAAGAGCCTCAGGTGATTACTGACATCATAAATAAGAGTCTCAATTGTTAAATCAACAATGGGAGTCACTGTGCACCTGCTCCCATGTAGGACCTCTGTTCTTAATGTGTTGTACTATGCAAATTAATGGTAAAACTACTACTCAAACAGTACTCTATACTTTGTGTGTCTTTGTGGGTGCAGTCTGTTGAAATGTTTACTTAGTATATACTAAATTGATCTTCTGTATATAAAGATAATTGAAAATGAATCATGATGAAGAATGGGATGGGAGAGGGAGTGGGAGATGGGATGGTTGCAGGTGGCAAGAGGGTTATGGGGGGAAAGCAGCTATAATTCAAAAGTTGTACTTTGGAAATTTATTTTTATTAAATAAAGTTAAAAAAAAAAGAATAAGAAGATTTAGGGACCAGCATTGTAGTGCAGTTTGTCAGGCCTCTGCCTACTATGCCTACATCCCATATGGGCACCACATTTGAGTTCAAGATGCTCCACTTCAATCCAGCTCCAGTTAGTGTGTAAGAAAAAGCAGGGGAAGATGGACAGTTGTTTGGGCCCCTGCACCTATTTGGGGAGTGAACCAGAGGATGGAGGATCTCCTTCTGTCTCTTTGTCTGCCTCTGCCTCTCTTTCCATAATTTTACCTTTCAAACAAATAAAAATAAATTAAAAAAAATAAAATTGAGGGGCCGGTGCTATGGTACAGTAGGTTAACGCCCTAGCCTGAGCACTGGCATCCCATATGGGCACCGGTTCGAGACCCGGCTGCTCCACTTCTGATCCAGCTCTCTGCTATGGGCTGGGAAAGCAGTGGAAGATGGCCCAAGTCCTTGGGTCCCTGCACCCACACGGGAGACCCAGAAGAAGCTCCTGGCTCCTGGCTTCTGATTGGCGCAGCTGCAGCCATTGCGGCCAATTGAGGAGGGAACCATTGGATAGAAGACTTCCGCAGCTGCAGCCATTGCAGCCAATTGAGGAGGGAACCATCGGATAGAAGACCTCCCTCTCTCTCTCTGCCTCTCCTCTCTCTGTGTAACTCTTTCAAATAAATAAATAAATCTTTTATAAGTAAATAAATAAAATAAAAAAGAAACCTCCTTGGGAGTAAAAGAAAGACAGATATTCCAGCTGAATTACAGCTCCAACACAGTTGCTTCCTGCTCTTTAAAGAGATAAAATACCATGGTGGAAAATTTGAGGTAACTCAATGGTAGCCAATCTGTCTCCAAAGGCTCAGTGAATTTACCTGATATACTGACATTTAAAACAATTGAATGCCAAATAAGTCCACATGTACCAGAAATTGTTATAAAAATCCTGCAAACTCGTTTGCAATAATGTCTGAGAGACAAAGGATCAGCCTGAATGTCTGAGAAGATTCATGTAGAAAAACATTCTGTGTTCATGATCACATTCTTTGTGTGGAAGAAAATGTGTTATTTAAATATGATCAACAAGTGATTTTCAAATAAGGGGACATGTTATGAGATGTCTTTTCTTTGTGTAGCTTGTTTGTAGTCAGTCTTTAAAAGAGCTATTGAAACACCAGAGATATTTGAATAATGGATATCACTTAAACATCCAATTCTGTTGTGAAGAAAAGTGGAAACAAGAAAAATGAGACATAATGAACGCATGGAGTGCTAAGCTCACATGAGTGAGATATCACTTATGTTCTCTGTGCACATGACAAGTAGCTTTAAAAATACCTATTTTTTATAGAGTACACTTTTTCTGAGATTACATGGAGATATATTCATTACCTTTATCATTTCCAAGGCCATTACAATCCACTTATCCTTGCAATAGATCCATTTATTTTAACTTGAAAATCAAATGATATTTTGGTAATTATCTCTTTATATTTTATTTTTAAAGTTAAAAACTAACAGGAGCTTATGTTGTGGCACAGCAGGTCAAGCTGCTGTTTGCAGGATCAGCATCCAATACTGGAGTGTAGTTTATGTCTACCTGCTCTGCTTCTGACCCAGCTTTCTAGTCATGCACCTGGGAAGGTTAAAAAGGATGACTCAATCACTTGGGACCCTGACACCCATAAGGGGATCCTGGATGGACTTCTTGGCTCCTGACTTCAGCCTGGCCCAACCTGGCTGTTGCAAGGATTTGGGGAATGAAGCAGTACATACAAGAGCTCTCTCCCATCTCTCTGTTGATTTCCCTTTCAAATTTTCCGCACTTGCAGTGATTCTTCCAGGCATCCAAGGATGTTAATATTGGTGTGATGTATGCCTGACATATTATAATGTTGTAGTGATAAAGATATCATAAATATAAGCTTGTCTTCAAGAAAGTCATTATGTGGTGAGTGAGACAACCATATAAAAAGTGCATGGAAAAGATGTGAGTAGAAATGAAACTACAATGGTTGCACAGAAGTGAGAACGATCAATTCTGTAAGTCATTCAGAAAAGAGTTCAGAGAAGAGAATATAGAGAAAATTTGTAGAAATTTCTATGATTATAATAAAATGGTAGAAAATGCCATATGTCATGCCATATTTTGATTCAATAGCTTCTCCTAATGACCCAGGAATACAGGATAACAGAGAAATGAAGCACATATCATTCTCAAAAGGAGCTGTGATAAGTTTAGAATTCTACTTGTCAAATTGTGGTGCTGCGTTGTTCTGTTCTAGCTAGGGTCAGAAAGGGAAGCATAGGCAGAAGCTCCAAAATCAAAATGTACAAAAGATGGTTTAGGAGAGACTCTCTCTCTCTCTCTCTCTGCCCCTCTCTCACCACACACACACACACACACACAGCAGTGAAGAGATATGGTTTGCAATGACTTAGGATCACTAGAATTTACTATCTAATCAGAATTTGGAGAAAGGAAAGTTTATTGACTATGTAGACCCCAGGATTTACATATCTCTTCCTAATACTCTGCCTCCTGGTGAGCTGCTTCAAAATATTCATATCGGTCTTCACCAAGGCTCACTAGGCTAATCCTCTGTCTGCAGTGCCGGCACCCCAGGTTCTAGTTCCGGTTGGGGCGCCAGATTCTGTCTTGGTTGCTCCTCTTCCAGGCCACCTCTCCACTGTTGCCCGGGAGGGCAGTGGAGGATGGCCCAAGTGCTTGGGACCTGCACCCGCGTGGGAGACCAGGAGGAAGCACCTGGCTCCTGGCTTTGGATCAGTGCAGCGCGCTGGCCGTAGCAGCCATTTGGGAGGGTGGGGGTGAACCAACAGCAAAGGAAGACTTTTCTCTCTCTCTCTCTCTCTCACTGTCTAACTCTGCCTATCAAAAAAATATTAATATCATCCATGCAGGCCGGCGCTGTGGCACAGCAGGTTAACGCCCTGACCCAAAGCACCAGCATCCCATATGAGCACCGTTTTGAGACCCAGCTGCTCCACTTCCAACTCAGCTCTCTGCTGTGGCCTAGGAAAGCAGTAGAAGATGGGCCAAGTGCTTGGGCCCCTGCACCCACATGGGAGACCCGGAAGAAGCTCCTGGCTCCTGGCTTTGGATCGGCGCTGCTCTGGTCGTTGTGGCCAATTGGGGAGTGAACCAGTGGATAGAAGACCTCTCTCTCACTCTCTGCCTCTGCTCTCTCTTTGTAACTCTGACTTTCAAATAAATAATAAATAAATCTTTAAAAAGGCAGTTACAATGGGCTACTGTAAATATATGTATATATATTAATTTCACCCAAATATTATTCTTTCTTGTTCAATCATTAGAATTCATCACTGTTCACTATATCCTTTTTTAAATGCCAGTATAGTGTCTTATACAACTTATTGTTTATTCTGACCTCACTAACAATTTTTCTCTGTGAAACCTGAGTGGTGGACATTCCATCGATTTTAGCTGTTCTATTTATCTCATCCAGCACCAACATTGTAATTCTTTTTCAATTATGCTACATAGTTGAAATTTCTTAGAGGCTACGAAACTGCTGCATCTATTTCAACATTTGATATACATATTTCTGTAAAATAGAGTAATGGTTTTCCTTTACTAACCCTATTCATTATTAATCTTTATCCACTTTTGTAAGTGTTACAACCTACCTGTTCAGCCTAAAATCCAAGGTATCATCATTTTTTGCCCATCCTGTATGTCTTACATCTAGACTTTCAGAAAACTGTATAGAATCAACCTGTGAAATATGTTGAGAATCTGGCTACACATCTTTATCCATACATTGCTGGAGCCACCATCCTTACTTTCCTTACGATCAGATCTCTGTGGTCAGATATGGTTTACAATGTTTCTCTTTTTATTTTGATTGTATCTCTAGAATAATAATTTTAAAGCAAAACTCTGTTACTTGTCTGATTAGTCAAAGTTGATCCCCAATAAAATGGAATCTAGTCCCTTATTGCATTTGTAAATTCTGTCGTCTTCTTATAGCCTACTTTCCTTCCGCAGAGGATGATATTAACACTCCACCTACATCCTCTCAGGTCACCTTTGCCGTTCCCATGCCTCGAAGGCACTTCCTTAATGAATTCTTTGCACATTAATTTCTTCTCAATGTTTCTATGGAATGAGCTCTGAAGGCTTCCTGTTCCTATGCCCCTGCCATTCTAACTCCATTATTCTTCAAATAAATCAAGGTCATTCTCACCGCCAGAGATATTAGACATATCCCTTCTCCCTTTGTTATGCCTTCTCCTGGTCTTTTTATGGTTGCTTTTTTATGATTCCATCTTGGCTCAATGGCACTTTTTACTAAGGCCTCCCTAGAAAAGTCTGTTCCAAGCATGTATTTATCAGTTACCTCTTTTATTATTTTAACACTACCAATAAATTAGAGCCTGTGTCTGCTTTCTTCAATGAATCATAGAAACTTACTTCCTTGCCAGAATTATAAAATATTATGAATAAAATTTAAATAAGGAATTTCACTAGTATGTAGCTTCTGTCTGCTAAAACTAGTATTATGTGATCTGTCACAGGCCTTCTTATTTAAAAAATATTTATTTTGTTTATTGAAAAACAGAAATAAATAGACATTGATATAAAGACAGATCCCCCATCCACTTTTTCATTCTCCAAATGACTGTAGCAGTCAGGACTGGTCCAACCCTAAACCGGCAACTGGAGATACAATCCAGGTCTCACTCATGGTGGCAGAGACCCAAGTACATGAGCATCACTTCTGAGGGTGCACATTAGCAAGAAGTTGGAATTGAGACTGAATATAGAACCTGATATCACACACTGATGTGGAATGTGGAAAATCTAAGTGGTGTTCCACACACTATGTCAGCTTCCGCACCCCCTCTCCCCACTACAAACCCATCCTGACATACAAGTTTATGTTGGAATATGTACAAAAACTGCATCCACAGTTATGTAAATTCTTGAAACAATTTCCTGTTCACCATTCCTCAACCATTAGAAAATAGTGTGAGATACTTGAATACTGTTTTGTGTTCAACATCACATAGGTAACATTTTGAAATTCACTCAGTAAATTCAGATACAGATGTTTATACAGGAAGATTGTCTTAGTCTGTGCTACTATACGAAAGTACCAAAGACTGCACAATTTGTGAAGAACAAAGACATTTTCTCAACTTTTAGAGGCTAGGAAGTTCAAAGAAGGTCAAAATGCCACGGGATTCTGTTGTCTGCTAAGGGCTACTCTCTGCTTCCCTGATGTAACTTTATTGTTGCATCCTTCAGTGGCGGTGGAAGAGCATGGTGTCCTTAGAGAGTGGAAGCTGAACAGTCAGGTTAAGAAAATGCTTCATGGGAACTGGCGCTGTGGTGCAACGGGTTAACGCCCCGGACTGAAACACCGGCATCCCACATGGGAGCCGGTTCGAGACCCAGCTGCTCCAATTCTGATTCAGCTCTCTGCTATGGCCTGGGAAGCAGTGGAAGATGGCCAAGTTCTTGGGCCCCTGCATCCATGTAGGAGACCCAGAAGAAGCTCTTGGCTCATGGATTCAGATCAGTGCAGCTCCAGCTTTGCGGCCATCTGGGGAGTGAACCAGCAGATGGAAGACTCTCTCTCTCTCTCTCTCTCTCTCTCTCTCTCTGCCTCTCCTCTCTCTGTGTAACTCTGACTTATAAATAAATATTTTTTTTTAAAAGAAAATGCTGCATGGAGACTTGTATGAGTTTCTTAAGGAGTTCCATTTCCATTCCTAAGGGAGGAGCCATTATGGCCTAATCAGCTTTCCAAGGCCCAACCTCTTAATATGATCACATTGGCAGCACTGAATCTTTGGAGAGCACACATCCAAACCATAGCAGAAATTAACATTAAGAATCAAATAGGAGAAAATGTAACTAACACTGTATACTTCTTGTGAGATGAGCATGTTTTGACTATGAAGAACTTTAAGCAAATCCGGGACTTTCATATTTACTATATGGAAAGCTGGAATTATGGAGGAATGCATGCTTTAGACATGTTTGATATATTTTATAAATGTACTGAACTATCTATGGCTTGAATTCTATAGGAATGTGAATCAAAGAGAAAATGCTTTTAGGGAATACACTTGAAATGAGCACCTTTGGAATTGTAAATACTGAAGCAGAAGAGGTTAACTTGTAGTGTAATCATAGGGAAGGAGTTTGCCGGCCCCTGGGTAGATCAGGAGGTAGGATGGCGGAGAAAGCAGCTTGCACTCTGTGCATCGACCAGTGGAACCTGGCTCTTCTGGAAAGAGAGGTTGGTTCAGCTTCTTCAGATGAGGCAATCTCCAAAGTGTGAAGACATCTGGGAAGCAATGTCCAGGATTTTGAGGTAAGTCCTGCATTCCTGAAGGAGATTTTGGGCATAGCATCACAGCACCAAAAATTTATTTTAAATAATATGGTAGTGTACAATTTTCCTAAGTAAGTTATTCATGGAGTTGGGGTTCAATGTATACTACATAGTATTTCATGCTCCTGGCTTCTGTTTAAGTGGGATGAAAATAGCCTCATTTTAAAATGCACTACTAACTTTTCCTAATATGTCAAATTATACAACAGAATGCCAATTGCCATGTATGGCTTAACTTTATAAATCTATTCTCAACAAGCTTGACCTGATTTTCTTGGAAGACAGTTTCTTATTTTCTGGCTGTGAACAATAGTAATGGAGTCTGAGAGATTCTGCTTTTAAGAAGAGGTGCAAAACTTGTTTCAAGAGAAGCCAATGCCTAAATAAAGTGGCTGACATTTATATAGTTCAAGTAAAAGGCCCACAGTCACCCTGCCAATAAATGATGCAGCAAATGATGGTGAATCCTTTCAAAGAGAGAATAAGGACAATGTGAAATGGGTCAAAGAAAATTGATGTTCTCTGATTTGATAAGTGGATTTCCCTATCTCCTGCTTCATGCAAAGCTATTACTTCCTTTTTTATTTTTTATAGAAAGCTTTTATTTAATAAATATAAATTTCATAAGTACAACTTTTGGATTATAGTGGTTCTTCCCCCCATACCCGCCCTCCTACCCCCAAACCATCCCACCTCCTATTCCCTCTCCCATTCCATTCTTCATTAAGATTGATTTTAATTATCTTATATACAAAAGATCAACTCTATACTAAGTAAAGATTTATTTCTACTAAGATGGATGAGGTTTTTATCTTTTTTGCAATTAAAACTATCTTACATTAAATCTAATCATTACAGTTAGCAATTTGTTCTCCCATACATGTGTGAAAGGCTTTAAAATCCTGGTAAATATAACTGATTTAGAATTTAAATCATCGTAGAAAACAAGCCTAGCCCTTAGTCATATCTTGTAATGTTCTCTTTCCACCTGGTTTCATGTTTTGAAATATAATTTTTAGTCCTCATAAGTCTGTCTTAACTTTATTCATTCTATAAAATTTTTATATAATTTCATTCTTTTTTAAAAGCTTTGTATCATTTGTCGGATCTTTAAATTCTCTGGGGCCAGAGCTGTGGTGTAATAGGTTAGGCACCTACCTGTGGCACCAGCATCCCTAAGGGGCTCGGGTTGGACTACTGTCTTCTCAACTTTTGATACAACTCCCTGCTAATGGCCTGGAAAAGCAGTAGACATTGACACAATTGCTTGAGCCCCTGTACCTGCACTGAAGATCTGGAAGAAGCTCCTGTCTCCTGGCTTCCAATTGGCCCAGCTCTGGCCACTGGGGCCATTTGGGGAAGTGAACCAGTGGTTAGAAGACCTCTCTTTCTGTGTCTCCCTCTCTCTGTCTATAACTCTGCTGCTCAAGTAAATAAATAAATATTTTTTAAAAAATTCTCATGAAAAAATATTAATATGTAGATTATGTGCTAAAGATTTGTTATCAATACTATTATTACCTATTCTATGTGTTAAATTATATGTTAGGGCATGCCTGGACAAGTGGGTTAAACATGCAGCAATGAAATTCATGCCTCACAAAATACCAAGAATGACAGACAGAGGACAGAAGCCCTGCAACAGGTTAACCAACATTATGACCTACTAAGGCATTGAAGCCACTGTATAATTGGAAATACTGAGTTGCTGGAATTCCAACCACCAATAGGAAAAAAAATTGTTGTCAGTATATTGCCATTTAAGCTTCTATTTATTATAAAAAAGTATTAAAAGTGATTTATTGCATAAGTGCTTTATGTTGCAGTGCCCAAATTCTTTTTACCAATAGCATTTGGCTGAAAAAGAAAACAATTTTGACTCTGGAGAGAGAAATGGGAACTCTAAAGCTTATGTAAATAACAGCAAAACGTGAAAACAATGAGATTTGGTAGTGAGCTGTATCTTTGAAGTATCTCATTATATTTCTCCCTATAGGCACAAATCCCCAGGTGTTTGCTTAAACAAATATGAAATAAAAGGAAAGGCAAATTCAATTATTTCCACTCAGCAAATGAAATTAGCATGATGGAAATGTTCAGGAACAGGTATAATTAGAAACAACAGATGTGTTTTTATACTTTGAGTTGCCATGTTGTAATCACAGAAATAATCACAATGTCTTAGAAAGTCATACCACTCTCGATCATTAAAATTATATATATATAGTTACCCCTTGGTTTTGATGTGAAAATAGCAACAAAATACTGGCATTTGTAAGTGGGGGCTTTTCCCCCAGGGATGCTGTTTTACAGAAGCTTTTCACCAGACTATATGCTTCTACAAGTATTCCTACAACCATTTCATACAGCAAGAAGTCCTGTAAATCTCACTTATTGTGAGCTCACATTGCCCTTGATGGGATTCCAGACCTCCCATCTGAAATGTGATTGTAGATCAAAATTTGCCACCTCAGAATCTGCCACATAGGTTTGGTGATTCATTTGAGCTAAAGGCGGTTGAGAACCAGCTAAAGTAATATAAGCTTTTCCAAAACTCCACCTTTAATAAAGGAAACGCCCATGTGTAAAGGAAATATCAGTAATGAAGCTGTCTGTGTGAGAGACCTGCAATAAGCCAATGTTTATCATCTGAGAGCCTGCAGTGTGTGTAACAACACAGCCAGTAGTCACCACACATTCCTCTCCATCATTATTCCACAATCTGCCTCCACCACTCCCCTGATGACCCAAATCCTTTTTCCTTTCTATAATTTATGTGGTAGATAAGCCTCAATCATCTGAATGCGTCTTTAGGTCTCAAGTGTTTGTGGAACTCCCATGCATGTGTTCATAATTAAAATTGTTTTTCTTCTGTTAATATGTATTATGTTATTTAATTCATATACCAAAGAATATAGAATTGCAGAAGGAAACAATTTTATTCATGTGAAGCATTGTAACAAAACGTCCCTCATATGCCACTTACTTCAAAATTATGCCTTCCAGAAAACTGGGTATATAAGTGGGGTGAATATTTGGGAAAGTGGAAAAACCATTCCAATGTGATAACCTGAATAATAAAGTAACTTAGGGGCAGATATTGGGCATATAGGTTAAGGCACCTCTATATTCATTTCATATAGAAATTTTTTTTTTTTTGGAATGAAAAGATGAGTTTATTTTGGTGCAGAAATTTTTGAAATCCACTGATAGCTTTTTCAGAATCCACATTTTCCATGAACTTTTTGAAGATTTCTTGTATCTATGATTTCAAAAATTTTTTTACACTGAAACAACTTTATCTTTGAATCCATTTGTCCCTGACCTTTCTTTTTTTTTTTACCTTTTATTTAATGAATATAAATTTCCAAAGTACAGAATATGGATTACAATGGCTTCCCCCCCATAACGTCCCTCCCACCCACAACCCTCCCCTTTCCCACTCCCTCTCCCCTTCCATTCACATCAAGATTCATTTTCAATTCTCTTTATATACAGAAGATCAGTTTAGCATACATTAAGTAAAGATTTCAACAGTTTATATTTTGCTCTGCTTCTGATCCAACTTCCTTCTGTAGCTCACCCTGGGAGGCACAAGGTGATGGCTCAAGACCATGGGCTCTTGTCACTTATATAGAAGACCTGGATTGAATTACGGAATTGTGACTTTGACTTGGCCCAGCTCTGGATGTTATAAGCATTTGGGGTATGAATCAGTGAGTGGGAGATCTGTCTCTCTCTTCCCTTCTCCTCTTCCTCCCTTTCTAGTAAAATTAAAATAAGTAAATAAAACTTTAAAAATATATCTAATAAAATTACTTAGAGTTTTTTGTCCAGAATTTTTTTAATTCAGAAATTTAGGATGAGCATTTCTATGATTCTATTAATCATTTTCACTTGTAACATTTTTATAACAATATAGATTACACACAATGAATGCTACATTCATGAACTGTATAACTCAGTGCCTTATTATATATAATTTTCCACTACCTCATCTTTATAATCAAAATATCACTGCAAATTCTTTCAGGTTCATTTTTAATCTTTCCCTCCCACCTATACCACACTACAATTTACCTGATCAAGAACTCAATCCTACCCAATGATACAAGTAGTAAGGTCACTAGCAATTGTATAGTTATGATAGATAGATAGATAGATAGATAGAGTTCCATGGATGTTTCTTAGTGAATAATCCAATGAACTTTGAAATAAAATGTCAACATAATAAATAGATCATGGCAGAATTACTAATTATGATATTTAAAGTGTTTGGCATTTAGAACAGTCTCTATGTATATTTTTAAACCAAAATAACATATTTCCCACCTGATATTTGACATCTCTATTGACATAGAATTCTGTCACAAATGATTTCTCTCTAAACATAGATCTTGCTTCCTCTTTGGGAGCTAATAACAACTAAACTTGCAATGAAATAAATCATCAACAAAACAAAACAAACCTGTTATTGATGGTAATGATAGTGAAATCTAAATGTGATTTCCTTCAAGCAGTGCAACAAAATACTAATTCTCCCAAGACGACTTCTAAAATACTTAAGAAAATTATCATCACTCTAATGTTCTGTAGCATGCATTTTCTATCCAGGTGATCGATCGGTGTTATATAATGAGATCCTCCTTCAATTTTGCTAGAATATAAAACTAAATAGATTGCATTACTAGTGAGATGACTTCATCCTATCTATCTGAACTAAAAAAAAAAGACATTTAGATCTGGTTTACATTTTTCTTCTAATTATATAATAGGATCTATTATAGTCTATTCTATAAAAATGCCTTTTGCTTTTCATTTATTTTTTGCAGGGCATCAGAGAAAAATTGCTAGCTAGCTAGGTAGAAAGATAGATGGATGGATAGATACATAGATAGATAGAAAGATTCATACACAGATACATAGGTGACAGATCGATCTCTATTTGTTCACACTCAAAATGCACCCAACAGCCAGGGATGGACCAACCTGAAGCCAGGAGCCCAAGATTCCACCTGGGCCTCTCACATTGTATTTTATGACAGCCCAATGCTTAGTTTTGGTTTTCTTTTTTAAAAATTGCCAAACTATTTCCCCAAATGATAGAACCACTGAGCATTCTTACTAACAGTGAGGGAGAGTTCTTGTTGATCCATCTCCTCGTTAGATATTTTTTCAAAGATTTATTTATGTATTTATTTATTTGAAAGTCAGAGTTAAACAGAGAGAGGAGAGGCAGAGAGAGAGAAAGAGAGAGAGAGAGAGAGATCTTCCATCTTCTGGTTCACTCCCCAATTGGCCGCAATGGCCGGAGCTGTGCCAATCAGAAACCGGGAGCCAGGAGCTTCTTCCAGGTCTCCTACACCAGTGCAAGGGAAAATGCCCAGTTATCACAAGCAGCTCAGGTATGTACACTTTCATTAGAGAAAAAACATCACGGTGATTGTCTGTGTCCAAGTTTCAGTCCTTTGCCGTGTTGTTACAGCTTCTGTCTCTGCAGATCTCCTTCATTTATCTGATTAGATTTCCTAAGCCCAGTCTCCCAAATTCCCTTTCACTTTTTTCCCATAGAAAAGTTGGTTCAACTTCCTGTTGAGCTTCCACATCACACTCACTGGGTCCATTTCCATAGCCTAACACATCCATTGCCAGAGAGTTTGGGGAAGAATTCTTGCCTGGAGACAGTGTTCGCTCCCAGAAACTTTGAGGTCCACCTTTAATTTCCTAGTTCTGTTTTCTCCTCCTCCACTCAAAGTCCCATAAATTACACAAAGGAGCACCTGCTCCCTCACCCAAACACATAACAAGCCTAGAATGAAAGGCACTGGTTCTTGAGTGAAATCAGGAAATGAACAGACCTGAATGGTTCCTTTGGGAAAGTAAAGAGAATTAGCTGATTCCAGAAAAGTTGAGTGCAGTTCTCCAGGGAGTGTCGAAGCAAGTCAGTGCTTATTGGAGAGAAAGGTGTATTGGGAAGCAACTGAAATAAGAGCAGTCACAAAACTCTGCATAATCAGCCTCTGTGTTGTCTTTGGTTCTGACAATCCAGTGTCACAGTTCTGTACACCCTTACTTCCATGAAGAGTCTCCATGAATGAAATGTTAGAGCCTCCTCGCAGGAGATTTCTCCAATAATGAATCTAGTTAGAGTATCTGTGTGATTTAAGATGGTTTACCTCAAGACCAGCGTAGAGTTTGTGTGTTTAGAGCATTAACCACATTTTGAGTAGTAAATAGAGAGTGTAGTGGGTAACTAAATTTATCAACTGTGCTTTTAAAAACTGTAATGGCGAGTTCCCAAGATGGTGATATAGCAGTAGGATGATCTGAGTCATATGGGGCAAAATGGATGGTTAAAAAGGATAAACTAAACATACCAGAGATAGAGCCATAGGAAATTTGTGATGGAAAGCCCAGAAGTTCAACAGACACTGGGCAAGTCCATGCTTAAAGAGAAATAATAGAGGGACGTGCCAGAGGCAAGGTGGAGGCATGGCAGAGATATGGCCCAGGGAGACTGGCACCAGCCCCCAATAGACCAGGTGAGACTGGAAATCACAGGTCCATGGAGCAGCAAATAGCAGTGGGAGGGAGAGCTTGGCAAACTGCATTTGAAGTTCCATGTGGGAAAAAAGAGATGGTATAGAGGAACAAACAGAGAGGTTGGGCATCACCTGCCAATCTCCCTCCCCCATCTCTCCCAACCTAGACCTGCAGCCAGCTGGAAAAGCCATCTTTTTTGTTTACATTTTCAAATGTAAGCATGAGACAGTCTCGCCTTCACCTCCTGTGCACACACCCATCAATTGTGAGGGCCTCCTCACAGCAACTCCCACCCAGGAACAAGGACCGCAACATTTCAGAATTTCTTCCCCACCACACAAGCTGTACAACAAGGAGTCCTAAATATTGAAAACTTGAGACCATTCCTTCCACCACTGAGAAGCTAGCCAGGTCCCAGTAGGTGGGGCTCCATGAACTGGAGTTCATACCCACCTCCACAAGGACTGAGAGGTGAGCTGGGCCCCAGTATGTGGGGCTGTGTGCTTCCACTTGCAATGTGAAGACACATGGCAGCTCATAAGAGAGGGAAACCTCACCACAAGAAAATCTCTGTAGATTAGAGATGTAGTTTGTTAAGCAAGCAATATCACACTGAACATTCAGAGACTAACACCAGGGTGTCCCACACTGTGAGGAAAAGGGTGGAGGGTGGGTTACATCAATAGAATTAAATAACCTCCTCTACCAAAAAAAAAAAAAAAAAAAAAAAAAAAAAACAGAGAAAAGCTACAAAGCCTTAAGGGGCCTTACATTGGAGATCTGCACCCCCAAATACTAAAGCATCCATACCTCATCCAACACATACCTCCTGGAACTCATTAAAAGTATAGACATCCCACTAAATCACAAAGATGCAAATTAAAGAGAAAAGCAACCAAAGAAACAAAAACAATACACAAATTCTAAAAAATAAACAAACAAACAAAAAACAAATGAAGAACTCTAAATAAGAATAAGGAAGACAGTATAAGACCCCCAAAGGAACATTGCAACTCTTCAAAATAGAAGGTGAAGATGAAGGGATCAAGAATATGCTAGAAGTGGAATTCAAAAAATTAGTTGCCAGAAGCAAATTCAGGATCTAAACAAACAGCTCTCCCAAAAAATTGAGATATTAAAGAGATGTCAGAATAAAATACTAGAAATGAAGAATTTAATAGATCAAATAATAAATGCAGTGGAAAACCTTAACAACAGAATAGGTGAGACAGAAGTAACAATATAAGAATTAGAAGACAAATTTATGGACATACTACAGTCATACCAAAAAAAGGAAGAAATCGGAAAACTAAAAAATACAATTGGAGATCAGCAAGATACTATCAAATGAATCAATATACGAGTTCTAGGAGTTCCTGAGGTGTGAAAAGAGAGAAACAATCAGAAGGCCATCTTAATGAAATAATAACAGAAATTGTCCCCAATCTGGAGAAAGAAAGAGACAACTTAGTACAGGAAGTACACAGAACTCTCAATAGATATGAGCAGCAAAGATCTTCCCCACGACACATTGTAGTAAAACTCTCCACAGTAAAACATGAAGAAAAGATCTTAAAATGTGCACAAGAGAAATGCCAAATTACATACAGAGGAAACCCAATTAGACTCACGGCAGATTTCTCATCAGAAATTCTACAGAAAAGGAGAGAATGGTGAGATATATTCTGTCTTAACAGAAACAAACAAAAAAAAAACTATCAACCCAGAATACTATACCCTGCAAAGCTCTCATTTATGAATGAAGGAGAAATAAAGGTCTTGCATAACAAAGGGAAATTGAAAGAATTTATAAGTACTCACCCAACCCCAAAAATGATGCATAAGGATGTACTACACACAGAAACACTGACCAGGAACAACACCACAAAAGAAGATGAACACAGAAAATGACTCAACAAAAGTATCATAAAACCAAGTACAAAATTAGGACTGTTTATGGAAACATGGCAGGCAAATCAGTACTTGTCAATAGTCACCTGAGTGTAAATGGTCTGAACTCTCCAGTTAAAACACATGGACAGTTGAATGGATTAAAAAATAAAACATTTATATTTGTTGCCTACAAGAAACACACCTTACCAACGAAGATGCACACAGACTGAAACTGAAAGGATAGAAAAAGTTAATCCGTGCTAACAGGAACCAAAAAATAACAGGTATGGCTATTTGAATATCAGGCAAAATAGACTTTAACACAAAAACTATTAAAAGAGACAAAAAGGACACTATGTAGTGATTAAGTGATCAATTCAACAGAAAGATGTGACTATTATAAATGTAGATGCACCTAATTACAGGGCACCTGACTATATCTAAAAGTAGTGTTAATGGATTTAAAGGGCGATATATAATAATATAATATTAATGGGGGACATCAATACTCCACTTTCAGCAATGGAAAGATCAACCAGACAGAAAATCAACATGGAAACTACAGAGATAATCAACACCTTAGCCCAAATAGACCTACCAGAAATCTATAAAGCCTTCCACCATACAGCCACAGAATTCACATTTGTCTGACCAATGCATAGAACTTTCTTTAGGATTGACCACATAATAGGCCATAAAGCAGTTCTCAACAAATTCAAAAAAATTGAAATTATACCGTGCATCTTCTCATACCACAATGCATTGAAGCTGGAAATCAGCAATTCAGGAATCTTTAGAACATATGCAAACACATGGAAACTGAACAACATGCTCCTGAATGAACAGTGGGTCATAGAAGAAATCAAAAGAAAAAAATTTAAAAAAAATTACTGGAAACAAATGAAGACAATATAACATTGATATTATCTTGATAATGTCAATATCAATATTGATAATATTAATAAACTTATGGGATCCCACAAAAGCAGTGTTAAGAAGAAAGTTTAGAACAATTGGTGCCAACATCAAGAAATTAGAAAGATGCCAAACAAATGATCTATCAATGCATCTCAAGGATCTAGAAAAACATCAAAATAAACCCAAAACTAGTAGGAGAGAAGAAATAATTAAAATTAGAGAATAAATCAATGAAACTCAAACAAAAAAAAAGTTAAGCAGAACAATGTGTTGGGTTTTTGAAAAAATAAACAAATTTGACACACCATTGACCCAATTAACAAAAAAAAAGGAGAAAGAAGACCCAAATCAATAAAATTAGAGATGAAAGAGTAAGTATAACAAAAAATACCACAGAAATAAAAATAATCATCAGAAATTACTACAAACAGCTGTGTAACAACAAACTGGGAAACCCAGAAGAAATGGATAGACTCCAGGACATATACAACCTACCTATATTGAGCTAGGAAGCTAGCTAGACAGAACCATTACCAATACAGAAATTGAATCAGTAATGAAGACCCTCCCATCAAAGAAAGCCCCAGGACCAGATTACTACACTGCTGAATTCTACCAGACATTTAAAGAAGAACTAACTTCACTTCTTCTCAAGTTATTCAAAGAAATTGAAATGGAGGATATCCTCCCAAATTTTTTTCTGTGAAACCTGCATCACTTTAATTCTTAAACCCAGAAGAGACAAACAGAGAAAATGAACTATAGATCAATATCTCTGATGGATAGATGCAAAATTCCTCATCAAAATCCTGGCCAATCAAATCCAACAAAACATCACAAAGCTCATTCACCAGGACCAAGGCAGGTTTATCTCTGGTATGCAGGGATGGCTCAACATTCACAAATCAATCAATGTGATACGTCCCATTAACAAACTGAAGAACAAAATCCATATGGTTATCTCAGTAGATGCAGTGAAAGCATTTGATAAAATACAAAACTCTTTCATGATAAAAACTCTAATCAAATTGGGTTTAGAAGGAATATTCCTCAACACAATCAAGGCAATTTATGACAAACCAATGGCCAGCATTCTATTGAATGGAGAATTTGTAAACATTCCCACTGAGATCCAGAACCAGACAAGGATGACCACTTTCACCATTGATATTCAATATAGTACTAGAAGTTTTAGCCAGAGCCATTAGGCAAGAAAAAGAAATCAAAGGGATACATATTGGGAAGGAGGAAGTCAAACTTAACCTATTTGCCAATGACAGGATTCTATATATATGCAATCCAAAGATTCCACTAAGAGACTATTGGAACTCATAGAAACATTTGGTAAAGTAGCAGTATATAAAGTCAATACACAAAAATCAAGTTATTGTATACCCATATGATGCCCTTGGTGAGACTGAGCTTCTATAATCAATCCCATACACAATAGCTAAAAAAAATTCCTTGGAATAAATTTAACCAATAATGTCAAACATCTCTATGATGAGAATTACAAACATCAAAGAAAGAAATAGAAGAAGATCCAAAATATGGAAAAGTGTCCATGTTCATGATCAGAAGAATCAATATCAGCAAAATATTCATACTTCCAAAAGCAATTTACAGATCCAATGTAATACCAATCAAAATACCAAAGATATTCTTTTCAGATGTAGAAAAAATGATGTTGAAATTAATTTGGAAACACAGGAGACCTCGAATAGCTAAAGAAATCTTATACAACACATACAAAGCAGAAAGCATCACAAGAAATTATATGTGCCTTCAAAACTGGATCAAGAGAAGGAAAAAGATGGGGATGCTATTTAGGATATGTGGTTATTTATGTCCAGATTAACATGAAGAAAAATCAAGGTGCATTGTATTTTCTTCAGCAATAATTCTTATTTATTAGTAAACTGACAAGTTTATAAATGAGAAAATTTCAAGTATGGTAAGTTCATAGAAACTTTGTGTTTCCTTTGTTAGTCATTCAATACTGTCATCTCTTCACCACTAAAATTCTTCATCTTTAGAATCTAATTACTTAGGTCAATTTCTAACTATTCCTTCATTCTGTAACTATAAAAAAAACACAGCACTTACTCCTCATGTAGGATCTCTGTCCTTAATGTGCTGTACATTGAGATTTAATGCTATAACGAGTACTCAATATATTTCACTTTGTGTTTCTATGGGGGTGCAAACTGTTGAAATCCTTACTTAATGCATACTAAACTGATCCTCTGTAAAAAAAAAAAAAAAAAAAAAAAAGAAATTATCAATTCCCAACTTGACTCTCACTGGGATTAAACATGACAATAGGTCTGCTCTGATTTCATCATCATTTAAAAAAAATCATCTATTATTTTTCACTTTATGTTTCTGTGTGGGAGCAAACTGTTGAAATCCATACTTGATGTATACTAAGCTGATCTTCTGTATATTAAGATAATCAAAAATGAATCTTGATGTGAATGGAAGGGGAGAGGGAGTGGGAAAGGGGAGGGTTGTGGGTGGGAGGGACGGTATGGGGGGGAAGCCATTGTAATCCATAAGTCGTACTTTGGAAGTTTATATGCATTAAATAAAAGTTTAAAAAAATAAATAAAAAAATAAATAAATAAATAAAAACACAGCCATTTGAGTGGAAGTTCTGATTAAAAATGAAACAGTCATATAAATTGAACAAGTGACACTTTTTCAAGGCTTATAATTCATTTTTATCAGGAGAAATTGTATTTCATAAAAGTAATGGGTAGTTCCTACTGAACTTAGAAATAAAAAGCAACAGCTTATTACTTATGTTACAAAAGAAACATTTATATTTGTCTAAGCTAACAACTTCTAAATGCTAAATTAGTTTACATGACATTATGTATTCAATGTTCTAAGTGAGAGCTGTTGTAAAATTTTACAGAAATTGAAAGCTTTGCTGCGATATTATTTTAGTCTCTTCAAGTTACTTACCCTTCATTCCCAATTGCAAAACATTTTTATGCACTTTTAGTTTAGTAAGGTCAAATTATAAATTTTATTTTTCCTTAAGTACTTGACAGGTATAATGCAAATTTTATGCAGGTTTAGTCTCATATGATGAAGAAAAATTTTGTAAAGAGCCTTATATTTTATCAATCTCTTCTACTGAAAGATGCCTATTGATAAATTTATAGGTTTACATGATCACACATAGGAATTTCATTTTTATCACATTCAAATAATACAATATTTCTGTGTGTTTTGCAAACTCACATCTTTCTTTTCATTTTAAAATTAGCTTTACTGAAGTATAATATATATAAAAATTAACCATTTTAAAATGTATAATGGCATCCAGTATTAAATGTGGATTAATACACAACCATGGACTACAGGAGGCAGGTTGTACCTGCTACGGAAGAGTTGTAAGCTGGATAGAACTCCTACAGGCGTGTGTGTGGGGTCCACAATGTGTGTGAACTAGAGAGACCCTCTCAGTTGATCCTAAGCAGACCCCAGCTCAGGTCTTCTCAGTCACAACCAAGTCACATCCATGTCTAGATCTTTCAGTGGTTAGGCAATGAGGGCTCTCATCAGGAGATGAGAGATGGGAGTATTGAAGTCTTACTCCCTCAGCACATTGTAATGATGCCCACTCTAGCTGCTGAGGGAATTTATCTTGTACTTGCCACAGGCATTGCCAAAATAAATAAAATAATCCTTTATTTAATAAAAAGAAAGAGAGATTATTCAGGTGGGCTGTCTCTAATCATATGGGCAGTTTGTGAGGCAAAATCAGAGGACTGTGTCCAGTTATTAGCAAGGAAGGGAGTCAGAGATTTGACTCATGGAAAAGTCTCTGCATTGCTGGCCTGAAGACAGAAGGGCCACGTATCAGGAGAAACCAGTGACATGTGGGACTCCAGGGAATGCCTCAGCCCGCAGCCAGGCAGGAAATGGGAGCCTCATCTGTGCAACCACAAGGATGTGAATTCGGTCAACAAAAATGAACTTAGAAACAGAATCTATTTCCAGAACGTCCAGACCAGAACTCAGGTTTGCCAGAACTTTCATTTCAACACAAGCTGAGCACTAACCACGCTATGCCACAATTCTGACCTCAAGACCATGAGGAAAACATGGGTATTTGGGGACTGTGGTTATTTGTTTTACAAAAATAGGAAACAAATAGCACAAAGTTGAACTTCTGGCAGATGGCTCACGTATTTCATATACTTCTTCCCTCTATATGCACATAACACCCTCTCGGCTGAAGGTGGAATGTTTTCCACTCTTAGTCATTTTTCCATTTGTCTGAAGCACCAAAATATCTCTGTAAGACACTTTTTATGTTTAAATTTTATTCATTATGAATTTTTACATTTATTTTGATGAGTTAAATATTATCTCAAAATATTACATATCTTTACTTGTAAAGTTATGGTCATCCCACTATTAATTTTTTTGTTTTTAACTATTATTATTTGAAAGGCAGAGTTACACACACACACACAGAGAGAGAGAGAGAGAGAGAGGGAGATCTTCTATACACTGGTGCACTACCAAAATGGCCATAATAGTCAGGGCTGTGTTAGGCTGAAGCCAAGATGAAGATCTGGATCTCCTATCTGGGTGACAGGGGTCCAAGCACTTGGGCCATCTTCTGCTGCTTTCCCAGAAACATTAGCAAGAAGCTGGATCAGAAGAGGAGCAGTTGGGACACGAACCAGCACCCATATGTGGTACCATCCTTGTAAGCAGAGGTTTAACCTGCTGTACCACAGTGCTAGTTGGAAAGAACAATTGCAGAAAAATTTTAAATAATAAGCGGTGTGACCTACTGACAAAAGATTTCCCCCTGGAAATGGCAGAAATATATGTAATTTGGGATGTGGTACAACATAGGTTCCCATAATATCTAATCAGCTTAATAATACCTACAACAAATAAAATTCAGATGTTTGTTAGTATTTCCATGCTTCATTAAAATATAGGTAAGCATTAACCTATTATTGAAATAAAAAACTCTATATTTATTTGATATCTTAACATTCTGTCAGTAAATTAATAATGCAGTTATTATTGAAAAATTAAATATTATAATAGTTTTAAAATATTTAAATAAAGGGGAAATAAATGGTAACTAATGAGAGGATTAAGAGGCAATATCTTGATCATATAACCTTATGAAAATCACTGTTTTGAGCAATAAGTTTTTATTGTTTAAACAATGACAGAAATAAAAATAATTTATCCATCTAAATAAATAAATTCATATATATTTTACAGGTTAGTATATGCACACTTGCGCTCTTTGTAGAATTTGTTAACATTATTGCATTAACATAATAGATTTTTTTAAGTTATATTTATTTTGGGGTATGTAATTCCACTTAGGTAATGATTATTTCAGAAATATTTGGTAATTCTTCATGTGTCTCATTTAGAAGATGCAGAATTTAAAAAAGAAAATCCACTATCAATGTAAGGAAAAATCATTTGCATTTTCATAGGAAGTTAGGAACACAACAAATGTTGAAAGAGATGAGAAATTATCAGTCTTTCACAACAAAGTCAAATATTTGAAATTTTATGGTGAAATATTAAATATAATTTAATAACAATGAGTCATTGAAATTATACTTTATATTAATCTCTTACTCTCAGGATATTTTCTGTAACGATGTTTTGACTTGGGGCTTGAATAGATTATCTTTACATGTGACCATCTGGCCTTTGGCCAAATCATGAATTCAGTGGCCCTCTGAAATATGGAGTAGTGTTGTTTTAAAAAACCTGTGCTTTTTTCTAGAAAGTAGTTTTGAGCCAGATTTGTCCTTGTCATTCCTCTGATATGTGGTGATGGTGGCATCTGTGTTACTGGTTTTTCTTTTCTATTTATTTATTTATTTGTTTGTTTGTTTATTTTTGACAGGCAGAGTTAGACAGTGAGAGAGAGAGAGACAGAGAGAAAGGTCTTCCTTTTTCTGTTGGTTCATCCCCCAAGTGGCAGCTACGGCCAGCCTATCTGAAGCCAGGAGCAGGTGCTTCCTCCTGGTCTCCCATGCGGGTGCAGGGCCCAAGCACTTGGGCCATCCTCCACTGCACTCCCGGGCCACAGCAGAGAGCTGGACTGGAAGAGGAGCAACCGGGACAGAATCCGGCACCCAGCACCTCAACTGGGACTAGAACCTGGTGTGCCAGCACCACAGGTGGAGGATTAGCCTAGTGAGCCACGGCGCCAGCCTGTGTTACTGGTTTTCTACAATCATCCCTTTTCTCTTTTCTCTGGACTGAGGCTACTCTTGAATGTCAGCGTAAGAGATCGTAATTTCCTCCATTTTGTAAATCCCTGAGAGGTGTACTCTCTGGAAATTGAAGAAATAAACACACGGTCAGGGCATTGACATAGTTTTCTCCTGGTGTCATTTTTACAAGACCACATTTTCAAAAGCCTTTGTAAAAGCAATGCTTGTGTCTAATTATTGCTAGCAAATGCTGTGTATTTAGCAAATTGAAAATGCAATAAATTCTTAAACTTCTAAAAGCTAATGAATTAGCCAGAAATGTCTAGAGTTGAATTCCCTGTTGCTCTTTCTATACATTTTATGAAATCGTATTCTAATCAATTGAGAAAGCAATTCAAAGCAGAAATGCCAGCTTATTCATGAGGACATTATTAAATCAATTAACCTGCTAATGGCATCTGCCAGTTCATTTTAGGAAAGGTTCAGTAGCAATAAAATTAAAGTACAGTCATAAATTGTTCTTTGTTCCAGATACTGAAGGAAGGAAAATAATGAAAATGTTTCTAACTTTGTCTTTAGCATTAATCAGATTGCAATAAGAAGATCAGAGATGTGTTATGCTATCAAATAGGAAGTATATTCTGAAGCGTTTCTCATTGACTGGAAATTATTTTTATGTCACGTTTTTTAATTGCCAAAAGTACAATCACTTTTGCATGTTTATTTTTTGTTAAGGGACAAAATTAAATCAATCCGTGCTACTATATTTCATGCCATGTTTTTTCTGACTGATACCTCTGCACCAAACTGTTAGAATTTATCTACAATACTATGTACAGTTCCAGCTATTATCTCTTAGAAATGTATAACAGAATAGGGAAATGTTTGAGATTAGTTCAGTAAAAATGAATAATCCAACATTCATATTTATTTACTTAATGCATATTAATCTGGTCCTGTACTAGAGAGAAAATGTAAAATATTTGGAAATGACTGACATGTTGTCATCTTGGCTTCTGAGAAATTGTTAGTCTTTCTGATGAGTCAGGACATGTTAAAATCATTAGAAAAATAACACACATTATTATAGCTGTGTGGGGAAAATATAGTGAAATTAAATACTTGGAAACCAAAAGTAGAGTCTATTATGGATCTTTACAAATAAGGTAATTTCAAATGTCTACAAAATGAAGGATGAAAAGAAAAACAAATTGGTTAATGATTAGAAGAATCATGACTACGTAAATGAATGTTTGCTTCATGACATTTGAATTATATTCAGATTATCATTGCATTAATATGTTTGGACAGCTGTAGCGGATGCCACAAACTGGGTAGCTTATAAACAGAAGTTTATTTTTTATAGTTCTAGAAAACAGAGAATGCAGGACAAGTTGCCAGCAGCTTCAGTGTTGGGGAGTCTCACTCTGTGATCCGCAGAAGGCAGCTGAGCCCCCAGAGGGGCAAAGGCCAGGCAGCTCTCTGGGCCATTCCCAGGGGCTCCACCTCACAACTCATCTCATCCTCATGAACTCCAAATGACTCCACACCAGAATGCTATCACTTTAAGCGCTAGGCTTTAACGTGAATTTGGGGGACACACAAACATTCAGGATATCGCAGCTGTTTTTTCGAATAGAAGAAATAGAGATGAAAGGGACAACTTTATTTTTTTCTTTGAAATATTGTCTATCAAAGTTTAATGATGTTGCTCTCGATAACATGGAAGCAAACTTATTAGTAAGTATGAACCTATCTCAATATAAAAATGATTAACCTGTAAAATTTTGAGCTATGCTGACAACAACGTCAATAAGCCTGGATAAAATGCAAAATTTGTGGCCCATGCAAAAGATGTAAAAATAATTTCCTCCCCGTTCTTTTGTAAAGTAGATGTTACCAAAAATTGGCAATGGATCAATTATTAAAATTTCACATTACATAGTGAATTAAATAGTATTAAATGCTTTTAAAATGCCATTTTCAATAAGTGTTTTCCTTATTCTAGAATTTTTAAATGTATATTTCACCAGAAGAAAAATTAAGAAGAAAATAAACTGGGTCATCTTCATTTGTATCTCTAGCAGGTTTCTATGAAGTTTTGTTGCCTTTTTTTGGGATTGCTACATTTTAGGCATACATAGTAGGTACTAATTAGCCTTTCAGAAAATACTACTGATTCAAATATGTTCCAAATGAAGCTACAATTTATTAAATTGGTTCCACTGGAATATTTGGAACAGTGCTAAATTACAAAATAGTCTGATCTTCTTAACCTTAATATTCTGGATGGCCATGCTAGGGAGATTCTGAATGTCGTGTTTGAGATATTCCAAATTATTTGAAACGCTTCAGATGAGAGGTATAATAGCCTTGCAGCACTTGTGTTCCCATGGCAATCTGTGAGAGAAAACCAAGCCCTACTCTTATTGTTAAACCCAATTTAATCCTTTAAATTACAGAGCTATGTCCAACCTTATAACAGCAGAGATGTCAGGCAAAACGAATTTCTCTCTCAAGATATGAAGAGGAGAAGCTGATAAAATACCATTGGTGTAATTTAATATCCCATAACCATTTTTCAATGAGGGCATGCAAAAATGTCAAAAGAGCAATTTGCTTTTATTTTCTGTCTGAAGATCAATGATAATTATAAGCCAAAATAATACACCTTCCTAAAATTCAATACAATTTCTTCCTACTTACAGAAGTTGTTTAAGATGCAAATGGGGCTGGCATTGTGGCATAACAGGTTAAGCCACTGCCTGCAATGCTGGCATCCCATATGAGCCATAATTTCACTCCCAGCTGCTCCATTTTTGATACAGTTCCTTGCTAATGTGCCTGGGAAACCAGAAGAAGGCGGCATAAATGCTTGGACCCCTACACCCATGTGGGAGAGATGCTGAAGCTCCTGGCTCCTGCTCCTGACTCCCGTCTTTCACCTGACATAGCCCTGGATGTTGTGGCCATTTGGGAAATGAACCAGTGGTTGGAACATCTCTCTCTCTCTCTCTCTCTCTCTCTCTCTCTCTCTCTTTCTCTCTCTTGTTGTGTCTCTTCCCCCTCTCTCTGTATTGCTGCCTTCCAAACAAATAAAATAAATATTTTTGAAAAAGACTCCAGCACATCATGGAATTGAAAAATGTTTCCATCATGACAGGGGCCCAACTGATGTGACAGAACATTCTGGAGACAGTTGCTCTTTGTGTTAGACCAAATTGAAGCAAGGAGTCTAGGTCTTTGTATCTGTTTAGTCATCGTCTGCCCAAGGAGAGGGAGAGGCAGCTTCCTTCACATAAGGACAATTCCTGAAGAAGAGTTAGCTGCGCAGTTCAGGAAAAGAACCTCAACCACAAAGATGGCCAGGTGGGAGACTGAGTATGTTGGTATGAAATTGCATTTTAACGGAGATTTCTCACAATATTTAGTTTCCAAAACAGTAGCAATTATGGTATTAACTACATCTGTGATAAATACATCATTTCATGAAATATTTCCTAAAAATATCTACTAATTATTTTATATGCCAGTTGACATGCTTTGTGACACACATACACACACACACACACACACTCAGACTCATGCATAGACATATTATTTTACTTAAAATTTTTTCAGCTTTTTTGAAATTTTCTTGGGTTACTTATTTGAAAGGCAAAGTGACAGAGAGATCTTCTATCTACTGACATATTCTCCAAATACCTGCAATACATGGTGCAAACTCATGCCAAAGCAAGAAGCAAGGAACTCTATCCACATAGGCCACAGGGGTGGCAGAAACCCAAGTATCTGATACCTTCCAGGTGCATTAGAGACAGCTGCATTAGAAGTGGGAGGCGGGGTTAGATCCCAGGCACTTCCACATGGGGTCCATATGTCCACAAGAGGCATGCTACCCAACTAAGCCATAACACTTGCCACAGATCTGTTTCTATACTACGGCAGGAATATACACCATGTAAAAACAAGGGTGATACAAAACCCATGCTAAATAAGATCATTTGTTTAAATATTCAAGGACATCAGTTGAGGCAGATTTCAAAATGAAAGTCTTCAAGTGGATTATGAATTGGTTGTAGGAAAATAAAAATATGGTTGATTTTCATATCTGATAATGCAAGCATGCAGGATCTTACTGGAACAGAAATGGTCCTACACTACATTAGTAGAGACAGCCTAGATATGGGCACAGCAATATACAACAGATACGCTCTGCATCTCAGAACACTGAAACTTGACAGGTTAAATAATTCACTCAACATCACCCAACAAGCTAGTGAAAATTCGAGGCTTCCATGTAGACAACCTTATTCTGGTGCTTATACCCTTAAATCTTAAATTATATCCCTGACACCCTCTTTGAAACTGTGGGTATGCAAACATGGCAAAATATTTATGAGTCCTTGCCTTCATAAAGTTTGCAACTCTTGTATTTGAATATCATCTGTTTTGGAAAGCTAGGAAAGCTAAACTGAATTATGTTAAATGTAACTGCTGCAAGTAGGAAGTTGGGTACATTTTAGTGACGTCTAAATTGAAATGCACATTGGTGAAATTACAATCAATATGAATCCCTGGATTACAATATCAGTGTTCTGCACACATAAAGATTCATGTAAATGTGCACATATGTATGAGCAAATGCAGCAGGGAATATCTACTTAATAAGAGAAAATCTCTCTCCCCCATTCAAAGGTACACAGGAAAAGATAAGTTTAAAAGGTCTAATATTTCAAATGGCCACTCAGAAGTCATTAGTTCTGAGAATGACATTTGTAAGACATTACTCTGAGTGCTTCATCACTTTGACCACATCCTGAAGCAATATTTAATAATTTCTTTAAAGGAATGAGCAGATCAAAGCTATAATGAACCTCCTCAAGGCTTTAAAATGGACATTTCATTATGTAAAACAGATATTTGCTCCTTTGTGTTTGCACCTGTTGTGAAAATCCTATGTCAGTCACTTGGGATTTTTTGATGATGTCTTTATTTTGATCAAACAGATTAAAATACAATTGACACTTGAACAATCAGAAGTGTTTAGAGGTGCCAACCCACCCAATCAAAAAATCAAAGTGTAATCCTAAAGTATACTATCCAAGTTCATCATTAACTGGTGCTTACACTTTATTGGCTTGTTTTGAAAATATTTAGCTATAAGCTTTTACAAATTAAAAATGAAGTTCTTACTGTGGACATTTGGCCCAGAATTTTATATGCTGCATGGAATTCTTACATCCCATAGGAGGGCCTGGTTCGATTCCTAGCTACTCAGCTTTTGATTCTTTGTCTTTTTAATGTGCACACCAGTAGGCAGCAGATGATGGCCAAGTACTCAAGGACTTATGTGGGGAGCAACTCGGACTAGACTGTTACTGGAATTAAGACTTATTCTATGCATCTGCCCTCCCACAATATGGTGCTGAGAAGGGAGTAACAACTTCTACGCAGCTGCCTCTCGCCAACTTGAGTGATGACCTGCAGGAGCGGTGTGCAGCTCCCCCGCGGAAGTGGGGAAAGTGGCAGGGGGAACCGCCCTTCCACGGAGGTGGAAGGGTGGGTAGCCAACCCGGGAAGAACCAGCAGCAAACCCGGGGAGGGCCAAGCAGACAAAAGAACAGCACAGGGTCCTGTGTCGTTCCTCCACGAAGACGGGGAGCGACAGACTTACTATACACACAGGTAGCACGTTCTCTCTCTCTCTTTCTCTCTCTCTCCCTCTGAAAATAATTAAGAATAAATATTTATGACTTATATAATTTTTAAAAGATTTATTTATTTATTTGAATGTCAGAGTTACAGAGAGAGGGAGAGACAGAGAGAGAGAGAGAAAGAGAGATATCTTTCATCTGCTGGTTCACTCCCAAGTGGCCACAAAGGCCAGGGCTCAGCCAGGCCAAAGCCAGGAGTCAGAAGCTTCATCTGGGTCTTTTGCATGGATAGCAGGGGCCCCAACACTTGGGCCGTTGATCTGGAACTGGATCAGAAGTGGAGCAGCCAGAACAAAAACTGACACCCATATAGGATGTTGACATTACAAGCAGCAGTAGCTTTACCCATGACACTGAACCCCTCACAACTGTTCTTGATATTTCTAGATGATTACATGATTCTTACAAATTGCTGGAAATTCACTCCTCCCCCCCCAAAATAAAATACCACGTGGATATGTGTAGTTCAAACCAGCATTGTTCAGGGGTCAACTATACATTCAAAAAGAGATTTATTTTATTTATTTGAAAGATAGTATTACACCCAAGAGAGAGAGAAAGAGAGACACAGAGACAGAGAGATAGAGAAATCTTACATCCAATGCTTCACTCCCTAAATGCCTATAGTAGCACTTGGGCCATCTTCCACTGCTCTGCCATCACCATTAGCATGGATTTGGATCAGAAGTAGAGCAGCTGGACTCAAATAGGCAATCACCCAATAGGAGATGCTGGTGTGGCAGGCAGTGGCTTACCCATTGTGCCGCACCACTGGCTGAAACTGTACATTTTTGAGAACCCAATAGATGTATAAAACATTGCTAAAATAAGTTAAATATTTCAGTACTTTTATCTCGTACACAAGAGGGCTCAGACACCTGTAATAACTACCGATATTATGTGAAGTCAAACTCGTTCAGTTCTGCTCTACACAAAGTGACATGAAAAGATTGGTAAATTGGATCCAGGCTGAAGCATCAATAGGACTACCACAACCCCTATCTGAGAATAGGGCTCCGAGATTGCTCTTCTAAAATGTCCGCCCAAAATTAGTGGATTCATCTCTGCCAATCAAGGGATCGGGCAGATTTATACAGTCAGTAAATCAGACCCAGAAGCAATGTGGTAAAATTTTTATAGCCTTCAAACTATTGCAGAAAACGGATCAAAAAATTTATGGCTATTTGACTGGCATAGTCTTTGGTGTAGGTTGGCAAGAAAATAGTGATGAAGTTTTTAGATTGAAATTATAAAATCAATAAGTAGGCAAGTCCTAAATTTTATTTTTATAGATCTTCTAGTCACAAATAAAAAAAATTCTATTACACTGTTATCTTTAAAAGCAACCAACTTCTCCTTCATAAAAACATATACTCTGATATGGGTACACAATTTAACAACTTCAAAGCAGACCATGTGTTAAACACTACTGTAAGAAAGACTTTGCATGGCTTTAGGTAGATTTGCAACATAAATCAGTGATGTAATTAAGTTATATATTTTTAAAAATACTGCAATGTGATGAGCACAGATAGTAAAGAAAGAAAAAAAAACATTTTTGCAGTTTTGAAGAACTGGCTTTTTTCAAGCTGCTTACAAACTCTCAACTTTTAAATGCAAAGATATTTTCGAATACAACTTAGGTTTGTAGTGCAATAAATGCTATATAGGAGCAATTTTCTGTTAATGAGTTAACCTTAATGAATTGTTTTTACTATAATCCATTTCAAGTCCTTTTAGCAAGTGGAGAAATTATCAATGCAGAAGGAAATAAAAAAAGAGAAACAACATAGCCTTGTCTGTATTCCTTAAAGTCACAGTGAATTCTAAGCTTTTGTGAAAACAAACAAATATCACCTAACAAGCCTTAACATTTGGTTACTGACTCCTACTTACCCACTCTCAACACACCTCTTGTCAATATAATGTTTATTGTAATCTTTCTCTGTTATTTTGGCATCTGTAAGTCTGCAAAAAATATCAAACAATCTATGAGAATTCGTAAAATAAAAGGTTTTATGCAGCATGTTTTTTAGCTTTGGGAGGATCAGGGGATAATGAAAAATTCAACTAGTTCAACTTCAAGCACTAGGAAAAAAAGTAGAAATGCTGTCATACAAGGCAGAAGAATTTGGAAATTATTAGATAAATAAAAATCTATTTAAAATTGAGGACATGTCTAGCTAAAATGATTCATTTACCCTTAAATATATAAGTAAGTATTTATTTTCCAAGCTTAAAATTATTGAAAGATAATAATTGTACATCTTTATGGAGTACAGTGAGGTGCTTTAGTACATGTATGCATCGTGTATTAATCAATTCATGACCAACTCAGAATACTGAAGTTATTCAACATCTCAAATATTGATCATTGTTTTGTGATGATGACATCCAAAATCATTTCTGATTTTTAAACTACTAGAATAAAGCACAGGGAACACACTTTAGAAGATCAGACTTGGCAAGTATTTTGGGATAAGACCCCAGAAGCATAGGAAATAAAAACAAAAATGGACAAATGAGATTTTTATCAAACTGAAGATCTGTACATTAAAGGAAACTATCAATAGAGTGGAGAGAAAATTTTGTAGGTAATGGGAAAAAAAATCTTTGCAAGTTTTACCTCTGGAATGAAGTTAATAGAATATATAAGAAACTCAATTGTAAAAATAAAAAAAAATCCAACTTAAAAATGAGCAGCAGATTTAAACACATTTCTCAAGGAAGACACCAAATGGCTGACATATATATATGACATAATGCTCAACATCACTAATCATCAAAGAAAAATCAAAGCCAGAACAAGAACACTTCACACCAATTAGATTGGCTGTTTCCAAAAGACAAAAGATAACTAGTGCTGACTTGGATTCAGAGTAAGGTAATCCTTGTACCCTGTTGCTGGGAGTGTAAACTAAAACAACAATTGTAGAAACAACTATAGAGATTCCTCAAGAAACCAGAGTTACCATAGGATCCAACAGTACCACTCCCAGGTACACTCTCATGTTTATTGCATAACTATTCACAATAGCTAAGAAATGGAACAAATTAAGTGTCTATCAGCTGATGAATGGATAAAGAAAAGCACATGAGTATGCACACACACACACACACACACACACATGTCCAAGCTCTATTCAGCCATAAAAGGGATGGGATCACACAAACTGAATGGAAGTGGAGTTCATTATGTCAAGAACATACGGTGGTTGCTAAAGGCTAGGGAGAGTAGACAGAAGGAGGGGTGAGAAAGCTTTTAACTTGCATTGATTTTAAAAAGTAATTTGATTAAAGAGGCAGAAAAACAGATAGAGATTTTTCCACAAACTGGTTTACTCCCTAAATGTCCACAATGGCTTAGAGCATACTAGGCTGAAACTAGGAGCTGGGACTTCAATCTAGGTCTCCCACATATGTGGTAGAAACTGAACCACTTGATCCAGTAGCTGTTGCCTCCCATTTTGCACATGAGCAGCAAGCTGGAATTGGCAACAGAGCTGGGACCCAAATACAAGCACTCTGACAACGGGATGCACATGTCTGCCTCAGCTTTTTTTTTTTTTTTTTTTTTTTTTTTTTTTTTTTTTTTTCTGGACAGGCAGAGTGGATAGTGAGAGAGAGAGACAGAGAGAAAGGTCTTCCTTTGCCGTTGGTTCACCCTCCAATGTCCGCCACGGTTGGCGTGCTGCGGCCTGCACACCACGCTGATCCAAAGGCGGGAGCCAGGTGCTTCTCCTGGTCTCCCTTGGCGTGCAGGGCCCAAGCACCTGGGCCATCCTCCACTGCACTCCCTGGCCACAGCAGAGAGCTGGCCTGGAAGAGGGGCAACCAGGACAGAATCCGGCGGCCTGACCGGGACTAGAACCCGGTGTGCCGGTGCCGCTAGGTGGAGGATTAGCCTAGTGAGCCGCGGTGCCGGCCTACCTCAGCTTTTTAACCGCTAAGTCAAATGCCCATATCTAAAAATTTTTCGTCTTATGTTTGTTCTGAAATCTTTTAAAATTGGCTTTCCTATATCTGATACCACAGCACTGTGAAAATATTTTCTCTTTTTTCTTGACTATCTCCAAAATATTCAATTCAGTTAATGTAATGACCATTGTTTTTATTTACACACCAATATTCTGTTGTATTGTGTAGCATGTAATTGAGTTTAGTAATTCAACTTAATAAAAAATGACTAATGTAGTAGATTAAATAAACAAGGCTGACTCTAGGTAAGTGTTGAACTCGCAAACTGGATTAGAAGGGTGTTGGGCAGGGGTATTGGATAGGACCCTACAGCCATAAGCACTCAGCCATTACAATGAGAAGTCAATATACTTTTAATAAAAAACAGAGAGTTTGTTAACCCCCTGCATGAGTCACATTCAGGTGAAATAGTAGGGATTCTAATAAATTCATGATTAGGATACCAAGGTGTTTTGCGAAATACAAAGTCAAGGATACAACAGGGACTCCAGCAAAGTCCAGAACCATTGACCGCAAGAAACCCTGCAGAAAATCTAGGAAGTATCTGGTGAGGTGTGGTGGCATAGCCATGACGACTCCTGTCTGCTTGTCGTTACTTCTGTGATTCTCACCACACACGAAACTCCTGCACCGTCCTGTTCACTTGCAAGAAAATGAGAGCCACTTATACTTTATAGGTTTAATTTCTTTTTTATTTTCTTACCTTAGAAAATTAGTTCTAAGACCTAAACTTTTAAACCCACTTCCAAACTCCTCAGGAAAGCACTTTTATGGATTAGGAGATCATCTTGGTCCAAAACTATTTAATGGGAAACCCAGATTTCTTGGAATGTTTATATTCACACTTAAAAAAACATACAGAAGTAGGGAAGATGGATATAACAGGATAATTAATGAGTGTGTACCTCAAAAAATTTTCTCTTGGGAAAATGAGAAATTCACAGGGAAGACTAAGTTTAAAGAAAGAAAATTTAAACTACTGTTACAGGTAGTGAAAATACCTAAAACTAAGAGGCTAGGGAGCAAGCAGACAGAGAGGACAGCAAGACAGAATGGCACTGAATCTTTTAGAGCAAGATAGGAAATTTGACAGGTTAATTTGGGTAAAATAAACAGCCATTGAGGAGTTTTTAGTAGAGACATGATTATATTTAATGTTTTTATAATATCATCCTGATTGCAATTTTCAAATGGCTTCACTGCAGATTCTCATGAAACACAAAGGTCAGTAGAGAGAATTAGGGGAGGAGACAGAAATCTGGCAATTCTATTTCCAGTACAACAATTATTATGGGAAACATGTAAGGCGAAAAAATGCACTGGTTTATATCGGCAAAGGCACCTTATCTTTGTGAAATTGTAACCTAATTCAGGAAAGCGGCTGCAGTCGGAATTTATTCTGCTTAATGAATAACCCTGAGAGAGCTTTTAATAGAGGCAAATAAGGTACTTGTCTGTCATCAGGTCTACAGGGACCCTTCAGAAAATCTCGCTTTTGAAACCTGTAAAAATGCAGCCCTACTTTAATCAATAATCCCCAATAGATTCTACTGCTATGCCAGTCTTTGGCAGTTCTACATGTCATGGATGTTTGAGAAGTGAAATCAGATCTTTCTTTGATGAGATTTATACTCTTTGACTTAAAAACTG
Organism: Oryctolagus cuniculus; assembly: GCF_051225735.1. NCBI lineage: Eukaryota > Metazoa > Chordata > Mammalia > Lagomorpha > Leporidae > Oryctolagus > Oryctolagus cuniculus. The sequence goes on from NC_142874.1 coordinate 136,100,417, forward strand.
GTTTTGTCTGCTCCTATTCTACCAATATCGTTCAAAGCCTTGCTTTGGGAAGTCTTGGAAAACTGTGTATGATCTCTCAATTTGTACATGTGGCCAGTAGGGTAATCCTCTGCCTTGTGGCGCTGGCACACCGGGTTCTAGTCCCGGTCAGGCCGCCGGATTCTGTCCTGGTTGCCCCTCTTCCAGGCCAGCTCTCTGCTGTGGCCAGGGAGGGCAGTGGAGGATGGCCCAAGTGCTTGGACCCTGCACCCCATGGGAGACCAGGAGAAGCACCTGGCTCCTGCCTTTGGATCAGCGCGGTGCGCCGGCCGCGGCGGCCATTGGAGGGTGAACCAATAGCAAAAGGAAGACCTTTCTCTCTGTCTCTCTCTCTCACTGTCCACTCTGCCTGTCAAAAAAAAAAAAAAAAAAATTTGTACATGTGAGGGAACCTAATTTATTTGAATTTGAAAAATAAAATTATTACTTATTTTTAGACTTATTTTGAAGTCTGAATCTTTAAATGACTAGCTTTAAAGCCACTGCATAAAACTTTTTCAATAAATTGTGGTTGCATTAATTCCAGAATTAAGGCCCCTATAAAAGCAGATAATTTACAGTATAATATAGTAAACAATAACAGGGTGAGTGAAATCATTTCTTCCCAAACCTCAACTATATTTAACCAATTATAAACTAAACTAAAGCTTACTGGAAGATGAAAATATTATCAGCAGATCAAAGTGGATTTGGGAGAAGGATTCACAAGGAATATAATTCCTCTATTACATTGATTTCAAAGGATGGTACAAAGGCCAAATTTACTTGAAGAAATAATGCAATGATTTAATTCATATCTGTAGAGTGGAATAGAACAGAATTCAAAATGAAACAATTGTGCACACAAGTTGTTCTCGCCAGTCCTCTCTCTGGAACTGTGGAATATCCATGTAGCCTCTAAATTGTTATCCGTTACCATTGTTGTTTCTGATATACTGCCTTGTTTTCTCTGTAGACTTACACTGTACTCACAACTAACTTCAGTTTTCTTTGGGTCTTCTATTGTTAATGACCAATTTCAATGCCAGTTAGCACACTTTTCTTCTATTGGCATTTCTATGATCCCAAAAAATGGGCTGTTTCATATAATAATAAAATGACCATAAGCCACAGCATATGAGATACTTACACTCACTTTCTCATGGTTTCTCAACTATATTAATACATAGAATGAAAATATCTGGATTATTGTATTTAAAAACTTGAGTCCTGGCTGGCGCCATGGCTCAATAGGCTAAGCCTCCACCTGTGGCGCCAGTACCCCGGGTTCTAGTCCCGGTCGGGGCACCGGATTCTGTCCCAGTTGCTCCTCTTCCAGGCCAGCTCTCTGCTGTGGCCAGGGAGTGCAGTGGAGGATGGCCCAAGTGCTTGGGCCCTGCACCCACCTGGGAGACCAGGAGAAGCACCTGGCTCCTGGCTTTGGATCAACGCGGTACGCCGGCCACAGCACCATTGAGGGGTGAACCAACGGAAAAAGGAAGACCTTTCTCTCTGTCTCTCTCTCTCTCTCACTGTCCACTCTGCCTGTCAAAAGAAAAATTGAGTCCTTCAAGTCCACCCTGTGGAGAGACAGTGAGTATCCACTTCTCTGAAGATGAGGTGGAGGACATTGCTTTGAAGTAAGTGTGTGTTAAGCATGTGCTGCCATATTCCTTCTTGTGCTTATGACTCAGCAAGGTTAGGAAGTCCTAGACTTCCCTTAGGAGATCAGGAACAATATAAAGAAGGAGCTGCAGGATCTAAGCAGTATCTGCCTGCAGGAAACTGGTGAGAGTGGGGGAAGCTGGATCCTGAGACGGCTGGAATAGGAAGCTATGCAAGGTAAATTTATTAAATGGGGAATACTGTCTTGGGATATAGGATCTAAAGATTGTCCAGAATCTTGGGAGATGAAATAAACATGCTACTGGAACAGAGAAAAGAAGCTTGGAGAAGGTGATGACCCCCACTAATAGAAGTAAAGGCGTCCAACCTGTCACAGCAGACAGAAGAAGAAAGGGTCAAAGAAATAGAGATGTAGAGCTGGCACTGCGCCCTAGCAGGTAAAGCCGCCACCTGCAGTGCTAGCATCCCATATGGGTGCTGGTTCCAGTCTCGGCTGCTCTATTTCCAATCCAGCTCTTGCGATAGCCTGGGAAAGCAGTGGAAAATGGCCCAAGTCCATGGGAGACCTGGAAGAAGCTCCTGGCTCTTGGCTTCAGATCGGTGCAGCCACAGCTATTGCGGTCAATTGGGGAGTGAACCAGTGGATGGAAGATCGATCTCTCTCTCTTTCTGCCTCTACCTCTTTGTAATTCTCTATTTCAAATAAATAAATAAATCTTTTAAAAATAATAAAGAAAGATATAGAGATGTGAACATGATGAAATTTTCATTCCTAGGGTAGAAAACCTATCAGGTGACTATAATCCCTAGGATGCATCATAACACATTTTATTAGCAAGGCAATTAGAAATGCAGTAATGTAAGGGATACCACTATCCCTGGGAGATTCAGTGGGGATTTGTAACATGGGGACAACTGTGACTGTAGAATATAAAGTACAGAAATGAACACATTAGAGAACTTGAAAATAATATCAGGAGACTGATGACAGTTCCCCTGTATAAAAGTTATGATCTGTTGCCCAATTTCTGAATTTGAATCAAATGTTGGTCCTAATACACTCTCTGAGGGAGCTTCTACATCCCCAGGCAGAATCACTGTGCAACACCAGAACAAGTATTTTACTAATAATGCCCCAATTTTTCCCCAAAAGGCACGTGTGATCATTTATTTGTGTTAAAGTATAGATAAGGAAAGCGAACATCTAGATTTTGAAGAACTTACTTTCACTTCTTCATGGTCTCTCAACTATTAACTAGCACCTGGGCCCATCTGCATTTTTCATAGATGATGTTTAATGAGAGACATAGTAACTAGTAGGAGCCATTGTCAGACAAAGCTCATTTTGTACCTATGTACTAAATCTGACAGCGTTCATTATCAATTCTTCTTTCCCATTAAATATTGTTAAGTAGTGCTTGAAATAAGATCAACACAAAATTGGTTACAACATGATACATAATATACAACTTACGTGGCCAATTTGGGGAACAGTATAGCTTTTTAGAAATTAAATCAGGTTAGAGTCCCTTAAATGCAATATCAGAATTTTGTTGACTTCTCTTAGTTGTGAGAAATCAGGCATGACTGCCTTCCTTTTTACCTCTCCTAAATCTAACATTTGTTTTCATCTTTCTAGGGAGCCCAAGGGAGACTCTCAAAAGCATTCAAGGAACGTCTGCATTCCTCCTCAGCAGACTTTTGGCTAATATTTGCTGCCTACACATCTCTCCAGAGAAGCACATAACTTTGATGTGCTTCCTCAGCCTGCTGGGAAACACCTCGCCTGACATACTGGTGCCTGGCATACCAAACAGTAGCACGCTTTTGAGGTGCCAAACTGTACATGCTCTTTCTAGTCGTACATTTAACACACCTTTATTGAATCTCTACTGAGTCCTGGAAATGTGTAAACCATTGGGAATTCGAATAAGCAAGACATTTACCATACTTTCTTGAGGAATTTATAAGCCAGGGCAATCACAAAAAGAAAAAGAGGGGCTGGTATTGTGGCCAAGTCAGTTAAGGTATTGGTTGTATACGAGAGTGCTGGTTCAAGCCCTGGCTGATCTGCTTCCAATCTAGCTTCCTACTAATGTGCCTGGGAAGGGAATAAAGATGGTACCAGAACTTATGACCCATTCTACCCATGTGGGAGACCAGCTCCTGGATTAGGCCTGGCCCAGACCTGGCTGTTGCAACATTTTGGGAGTGAACCAGTGGGTGGAAGACCCTTTTTCTCTCTGTCTCTCCCTTTCTCTGTCTCACTTGGTCTTCACATAAATAAATAAATAAATATTTTTTTTAAAAAAATCAAATGTGGAATGAGGTATAATAAATTTGAGTAAACAGAAAAAATAATAAAGTTCCTGCTACATTCTCACCTAATAGAAAGGCTACTTTAACAAAATAAGTATTGGCAAGGATGTGGGGAAATTGAAACTCTAGTCCTGTTTGTGTGGTAATGTAAAATGATACATCTGTTATGGAAAACAGTAAAGGCTCTTCAAAGTTTACAATAGAATTATCTATTATTATTATTATTATTATTTGCTTCTAAGTAGACTCAAAAGAATTTGAAGCATGATCTTGAAGCGATACTGCTACACTCATGCATATAACAACATTATTCACAATAGTCCAAAGATTAAAGTAACTCATGCCCACTGACAGAAAAACAGAAAGCATCACATTAATGCCTCAAAATAGTATTCAGCCTTAAGAAGGAGAGAAATTCTGGCATATGCTGGAGCATAGGTAAACGGAACAGTGCACTAAATAAAGTAAGTCAGTCACATGCAAGTAATAATAATAATAATAATAATACATGAATCTATCTGCATCAGCTACCTTGAATATTTAAATTCAGAGACAGAAAGTGGAATAGTGACTGCTGAGGGACAGGAAGCTATGAATGGGCAATTGTTACTTAATAGCAAAAAGCATCTGTTCACATAACAAGTAAAGAGTCCAGTGATTAGTTTTACAAGAATGTGAATGCCTTTAACTCTACTGAACTACACACTTTAAAATTTCTGAGGTGGTAATTTTTTTCATGTGTATCTTATCACAATTTTAAAGGAAAATCGCAGCTGTTTCCAGAGATTTACAGAATGTCTTACTGAGATGAAGACAGTATTATTGCCCTGAACAGTGCCTTAGACCTTATCATGAGCCACACATGTCTCAGATCTCAAGAGAACATCTTTGAAACAGCTTCTATATAACACACTTTAAAAATTAGAGCTAATCCCTAAAGATGAGATCCCTTAAGATGACACTCTATCAATAACCTGATAAATAATCTCTTTTTGCTTTGGAACCACAAGAACCCGTTTCTTTCAAGTCTTTATCAAATTCCTTCTGCTGATGGTATTTGCCAGTGGAGATGAGGAAAACTGGAGAGAGGGGTTGCTTCCCTTTTATGTCTCAGCTGAGCTGAGCCAAATGTACTATCAATAAATGACTCAGTCTCCTCCTTACACTTTGGCAAAGCCTCCAACAATGTAGAGAATCTTATGAAAAAATGAGGTAAACACAAGAAGCTGCTGTTGTTGTTTTATATACAGAACTTGAATAAGTGCAATGAAATCATCAAAATGAAATTTTGGTAGGAAGTTAGGTTGTATCCTGGTCAGAATGAGTAAAAGAGGGTGCAAAATGCTTGCATCTACCCAAAAGCTTCCATTAGCAAGACAAAAGTGCACATTCCACTCGCTCCTCTGAGTTTCCAGTTCTGCCTGAGAATAGCAAGGAAGTAGTTATTCCATGCTTCTGAGGTTTTAGTTTCTTGTGAAAACAGAAAGACTATCCCATGTTTCTGAAAGCTTTTAACTTTGAACTAGACAGGCTTACCATTTCAGCCTTTGAATGGTTTTTGTCCCCAACCTCTGACTAATTGTTAGCTGCTGTTCTATTTTATTCCCCCAAAAAAAATGTGTTTAAAAGATTGGCCCATCACAGTTTCTCAGTTCTACGTCTTTTTTTTAAAGATTTTTATTTATTTATTTGCAAGGCAGAGTTACAGACAGTGGGAAAGAGAAACAGAGAGAAAGGTTTTCATTCTGCTGGTTCACTCTCCAAATGGCCACAACGGCTAGAGTTGAGCTGATCCAAAGCCAGGAGCCAGGAGCTTTTCCAGGTCTCCCTCACAGGTGCAGGGGCCCAAGATTGGGCCATCTTATACTGCTTTCTCAGGCCATAGTAGAGGGCTGGACTGGAAGATGAGCAGCCAGGACTAAAACTGGTGCCTATATGGGATGCTGGTGCTTCAGGCAGAGGATTAACCTACTGAGCTACAGCATCAGCTCCAGGTCCACCTCTCTTGCAGCCCACTCCCGGTTGCTGCTGCAGGAGGTTTCTGACTTAAATTTTGCTTTGCTCATTTCCTTGTCCATGCTGAAATTCTTTCAAGTCAGACAAGAACCAAACTGACCTCTCTTTGCTGCCATTTTACCCAAAACTATAGTACCACAACAGGCTAAAATTAACAGCCTTTAAGAACTTACAATGGACTATGCAAAAATGCAAATAGTTAAAAATATTTGCTCAATTAATCTTCACAATAACTCTGTAATCTGGTTTTCACCTGCAAAGTGAAAGTGGGAAGACAATTCCAGATACAGTAAGAAACAAACCCCAAATCACCCAAATATTGTGGGCTGTGATTTCACTCTGACATAACCACACACTATTGGATGAAGAGGGCAAGCTCCCCAGGGGTGCAATGATTCCCCACGATTAGACAACCATGTCATGGAAGAGCCAAGCCTTGTACGCTCAGTCCAGTGTCTTCCTCCACTTTTTCTTTTCAGACAAATTCACGTAACCATCTTGTAAACCCTCAACAGGAGAAAGCATTCCCATTGACTGTGATAGGAAAGTTTGTGAGTCACATTATAAGTTGAAATTTGGTGGTCAAACCTTAGCAGTCTTTCAGCCTACCCCCTTATATTATTATCCTTTACCTCTTCATGTTGTACAAATTAAAATAATTATTTACTAATTTTACTGTAGTAAATTCAAGAGTTTATAATTCAAAGCAGACACCATTATTCTTTCTTTTGCCCTTAAATAGTATCATTTAGATGAGGATTTTATGAGGCAGCATTAAAGTAAGGCAGAGCTAAGAAATAATTTTATGATTAATTATTTTTCATGACGGTGCTATTTTAAAAGGCATTTATTATAATGTTATTCATCAATTCTTTAGCTGCATGTCAAGTGCAGGATATCATAATATACTTCTTGCTTGTTCCTGAGTTTGGATTGTTTGTATGTTCTTGAACTTTAAGTTTTTCCTCTTCTTATTGTATGAGAAGAACCATTTTTGTTTGTTCTTTGACATTGTGACTAATAGATTACCTTTAAAAAAATTACACAGATGAGTTTAGCATAAAAGGAAGTAAATTAGAAAAAAAAGAAAAGATCCAGTATAAATGCAACTTATCCAATCATCATTGTCAATTGGCTGGCACAGCGACACTTACAGTTTGGCACTTTTCCTTCTACTAAACATTAAAGAACTACTGGATCTCATTGAGCACATCAAGTGTCATCAAAGGTGTAAGCCATAGAGCTCAGAGCAGGCACCATCACTTCAACAATGTATAAAAAGCAGGGGATTCCAGGATGGTGAATTATGGAATGACATACTGCACTAGGCAAGGGATAAACATTTAAAAAAAAAAGTGTAGGTAGTGGATCCGGCGTAGTGGCTCACTTGGTTAATCCTCCACCTATAGCACCGGCATCCCATATGGGTGCCAGGTTCTAGTCCCAGTTGCTCCTCTTCCAGTCCAGCTCTCTGCTGTGGCCCAGGAGGGCAGTGGAGGATGGCCCAAGTGCTTGGGCCCTTGCACCCACATGGGAGACCAGGAGGAAGCACCTGGGTCCTGGCTTCACACTGGTACAGCACCAGCCATGGCGGCCATTTGGGGAGTGAACCAATGGAAGGAAGACCTCTCTCCTTCTGTCTAAAACTCTACCTGTCAAATAAAAAAAAAGTGTAGGTAGTACAGTTTCAGAGGAGAATCAGAGAGAAAACTGCACTGGAGATCCTACACAAGGAGGAGGAATGCCATGGACCTGTGTGGAGCATGTGGATGCCCACACAAGTATGAATTCGGTGCTCAACTGCAGCAGCTGAGAACTGAAGAAGGTGGCAGCTTGGAGATGGAAGTGAGACCAGACTGCAGCAACCTGAGGTGCTGTAGCCAGAGGGAGGGTGTGGTGTGAGTCCAGACTGGCGCCCTGGGGCTGGCAGTTGCTAGAAGTTGCCTGCAAACCCAGAAGAAGTAGAGGGGCACGTTGACCTCTCCCCAACTTTCACACAACAGTGCCCACTGGCTTGCTGAGAAAAGGCGGGCACCATGTTGGGTTTGCATGGGAGCTGTGGAAGACTTTGGCTGCACACAGTACAGAAAATTATCTTCTGAGTAGCAGTGGTGGCTGTGGCTGGGAGTGAACATCATTCAGCCAGTGGTTCTCGTGTAGGCATGGGATCCAGAGATTCTAGTGGAGGGAACAATCCATAGTCTTCACTGACTTTGGGCTTAGCTGGGAGATGGCTGGGCATTCACATGGGGCCGTGAGGCACCTGCACCCTCCCAGGATCAAGACACCTGGGTAGAGCGTCTCAGGGAACATCTTCCTCTGTTGACTAGATATACTGGCAGGCCAAAGAGAAACCTCTGCACCCAGTGACTGTGGGAGATTTGTGTGCTGAGACTGAGGAGACTCAGTGGTTACATGAGAAGGTGCGGATGAGTCTGCAGCCAATCATTGGTTATGGCTCCACATACTCTGAGCTCCTTGTTTGCCTAGAGCAGATCATTGCAGTGGGAACTGTGCTCACAGTGAGGACTGTGCAGATCATTTGTGTAGTTCTACGGTGGAGTGGGACACACTGGGAGCTAACACTCAGGCATTGAGATCTACCATGCCTAACTTGGGTATAACCCCGGATACTTGCCCCACCCTGGATACTGGCCACACCCATCACACAACTCTTGGTATTCCCTGAGAGTACACACATTCCACCAAATCACAGAGGCATAGCTCAGATAAAAGCCATCAGAGGAAAAGAAAATTCAATTTCACAAATACCTAAAAACAAATGCAGAAATTCAAGAAACGAGACAGCGTGGCCACCCACCCCCAAAGGAACAAAGCATTTCAATATTAGAACACGAAAATGAAGAGACTGGGAAATGCTGGAAATATAATTCAAAAATTAATCATAGGGCCGGCGCTGCAGCTCATTAGGCTAATCCTCCGCCTTGCGGCGCCGGCAAACTGGGTTCTAGTCCCGGTCAGGGCACCGGATTCTGTCCTGGTTGCCCCTCTTCCAGGCCAGCTCTCTGCTGTGGCCAGGGAGTGCAGTGGAGGATGGCCCAAGTGCTTGGGCCCTGCACCCCATGGGAGACCAGGAGAAGCACCTGGCTCCTGGCTTCGGACCAGCGCGATGCGCCGGCCACAGCGTGCCAGCCATGGCGGCCATTCGAGGGTAAACCAACGGCAAAAGGAAGACCTTTCTCTCTGTCTCTCTCTCTCTCACTGTCCAGTCTGCCTGTCAAAAAAAAATTAATCATAGGAATACTCAAAAGCAATCAGAAGCAAATCCACAAACTAAAGAAAATCATAGATGACTTGAATGAAAACTTTTCCCATGAAATTGAGATTTTAAAGAGAAATCAAGATGAAATATTAGAAATGAAGTACTCAATGGGTCAAATTAAAAATATAATGGCTGACTAGGTGAGGGAGAAGAAAGCATGTCTGAATTAGAAGACAAGTCTTTGGAAATCTTTGAGTCCAACCAAGAGAAAAAACAAGAAGAAAATACAAAACTTAAAAAACCATGTTGGAGATTTATGCGATATTATCAAAGAACCCAACATATGGGTCTAAGGAGTTCCTGAAGGTGTGGAAAAACAGATTGAACTAGAAGGACTATTCAGTAAAATAATTACTGAAAACAATTGGGGAAACAAAGGGACATTCCAATGGAAGAAGCACATAGAACTCATAACAGACATGACTAGGAAAGATTTTCACCACAACACATTGTAGTCAAACTTTCCACAGTAAAGAAAAGATTCTGGCTGGTGCCATGGCTCACTTGGGTAATCCTCTGCCTGCAGCGCCGGAACCCCAGGTTCTAGTCCCGGTTGGGGCGCCGGATTCTGTCCCAGTTGCTCCTCTTCCAGTCCAGCTCTCTGCTGTGGCCTGGGAAGGCAGTGGAGGATGGCCCAAGTGCTTGGGCCCTGCACACACATGGGAGACCAGGAGGAAGCACCTGGCTCCTGGCTTTGGAAAGGTGCGGTGCGCAGGCAGCAGCACGCTGGCCATGGCGGCCATTTGAGGTGTGAACCAACAGAAGGAAGACATTTCTCTCTGTCTCTCTCTCTCTCACTGTCTAACTCTGCCTGTCAAAAAAAAAAAAAAAAAAAAAAGAAAGAAAGAAAGAAAAGAAAAGATTCTAAAATGTTTGTGAATGAAATGTAAGATTACTTTCAGAGGATCTCTAATTAAACTCACAGCTAACTTTTCATCAGAAGACCAATAGGCAAGAAGGGAATGGCAAGATATGGTCTAAGCCTTAAAAGAAAAAATAAGCTATCAATTAAGAATATTGTACCCTGCAGAGGTCTGATTTATGAATGAAAGTGAAATAAAGGCCTTCCATAACAAACAGAAATTGAAAGAATTTGTCACCACTAGTCCAGCCTTACCAAAGATGCTTAAGGATGTTCTACATACAGAAAAATAGAAAAATAGTTAATATTATGAAAGAATGTGAAGGCAGAAAACCCCACAGTAAAAGTACAATGCAAATTCAAAATAAACAATAGGCATATTTGTGGAAAATTGGCAGGGCAAAGTCATTACCTATGAATAGTCACCTTGAGTGTAAATGGCCTCAACTCTCCAATTAAAAGATACAGACTGGCTAAATGGAGTAAAAACAAGACCCACCTATTTGCACCATGCAGATAGAAACATATCTCACCAACAAAGATACATGCAAACTGAAAGTGAAATTATGGAAAAAGATATTCCATGCTAGTGGAAAGAAAAATGGGCAGGTATTGCCATCCTAATTCCAGACAAAACTGACTTTAACATTAAAACTGTTAAAAGAGATGAAAAGGGGCACTATGTAAATGATTAAGTGATCAATTAAACAGGATGATGTGACTTTAATAAATGTATATGCACCCAATTACAGAGTGCCTGGCTATGTAAAAGAAATATGAATGGGTCCAATGGGAGACATATACTCCAGTATAATAGTAATGAGGGACTTCAACACCCCCATTTTTGTCAAAGACAGATCAACTAGACAGGAAATTAACAAAGAAACAGCAGAGCTGATCCATACTGTGGACCAGATGGAACTGATATCTATAGAACTCTTCACCATGCAATTGTAGAATAAACATTCTTCTCATCAGTCCATAGAACTTTTTCTAGGATAGCCCATATGCTAGGCCATAAAGCAGGTCTCAGCAAATTCAAAAATATTTGAAATCATACTAAGCATCTTCCCTGACCACAATGAAATGAAGCTGGCAATCAACATCTCAAGAATCTCTAGATCATAAGCAAACACATGGAGACTGAACTACATGTTCCTAAATGAAAAGTGGGTCAGAGAAGAAATGAAAAGAGAAATCAAAAATTTATGGAAACAAATCAAGTTGACAATGCAGCATATTAAAACATGGAATACAAAAAATGCAATATTAAGAGGGAAGTTTATAACAATTGGTGCCCACATCAAGAAATTGGAAAGGTACCAAATAAATGAGCTATTAATATTAATATTTCAAAGGCCTAGATAAACAAGAACAAATCAAACTGCAAATGAATAGGAGAAAAAAATAATTAAAATTAGAAAAGAAATAAACAAAATTTAAACAAATATATAAAACATCAGCAAAATAAAGAGCTCTTATTTTGAAAAAAATAAACAAAAGTAATAACCCATTGGTCCAACTAAGAAAAAAAAAAAAAACAGGGAGAATACTCCAATCAACAATATTAGAGATGGAAAAAGGAAATGTAATGACAGATACCATAGAAATAAAAAGAATCAACAGGAATTACAACATAGAACTGTATGCCAACAAATTGGGAAACCTATAAGAAATAGGTAGATTTGGGGCCGGCACTGTGGCGCAGTGGGTTAATGCCCTGACCTGATGTGCCAGCATTCCATGTGGGCACCGGTTCTAGTCCCAGCTGCTCCTCTTCTGATCCAGCTCTCTGCTGTGGCCTAGGATGGCAGTGGAGGATGGCCGAGGTCCTTGGGCCCCTGCACCCATGTGGGAGACCCGGAGAACGCTCCTGGCTCCTGGCTTTGGATCGGCACAGCTCCGGCCATTGCGGCCATCTGGGGGATGAACCAGCAGATGGAAGACTTCTCTCTCTGTCTCTATTCTTTCTTTCAAATAAATAAAATAAATATTAAAAAAAGAAATGGGTAGATTCCTAGAGACATAAAATCTACCAAAATTGAGTCATGAAGTCATAGAAAACCTAAAAAGACCAATAACCAAATGGAAATGGAATTAGCATTAAAGATTCTCCAAACAAAGAAAAGCCTAAGACCAGATGTATTCAATGCTGAATTCTATCAGACATTTAAAGAAGAACTAATTCCAATTCTTCTTAAGCTATTCAAGTAAATTAAAAGTGTTGGAATCCTCCCAAACTCCTATGAAGCCTGCATCACCTTAATTTGCAAAACAGAAAAAGATACAACAGGAAAAGAGAACAAAACCCAATATCCTTGATGAACATAGATACAAAAATCCTCAACAAAAGAAACTAATTGAATCCTACAATACATGAGAAAGATCATTCACCCAGAACAAGTAGGATTTGTGCCTGCTATGCAGGGATGGTTCAACATTGGTAAATCATTCAATGTGATATATCATATTAACAAACTGAAGAACAAAAACCATATGATTATTTCAATTGATGCAAAGAAAACATTTGATAAAATACAACATCCTTTCAGGATGAAAACTTCAAGGAAATTTGGTATAGAAAGAACATTCTTTAACACAATCAAGGCAATTTATAGCAAACCCACTGCTACCATCATAGTGAACAGGGAAAAACTGGATGCTTTTTCATTAAGATCCAGAACCAGAAAAGGATTCCTACTCTCATCACTGCTATTTAATATATTCCTGGAAGTTTTAGCAGAGCCATTGGGAAAGACAAAATAATCAAAGGGAAACAAAATGGATAGGTAGAAATCAAACTACCTCTATTTGCTGGTGACTTAATCCTATATATTAGATGATCCAAAAGACTCCACTGAGAGACAATTGGAACTCATAAATGAGTTTGGTAAAATGGCTATAAATCAGCACAGAAAAAATCAATAGCCTTTGTATGCATAGACCATGTAATGGCTAAGAAAGAACATTTAATATCATTCCCATTCCAATAATTCCAAAAAAGTATTAAATACCTTAGAATAAATTTAGCCAAGGATGTCAAAGATCTCTACAATGATAATTACAAAACTCTAAAAAATAAAAAGCAAAAGACATTAAAAATGGAAAAACTCCTCCATGTACATGGATTGGAAGAATCAATATCATCAAAATGTCCATACTACTAAAAGCGATTTACAAATTCAATGTGATACCAATCGAAATATCAATTGTATTCTTTGCTGCTCTGGAAAGAAATACGCTAAAGTTTACACAGAAACACAAGACTCCCCAAAAAAGCTAAATCAAACTTATACAACAAAAACAAAGCAGAAGCAACACAACACCAGGTTTCAAGGAATACTACAGGCCAGTTATTATCAAAACAGCATGGTAATTGCACAAAAACAAACATGTAGACCAATGGAAAAGAATAAAAACTCCAGAAATCAAGCCATGCATCTACAACCTACTTATCTTTGACAAAGGAGCTAAAAATCAATCACTGGAGCAACGGCAGTCTCTTTAAAAAATGGTGCTGAGGAAACTGGATCTCCACGTGCAGAAGTAGGAAACTAAACCCTACCTTACATCTTACCTAAAAACCCACTTGAAATGGATCAAAGACCTAAATCATTGACCTGATGCCATAAAATCATTAGAGAATATTGGGGAAACTCTGCAAGTCATTGGTTTAGGTAAAGACTTCTTGGAAAAGACCCCAGAAGCCCAGGAAATCTAGGCAAAACTGACAAACGGGATTTTATCAAGCCGAGAAGCCTCTGCATTGCCAAAGAAAATCAGAAAAGTGAAGAGGCAACCAACAGAATGAGAGAAAACTATGCAACTGATAAAGGTTAACATCCAGAATCTACAAAGAGCTCAAGAAATTCAACAGCAATTTAAAAAAATCCAGTTAAGAAATGGGTAAAGGACTTAAACAGCCATTTTTCAAGAGTGGAAGTTCAAATGGCCAACAGACACTTGAGAAAATGCTCAGGATCACTAAGGAAATGCAAATCAAAACCATAATGACATTTCACCTCACCCCAGTTAGAATGGCTGTCATACAGAAATCAAGAAACATCAATTGCTGGTGACCTTGTGGGGAAAAAGGTACCCTGTTCCATTGTTGTTGGGTATGTAAACTGCTGCGGCCACTATGGAAGACAGTATTGAAATACCTCAGAAATCTGAATATAGATCAACCATTTGATCCATCCATTCCACTCCTGGGAATTTACCCAAACCTAAAATAATCAGCATATGAAAAATAGTTATCTATATTTCCATCCTTTGCTGTACATTTCACAATAGCTAAGATTTGATATCAACCCAGATGCCCATGAACTGTTGACTAAAGAAATCATGATACACACACACACACACACACACACACTATGGAGTACTGCTCAGTTGTAAAAAAATGAAATCCTGTCTTTTGTAACAAAATGGACACAACTAGAAACCTTTATACTTAGTGAAATAAGCCAGTCCCCAAAAGACAGATATATGTTTTCCCTGATTGGATGTAACTGATAGAATACCTGAAATGTAATGTACTGGAATGTAATAGACATTTTGAGATCTGATGATTATTTAGAGCCCATTTTTCTTCCATTGAGGAACATTATTCTTTTTTTTTTCTTCATACTATTTGTTGAACTATTTCACTTAGTATAGGGTTAACTATATGATCATTAAGTAAACAGAAAACTGATCTTTGTAAAAATTAAGAGTGGGGATGTGAGAAGGAGGAGGATGAAGTGTTAGAACATGGGTAGGAATAAGGGTAGGGGGGAAATGTCACTATATTCCTAAATCCGCATGTATGAAATTAATGAAACTTGCACAACTTAAATGAAATTAAACACAATGTATAGAAAGCAAACTAGCTTGTTTTTTGTTGTTTATATAAACATAAAAGGAAAAACATTTTGACAAAGACTTGGCATTCTTTGTTTTAAAGATTTATTTATTTATTTGAAAGGCAGCATAAGAGACAGAAAGAGAGAGAGAGAGGGAGAGAGAGAGAGAATGGAAATCAAACCTCTATCCACTGGTTCACTCCTCAAATATCCTCAACAGCCAGGATTGGCCAGACAAGAACCAGGAGCCTGTAACTCCATCCGCATTTCCCACATGAGTGGCAGGACCTAAGTACTTGGGTAATATTCTGCTGCCTTCCTGGGTGCATTAGCAGGGAGCTGGGTGGAAAATGAGGGACTAGCTGGGCTCAAACAGGCCCTTTAATGTGGGATCCCAGTGTTATAACTGGAGGCTTAACCTGCTGTGCCACACACTATCTCCTTAGCTTTCTTTTTTTCAAGTAGACAGCTGCCCTAAATCTTTTATAATCTACCAAGCGACATCAGAACTCTGTTATTTGAAATCTAATAACAATTGTGTTCACTTGTGGCATTCCAAATTAATCAATAGTCAACAAACTATTCTGAAATGATAGCAAATATTAGAGTTCTCTAAGAAATTATTTTCTTTCAAATCCATTTGCTAATAGAAGAAAAGAAGAGAAAAAAAGAAGACTATTTCAGGCTTTTTTATTTATCTTTTTCTGTTATTCTCAAAGGGGATTAGGACAAAGGTGAGGCCACAGAAGCGGCCATAATATGTTTCAACCAGAAAAGAAATTTCTTGGCATGAAGATTACTTCTGCCTGAGCTAAAAGGAATAATATAAGACTGTGTTCTCTTGGGGATGGAACCAAGGCCTTGATTCTATTGCTATTGGAAGAAAATGATGCTAGTTCAAAAGTCAAACTGGTTTCTATTATAAAAGCAGTAGATTATTCTGTGATTAGTGTCTAAAACCACTAAACTTTAGCTCTACTGCTATCCAGCAACCTAAAAAAAAAAAAAACCTGCCTAGCAAATCTCTTCAGACTGTCTACTAGATGTGTGAAGTTCTTTAATCTCCAAAATAGACAGATACATATGCATTAAATAAACTATCAACTATTTCAGTAATCAATTATTTTATTCTGAATATAAAGGTGATATAATTGAACTCCATCAGGAGAATATATGCATTTTAAGTTTCTCTAGTGATATGCTGGTGGTTAAGTGCCCTTCTAGCCATTTGTTGTTATCCTTATCTTTCCATAGGAGACTAAAAACACCTTTGCAATCTTCCTAGTGCCCATAGGAAATTTAACTGTGACTGTAGAACAAATTGAACTACTAAGCTCAAAGGAAAAAAAATCACATGACATTGTTTCAAATAGATAGGTATTCCAATTAACTAGCCAAGCTAAATTTAGTCTCTATAAAACTGATATTAAAACAATAAAGATGAAGAAAGCAAAATCCATACAGAACAATGACGATAACAAAAGTAATATATCAGAATTAAGCTGTTACACTGAGGACTCAGCATTGGTTCAATATGATGGTGATTGTCACTATAATTCATAATTGATCAGTGCTTCAGTATGCTAGAGGGATTCTAACTCTCCATCCAAGAAATAAACTATATGTTGTTGTTTTATTAAAAAAAATTCCAGGATGGACATATGGTTAAAAAGTACTCAGGCCTGTTGTATTGAATTCTTACTAATGAATCTTGTTTCTTTTTAAAAAAATATATTTCACAATCATATAAAAAGTACATATGTATGTGGTACTGTGTGTTTTGTTACATATATACATTGTGTAATATCCAATTAGATAAATATATTTATTCTTTCAATCATTTAACATTCATTGTAATGAAAACATCTAAAATACTATTTTCTAGGCATTTATATTAGAGCAATAGACAATACATTATCTATAGTCACCTTGGTGTGCAACAGAATCTCAGAACTTCTTACTCCTAACTTGTTATAGTGTAGAACCTGTCAATGTCTTTCCCCAACCCTTTCTCTCCAATATCCTCCCCAGCCTCTCATAACCAATTTTTCTCTTTTCAACTTCCGCAGCATTACCTATGTTTTAGACTCTACAACTGCATAAGATCATATGATAGTGGTTGTAATATGCGTGGCTTATTTCACTTAACATAATGATATCTGGCTCCAGCCATATTGCAGATGAGAATATTTCATCCTTTTATGGCTGTATAACATTCCATTGTGCACATGCACCACATTTTTTTAAAGCACATTCAGTGGTGGATGAACACTTAGGTTGCTTCCATTTATTGGCCATTCTAACATCTCTTTGAAGGGTGGATTGCATTTACCTTGGTATTTACCCCAAAAATTGGTTTGTTGAATAATGTGATGGTGCTTTTTAGAGTCTGAGGAAGCCCCATACAGCCACAATAACTGTATTAGTTTTCTTTCCTACCAGAAGTGCGCCAGTGTTCCTTTTGTGCACATGCTCACCAATACTTTGGTCTTTTCTATAACAGTCAATCTCACTGGACTGAGAAGATATCTCATTGTGGTTTTGATTTGCATCTCCCTGATGATTAATGACGTTGATATTTTTTCCTATGTACCCATGGGTCATTTTTATGTCAGACTTACATTTTTAAATTGGATTGTGTGTTCTTTTCCTATTGAGCTGATTGAATTCCTTATACATTCTATATATTAACCAGGTTGAATTCCTCATATACTCTATATATGAACCATTCATCAAATGCATAATTTGCAAATGTTTACTCCAACTCTGCAGGGTGTCTCTTTACTCTATTGATTATTTTCTTGTTGTGCGAAAGTTCTTTAGTTTGATGAAATCACATTTGTCTTTTTTGGCCTTTATTTCTTGTGCTTTTGAATTCTGATCTGAAAATATTTGCCCATCCCAATGCACTGATGTGTTTCTTCTGTTTTCTTCTAATAGTTCTAAAGTTTCAGTTCTCACATTTAAGTTTTTAATGATCATATTTAAGTTTTTAATGATCACATTTAAGTTTTCGATTTTGGACATGGTGAGAGGAGGGAGTCTAGTTTTGTCCTTTTCATGAAGACATCCAGTTTTCCCAGAACTATTTATGGCAAAGGCTATTCTTTTTGCAATGCACACTGTTAGCCCTTTTGTCAAAGCTCAGTTGGCTGAAGATGTGTGGGTTTACTCCTAAGGGGTTTACCCTCCTCCATTGGATTACAGATCTTTTTTCATACCAATATCATGATGTTTTAATTACTAGAACTTTGTAATATATTTTGAAGTCAAGTAGTATAATGACTTGCTTTGCTCATTTGCTCAAGATCATATTGGCTTTTTGGGATCTTTTTGGTTTTCTAAATATTTTAGTAGCACTTTAATAGTTCAATACAAATGAGATTTTTTTATAAGGATTGCATTGAATCTATAAACTGCTTTCGATAAGATGTACGTATTACAACATCGGTTCTTCCGATAACTTCTATATTTGGTGGCTTTTCTAATGATAATATAATAAAAGTGCAAACCAATAAAATGAAAAAAATTCTGAAACTATAAAAGTTGAATAAATTTATCCTGGACAATCATTGGATCAAGGAAGAAATCAAGGGGTAAATTTGAAAAAAATCTTGAAATTAGTGAAAATGGAAATACAGCATATCAAAATTCATGACATACAGCAAAGAGTACGAAAAGAGAATTTACAGAAATCAATGCCTACATCAAAGAGAGAGAGATCATAAATAAACAATTTATCACTATTTTGTTGAGGAACGAGAACAAAAGTCAAATCAAAAATTTATAGAAAGAAAAAAGAATAAGACCCAGAGTACACATAAATGACAGCAGTCCTAAAAATTACAAATAAATCCATGAAATATAAAGTTGTGTCTTCGAAAAGATAGACTCTTAGATAGACTAACCAAACTAAAAAATTGAATGCATACGCATTCAAATACATACAATGAGATGAAAATGGAGACATTACAGCCCACAGCACTGAATTACATAAGATTGTTACAAATTACTGGGAAAATTAAATGGCAGCAAATTTGATGACCTGAATGAAATGAACAAATTCTTGGATACTTATTACTTAACAGGGATTGAATCATGAAGTACTAGAATTCATAAAGACGACAATAACAATTAGTGATATTGTATCAGTAATAATAATAATAATAATAATTATAAACTTCCATCAAAGAAAAGCTCAGGAACAGATACTTTGCTGCTGAATCAGATGAAATTTTAAAGAAGAGATTAACGTTGATCTTTCTTACATAATTTCAAAAATATGAGAAGGGATTCTTCCAAATTCTATTTGATGAACATGAAACAAAAATATTCAACAAATTATTAGCAAGTTGAATCCAACAGCACACTGAAAAGATCATTTACCTTAAGTGCATCCAAGCACACAAGAATGATTCAACACACATGCAATAGTAAATGTGATACAGCACATCAACAGAATGAACAAGAAAAAACATGTGATCTCCACAAATGAAGAAAAAGACATTTTGTAAAATTCAACATCTTCTCATGTTAGAAAATTTACAGTGAGGTATAGATGGATTATACTTTAGCATAAGAAAAGTCATAAGTAACACCATATAGCTAACGTCATATTAAATTGGGAAAACCCAAAGGCTTTTTCACTAAGATCTGGAATAAGGCAAGTATGCCCACTTTCATAATTTTTATTCAACATAGTACTAGAAGTCTTAGCTAGAGCAAGTAGGCAAGAGAAAGAAGTAAAGAGCATCCAAATTGGAAAGGAGTAAGTCAAATGTACAGAAATCAGTAGTGTTGCTATACACCAATGGTGATCATTTGAAACAGAATGAAGGAATCTCACATCTGGTAGCTCCAAAGAAAGAGTCATAATATACCTGGGAATAAATCAAATAAAAGAATAAAATAAACTCTAAATCACTGATTAAAAAAACTGAAGAAGACTCGCTAGTACTTCTCTACAGTTGAGAAATACTTTTCTGAACGTTGTATTCATTTATTTATATATATATTTATTTATTTATATCTGAAGGGCAGAGTGACATGGAGGAAGAGAAAGAAAGATGTTCCATCTATTTGTTCACACCCTTCCTCCCCAGTGCCTCCAATAGTGAAGACTGGGCCAGGATGCAACCAAACACTGAGAATTCTATGTGTATCCCCCACCTTAGTGGTCGAAATCTAAATACTTGCACCATCAGATGCTGAATCCCTGGTATATTAGCAGGAAATGGGATCAGAAGCAGCAGAAGAGGGACTGAATCCCACGCCCACTAATGGGGACACAGGGGTCCAAAGTGGTGACTTAACTCAATGCAACACAATGCCTAATCCAACTTTTTAAGATTTATTTATTTATTTAAAAGGAATAGCAACAGAGAAAGCAAGACAGAAAAAGAGAGAATACTTTATTGAATGTATAGGATAGGATAAAACAGTATACAGAATTTTTATACCACTTTGGTTTTCTGTTTTGTTTTATTTTTGTTTATCTATAGGTCATCCTTTAGTTACTAGATCCGTTTGGATCTTGATATGATGTTTAGTATCTTAAAGGTAAACAGCAGAGAAGAATTTGAGAATGCATTTAGGAATATTTGTGGCTAGTGTCAAGTATGCCTAAATTTAATAATCTGTATTTTGACATAAAACTTTTTGAATTGTAACAATCATAGAAAGAGGAGAAATTGTTGACATACACAAATTATGACAAGAAAAAGTTTCATATAGGAAATACATATATTTTAGGCACAGGGACAACCAAACTGAAGGTATAATACCCTGTTGCTAATAAAAGGGAGGTACCATACCTACTACATGGCCAAAGGAAACAGGAAGTTGCCACCACTGAGAGATTAAAAAATCATAGTGTGAAGTTTGTCTCAAAGAGGTCCAGTCTTTCACAAAAGACTCAACTGGATCCTGCCTGCACCGGAGGGAGGCAGCAAGAGTAGCAAGGACTCTTAATTCATCATCTCTCCCCTACTAATGCCTGAACTCCCTAATGGCTATACTAACCAGAAGCCTGAGGGTGGAGAGTCATTAATGCAATCATGTAGAGCATATTCCTGGGCTTGGTACAGGTGGAGAAGTGAGAGTCTGAGATGAATATGAGAAGGAAAACATTGAACGCTAAAATCAGAAACCAGTGTCATCTTTTAAAGCCTTCTAAATGTATAATCTTTTACATAAAACAAAGTTGAGAACTATGTCTATTGTACTGCTCATTTCTAAAGAAGAAAATATCACTTAAAGGCAGCAGGAATACTTGAATATATCATGCATCCATCCATGTAAGCTGCTTTTTTGAATTTTTATTTTTCTAAAACGCCAAGTTCAGAAAGAAAAGGAGAAACAGAGAAAGAAAGAGAGAAATCTTCCATCCATTGATTCACTCCCCAAATTGCTGTAATGGTTGAGCTGGGTCAGACAGAAGCCAGGAGCCTGTGAGTCCACCTGAGTCTCCCAGACGGGTGGCAGGAACCTACACACTTCGGCCATCTTCCACTGCTTTCTCCAGCTCATTAGTGCAGAGCTGAATCAGAAGACCAGCAGTGGGGACTTGACTCAGCACTCCTTTGGGATGCTGATGTCACAGGCAACAGCTTAACTCGCTGAGCCACAACGCTGGCCCCTGATAAAACTAAGTCATTCATTTTACATCTAACTAAGCAAACTTCAGAGTCAAGCTGTCTGAGTTTGAATCCTACATCAGCTCTTTATTGTCTGACCTTGAATATCTTCTGTGCAGTGATGTCTGTAGATCCTAATTCAGACAAGCATTTATAAGGAGATATGTAAATTACAAAGAAACAAACAGATATGTGGATTTAAAAACAAACTCAAGAAATGGCAGCTGCAATGATCATGATAATGTTTAGAAACAGTATCAGTGAGAAGAATGAGTTCTAATGATAAGCTCTATTTATTCCCAAAGATTTCTCCTACTTGGATTCTTAGAGGTTGTTTGAGACAAAAAATAATTGCTTGTGAGAATGCAGTATTAAACTCAGCTTCTTGAAAGTTCTTGGTGCAAACTGAAATTAACAGAGATTTGTTGAAGTTTTCTTTCTACAGGGTTTTCTTTCCACACAACCTAGCAATGGCAGGGATAAGTGAAACCAAGACGCGTCTCTGTACTGAGTGCAAATTTCCTGGAAGACTGAGTAGCAAAAATCTACAAAGAAATCCCTAGAAATGTTTTCTTGAGAACATTGTCCCATCACGCTCTCCTGAATCAGATGGTACCATGTTTCATATTCTGGGAGGAGCACCACAACAAGTCAATTTAGAGGCAGTGTTCCCTCACAAGTCTTTGCTCTCTTATGTGGTTAATCAAGAAAAGCCTGGAAACCAGGCAGATTATCTGTGCATGTTTTACTCCAGGGGTTATGAGGTTACTAGAAAAAAACAAACAACAAAAACAAAAAAAGCCTGCTCACAGACTGCAGGCAATCCAAAGCCCTTGCGAACTGCCTGGACCTTCTGAAGAGGAGAGCATATTCATCGTTGAGCAGGGTGCCTGCCATAGATGCCTCTTCTGAGCAAGGATTTAGAAACTAAACTCTTCTAGCAGGAAGGACACAGAGATGTGCATGAAGCATGTTTTCAGCACCTGGGTTGCTTTCTCACTGGCCTGACTGTGAAATGCAATCTTACAGGATGAGTAATATTTCCCTTGCAGAGCTTTGTATAACAGATAAGAACTCAAAATAATTCTTATTTTTATTGATATTTACTAACATAATCAGATCAGGAAAAAAAAACCTCAAAATTAATTCACTGAGATGTGTACTTGTACTTCCCATTGGCATTGGGATCTGACTTATCTATCCATAACACTCACAGAGTTTCTGGAAAGCATTAATTTATTTAGTATCTAAAACAGTATCCTGTATAGAACATTTTTCAGTTGCTAAATTTTTTCATTTATATTTTAGAATTGTTGAAATGTTAGTTTGTATGAGTTGGATGACAGAAATTTGTTAATTCTGTAGGCTGGACTTCCGAGATCTACCTGTGAAGATAGTTGTTACTTTTAAAGCCCTACTCTCTCTGGCTTATTGAAACCATCTTCTCTCTGGGTTTTTTTTTTTTTTTTTTTTTTTTTTTTTTTTTTTTTGTCAGGCAGAGTTAGACAGTGAGAGAGAGAGAGAGACAGAGACAAAGAGAAAGGTCTTCCTTTTTCTGTTAGTTCACCGCCCCCCCTCCAAGTGGCCGCTATGGCTGGCGCGTTGCGGCCAGAGCGCTGCGCCGATCCGAAGCCAGGAGCCAGGTGCTTCCTCCGGGTCTCCCATGAGGGTGCAGGGCCCAAGGACCTGGGCCATCCTCCACTGCCTTCCCAGGCCACAGCACTGGGACTGGAAGAGGAGCAACTGGGACAGAATTGGCGCCCCAACCGGGACTAGAATCCAGGGTGCTGGCGCTGCAGGTGGAGGATTAGCCTAGTGAGCCATGGCGCCAGCCCTCTCTGGATCTTAATGTGGTCTTTCCTCTCTGTGTCTCTGTGCTAACCTCCTCTGCTGATAAGCATGCCAAACAAACAAATAAAAACAAACAAACAAAATTGGATTGAAGTCCACCTATATGAGCTCATTTATCCTTAATTTCTACTTTCCACACACTATCTACAAAGAGTCAACTTCTGAGGTACTGGGGATTAGGATCTCAATGCATGGATTCTGGAAGGGGCATAGAGCCCCTAACACCCTGCCCATAAGAGCTATTTACTGAATGAAATGATTCAATAAATCTTTGCTGATGAGAATGTGATGCTGAACTTGATATCAGGAAATTGGCACAATTGAGTAATTTATGAATCATAAGGTAGATATGACTGATCTAATCTCCAGTCTTTGTCTTGGCTCTTCCATCTGATTTCCCCAGATTAAATCTACACTCACTCATTTTTTTCTCAAAACATAGACTCTGTGTCCATGGCTCAGTGCAGCATCCTGATTCTAACTGGACACTTCCCCACGTTGGAACACTCCCCATCACCCTTTTAATTTTCTAATAGTCTACTAAGAATTCATTGCCTACTAAAGATGTTACATTTAAGTTGTGTTTTGTATTGTTCCTCACTTATTAACTTAAGCATATTCAGTTTTGTTCAATGTAATTACTAGGGTACTCAAAGTACTAAACATGTAATATTAGTAAGTATTTCTTGAGTTAATGTAAAATGCTTTCATAAAAGTCATTGTTTACTATTAAATAAAAATATAATCAATAATGTATTCTCTTTAAGTAAATGTTCTAAGTATCAGTGATAATTTAACATTATCTATTATTTTTGAGCCATAAACACAGGTAAGCTTTTTATTTTCAGATTTCTTTAGCAAGTAAAGGAACTTTTACCATCATGCTGCTAAAAATTCCAAGCACACTCACTTGAAAGAGATGTGGATTTAAAGCACCTCTTGAAGAACCTTGGCGTACAGAAAAAGAATGTGACAATGACTATAATATTTGTGAAGACTGATTTTCAGATCCAACAATGGAGTGAACAAAAAGATGTATAAACTGATTCTGGGTGAACTAAGAAATTAATTCCAGATTAATGATCCAGGATCAGACTACTTGCATGTTGCACAGAGCTGCCAACCTACATTATTAAACAGGATTACAACTTGATAGATGAAAGTATTTAATATACTCTAAACTTAAAAAGGTGAAGGCAGAGAAATCAAGACTCTAAAGCAAAGAACACTGATATTATCTGTACTAATTGAGTACAGTGGATTTCTTGATTTGTATGGAAAGCAATGGCTAATAAGAGACTGAGGTTGGCCCATCCATCTTTGCTTTTAGAGTGTTAGAACAGCCTCAAATTCATAGTACATATTTCATTAAAATTTAAAAATATGAGAGAAATACCTTTCTCTCATAAAAGTCTGCATTTAAATGATAAATGTTATTGGATCTTAGTTGATATGTGAGTTCAAACTTTAGAGGAAGTAGCTTGGTTTCATGGACAGATGAAAGAAGACAAGAATCCTGAATTATGGGTTTTGCCCTAACACATTCTAATTATACCATTTTTTAAGATTTCAACAAGGGTCATTTAGAATTTGTGACAGTGTAGCATACATGTGTGTGTGTGTGTGTGTGTGTGTGTGCGTCTGCGTATGCACCGCACCCATATTTCACTGAACCTTACTGAATCCATTTTTCCTGTCTCCTAAAAACATCCAAAGGCATTTTCGTCATTTCAGACACTTTTTATTTGGTAAAGCTGACCCCTGACCATTTTAGAATTAAAATGTAATATCATGTCCAAAACTCTTGCCTTTGTTCTCAAAGTTGAAAGTGGTTGAAAGCTATAAACAGAATTTTGGAACTTCTCCCTTATTTCTTTTATTGACTGAAGATAGAAAGATTGGGGAAAAGGTACTAACACCTCTTTTCTTAAAAGATCATAAACATAGAACTCTCCTTGGTCCCAGAAGACTGTCTGACTCTTACTGGCACCAGCAATCTCCACACGTCAAATGGAGCACAAGCTCTTTGGACGGGCCTCAGGTGGTCCATTACACAGCCTCTTGTCGCTGATTCTTCCTCATCAATGGAATGGACATGGAATAAGTTCAAAGCAAATTACCTATTTGTGTGTCCACTCAAAGCTGTGTAATTCCCATGTCAAACAGTGAGTGTGTACTCAACACCCAGTCAGCAATGCCTGCAAAGTAGTGCCTGCTGCTCTGTGCTTTCCATGTAGAACACTGGAAACATGCTCAAGGTGTCGTTCTCAATGCACTGTAGAGTAATGCTCAAGACTTCTTCATTTCCATGTCAGCCACTCATAATATATTCCACTAGTTATGAGGTTTATATGAATATGCAAATCTATCTACAGGTTTTTTTTAATGATCTACAAAGCTATGTTTCAAGCTACATAAAAGCTGGACCCACTCTGCATCTTACTCACTCTTCTCAACCCAATTTTTGGCTCTCACACACTTGTGGGGCATGGGCTTAGTGGTAAGTCTTCAACTGCAAGTGTCTTTCTTTGGAATGTGGGGGACTTTATTCTCAATCAATTGCCAATGTGGACCCAAGTATCAATCCTGTACCACAAAGACAAGTCCTAGGTGACCTGCTTTAAAAAATGGGTCCTTTCATCTTTCCGTATGCTATATTCTGACTTTGAAAATGATAGAAATGGTTAGATGAACTTTAAAATAACTACATCTATGACTGTCTGAATCCATGAAGTAGGATCTCATATGGTGCTATAGTGAAAATCAATGATAATTGTTGCTGGAATTATTTAAGGGAAATGGGATAATGGTATCTTGATCCCTTATTTGTTTCTTCAACTGTAAAGCCCCGTATAATTTCTTGTTCTGATCTAACTTGAAACTTATTATAGTGATACTAAATTATGTTATTTCTAGCATCCTGTTCTGTCTCATTTCTATTTTTTTTTACCCCGTGTAGCAGCACCTAGCTCCAGATGATACATTCTCAGCCTTACTGCTGAATTACTCTGTTGGAAAAGTGGTTGTTACCAGGAAATCTATTGGTGTCATACTGACCTGGGTTCCAATTTTCCCTATGCCATGCAGTATCTGTACAACTTTGGGAGGTAAAATTTCTGCATGACTTGCATTTCCCTGTTTCTAAAATAATAACATCATCTCAGATGGTTGTGATGCCTATTGAGAGCTTCTCTCAGTACATGGAAGAAAATAAATGGCACCAAATATATGAATTCCAGTATCAAGTGGGCCTTGGAAACTTTCTTGGTGTTCCTTTAATTGCTAGTCCTGGAACTTCCCTTTATTTCCAAATAGCTTCTAAAGCCTTCCCATCTCTGCATCCCCTCCCCCTTCGACTAATCTGTGTTCTTCTAATCTGCACGAAAAACCTTTCTCTGTACTTCGCTAAGGAAACATGAGCTCATTAAAAACAACATGACCTTATCTAATTCCCTCATTCCTCCTAAAAAGTATTCATTGTACCTTCTCTGTTCTTATTATAGTTCCCTTTGGTGTCAAAGAACAATTTTTCATTAAACTTTGGAATGCTAACTTTTCTCTTGACACTTTTGCCTTTTAACTTCTTTGAAAGCTGATCCATCATTTTTACCCTACAGTATATCTCTTAAATCTCACCATTTTAACCCACTCCCTTTTAGTGTACATTTTTAATTTCCCACCACCACTACTAATAATAATGGTTACCCCTTTCATTCAGTTTCCTTGAGTCATTTCTATAATAGAATAAGCTCTACACATTGTCACACATCAAAATACAATAATGAAGTAAAAATCCCTAGAAGTTTGAATAAAAAACATTATGACACTTATGATGATCTTATACAATTTTTATATTCTTATCTGTAAGAGGTGGGGTTTAATTACTCTTTCTTTGATGGTAGGCTGTAATTAATGACTTATTTGTGAATAGCAGAATAAAAATAAGTGATTGTGATTTTAGAGACTTAATCATTAGACTCCAGAATCAATCAATCTCTCTCTCTCTCTCTCACTGTGTGTGTGTGTGTGTGTGTGTGTGTGTGTGTGTGTGTCTGTGTCTGTCTCTCCCTCTATCATCTCTCTGTCTCTCTTTCATCATTCTGTCAGGTAAAGACTGAACGTCATGCCATGAGCAGTCTATAGAAAAACTCACACTGGAAGGACTTGAAGTCTATGGAGAGCACCCATGGCAAGAAGTAGAGGCCTAACAACAATGCAGGAATTCTGCAGCTCCAATCAAGGCCTCAAGTGGCTTTAGTCCTGCTGACCTCAAAGTGTCACCTCATGAGAACATGGACCAGGAATAATCAGTAGAGAGCTCCTAAGTTCCCAACACATAAAAACTATGTGATAATTATTTTTATTTTAGCTATGAAATTTTGGAGTAACTTGTTATCACTAGTATATCACATAATGAACTACTCAGCACCACTGGTAACTGCTTTTCCTATTGCTATTAAAAGGAACAAGCTTTTAACTTTGATCAGATTTATCTATGATTAACATTTGAAAATGCTAGAGAACAAATGATTATTCCTCAACTTTGATTGCCCTTGAAATTTTCCAGTTTCCTGAAGATATTTTTTTCTAGAACTGTATTTAAAATTTTGCTTACATTATAACTTCTGAGATATATCCAATAAGTTATCACAATGATCCCATAAGTGTTTATTTCATTTCAGAATATCAACTATATATGGGAGTTCATAAATGAAATTAGAGATTAGATCAGCACTTATCAGTTTGTGAGCCCATTACCAAAAGGATGTGTACATCTAATGCAGACTTTTTAGAATTCATGATATGTATACTAATTGAGAATTGAATTATATCCAAAAATATTTAATGATATTCTACTGTGGATTAAATTGATAACTATAAATATTTATCTTCATTCTTGTATGATGTTTATGCCAAATCCCATGAACCTATATATTATATGCTAATTTGAAAAAATATATCACTAACATATTGCACATTTCTTAGAGCTCTTCACACAGAGAACTAATTAAAGTGTTGAATGTGGGTGGGTATTGTAGTACTGCAGCTTGAGATGCCCACACCCCATATGACAGTACTGGCTCAAGTCCTGGCTGCTCTGTGCTTCTGATCCAGCTTCTTGCTAACGCCCTGGGGAGATAGCACATGTGGCCCACCCACAAGGAAGACCAGGATGGAGTCCTTCATTCCTGGCTTTAGCCTGGTCTATCCCAGCTGTTGCAGGCATTTGTGGAGCTAATTACTCTCTGCCTCTCCCTTTCTGTCATTCCACCTTCCAAATAAATTAAATGAATTTTTTAAAAAAATCCTAATGAAATAATGTGTTGAGTGGACACAAGTCATCATAGCCCCCTTTGACCCAAGCTTGTAGCCCTAGGGATGGATAAGCATAACCCAAACTAAGACAAACAGGCTTATTTCCAATAAAGAGGGTAACAGAGGTTATAAAATTGTTCTCTTTAGGAAACACAGCCAATAGTTCAGGGAGTTTTGAAGCTGTCGTCAACCTGATGGGAAATCTAAGTTGTGAAAAAGTAGAAATCATGACTTCTTATGTCCACAGAGAGAAGACTAGAGCTGAGTCCAGCAGAGAACCAATGAGGAATCATACTGTATGGCGTAGGCACAGGAAGAAAGGTACAAGAGGAGAAAACAGACTAAACGAAGAAGTTGTATGGGCATTCTGTTTCACATAAAGGCAAGAAAAACTTCCCTCATGAGATATCATTTGAATGGATCATTCCAAAAAAATGAGAAAACAAAAGACAATAAACATTAGAGGAAGGAGCACTTTAGGAGGAACAGCTGCATCTCTCTAGCGTGAGATGGGACTGGTCAGTTTAAACAAAAGCAGAGACCAGGTCAGTGAATCTGAGCAAGGCAGGTATTGAATGCCGAGAGGTGAGATTGAAGCAGTCATGTGCAGAAGGTCTTGGGAGTCTCAGAGTAAGAACATCGCAATGTTTCTCATTGTGACAGAGAGCCCATGAGGTTTTAACTGCGTGTTTCTCAAAGGGGAAGGAACTATATGATTTAATTTTACAATAATCACACTCTCCACTGTATGGAGAATAGAATTGCATGATTTGGTGTATGTGTCTCAGAGTGACAGCAGAAAACCAACTAAGGAGCAACTGGGCTCAACACCCAGCTCTACTTCGCAAATACAGCTTCCTGCTGACGCAGACCCTGGGAGGCAGCTGTGACTGTTCAACAAGTCAGGTCCTTCATACCTGTTGGGGGGAACCTGGCCTGAGTTCCAGCTCCTGGCTCCATTGCCTCAGCCATTTCAGGCGTTTGAGGAGTGGACCAGCATATGAGAACTCTCTGCCTCTTTCTGTCTTTCTACTTCTCAAATCAGTGAGTAATTAAAAAAAAAAATGACCAAACTGTGACGTAAGGTGAATGGTTGAGGAGCTGACGGTGAGAGAGAAGGCAAGAGTAGACATAACATGCTTATACTTTTGTCTAAAAAACTCCAATATAGTCCTTCACTGAGACTTATATCAAAAGCTGACTATAGTTCAATATTCAAGATTTTTTAAGTTTTTTTTTTAGATTTTATTTATTTATTTGAGAAAGTAGAGTTACAGACAATGAGAGGGAGAGACAGAAAGAAAGGTCTTCCTTCCATTGGTTCACTCCCCAAATGGCCGCAACAGCTAGAGCTGTGCCAATCTGAAGCCAGGAGCCAAGTGCTTCTTCCTGGTCTCCCACATGGTTCAGGGACCTAGGGACTTGGGCCATCTTCTGCTGCTTTCCCAAGCCACAGTAGAAAGCTGATTTGGAAAAGGAGCAGTCTGGACTAGAACAGGCACCCATATGGGATGCTGATGCCACAGGCAGAGGATTAACCTACTGTGCCATGGCACCAGCCCCCAATACTCACTTATGAAAAATATTAAATCAGCAATTGTTCAGTGTCTGTCAAAAACTGCTAGATGACTCAGCTCTGATGGAAAAGGACAGCAAGAAAGAAGTGATTCCTACTTAAGAGGATTATAGTCAGTTACAGGCTCTCAATGGACCATACAGGTCAGAGTTCACTTAATATATTATCATTTGTTTACTATAATAGGGAATTTCCAAAAGTTCATGGGGAAATAAAATGAAAAGATAAAAATAAAAGTATACACTTCTTTAACATAATTTTCATCAAGTTTAAGACACTAATGTAAATGATGAAATTAGCTATTTAGTCCATCCATAAAGAACTGAAGGTTTAGGGAATTTAACCAAGTTAATGTATACTTTTTTATATTATTAACTAAAGAAAATTGTGTGTATGTACATTAGAGCTTTTTCTTAACATTGGGAAACAAAAGGAAGTCAGAAGGAGCCAATTCAGGACTGTAAAGTGAACACTTAAGGACTCCCCATCAAAATTCTGAAAAAGCACAGCCCATTTTGATGAGAGGAATGAACAGGACCATCCTCGTAGTGCAGAAATACTCTATGGTAAAGCTTTTCTGTCTTTATACTGAAGATTTGGCCTACTTTCCTGAAACACTTATATGAAAAGAAGATATTATTTGGTCCTCCAGAAAATTAATGAGCAAAATTCTTTAAAGATCCCCCAAAACTTTTGCCTTGAGCTATGCTCTTCCCCTGTTTGCCTTTCCTTTGGCTGAATCACTTCCACCTCTTGGTAGCCATTGCTTTGATTGTACTTGCCTTCAGGATCATACTGGAAAAGCAGGTTTCATCTCCCATTTCAATTGTTGGAGGAAATGCTGAAGAATCCTGACCTGACTTGTTTGAGTTTCCATGGAGACCTGTGTTCTTGCCTATGGTTGATGTGAGTAAAAGAGTTTTGGCACCCATTGAGCAGAGAGTTTGCTGCAATTTAGTTTTGCACTATAAGTGTTCATCTCTGAAATATAAACATTTTAAGTATCTATTTTCCTTGATTTGATGGCATGCTTGTAAATATCTTTTTCAATAGATATTATGCTAAGCCAAGAGCTGTTGATGTATATTTGATGTATGCTTGGTTCTATGTCCAAATTTTCAATATTTTTTCTGATATAATATCTATGAATCATTACTCCAATGTCCCCACCTTATTATTCAAAGGAAGTAAATAATTTAAGTTCTGTTGTAAATTATCTACAGAGAAGATACTTCTTAAATTCACTCTTCACCCTACCAAAACTAAAACAAACCAAAATAAATAAGTGAATGATAAATTTAAAATAGTCTCACACCATCATGCCACTACAGCTTACTTGCAATCAATTTCATGCCATAGAAGATCTATAAAGTGCCCTTTTCCTCCCGTATCTCCCTTGGTTCCTCAAAATAAACCAGACTGCATGTGTGTGACCTGGGATTATCATACCAGTTCCCCTTCAATCTTCTAAAACTTCTCACAGACCACCATTGAGGGTAATTTTGGAGTTAGTTTCAAAGCAAATTCACTTGTTTTATAGACATGATGGAGACTCCAGAGAAACACATAGGCACAGATCTATATCACTTATTTTTTTCCCAAAATAACCAAAGTCATATTTCCAAGATGTGAGACTAAAGCTCTCACAATGAAGAGCGAGCACGTACGTATCTACTACAAGCTCACAAACTTCATGTATCTGACATGCCATTAGGACAAAGTTTTGCTGTAATAACTGTAAAGGAGCATTCAAAAGAAAACCAAGGGGCGTTTCTCCAACTTGACACTACAAATTGTAGATGACTGCTTGCTCTATGGCAGCACTTTTAACTTTGTAAGTGACTTTTGCCACCCAGGATTACTTCCCAGACTATGTGCTTCGTTCTCTGAGCCACCATTCCCTACTTGTATTAGCAAAACCTCTTGCTTCAGTTCTGATAGTAACAACAGACATTTTTGACCACTTTTTCCTACTCTTCTCTCAGTAATAAATTAGAGTGAATTTCTCTTATGTATTCAAATATTACAGCTTGCATAGTGTACAGTTATAAATAACTTCTTTATATTAAGTCTTTGTGTTCAACTAACGTGTAAATACACTAAGGGGAAAACTGTTTTGTTTATACTCACTTATTTTTTCATTCAACAAATACTCACTGAACACCTCCTACCATATTGTGTCAAAAGTTGCATGTTATTTGCACCAAAACACTATATAATTTTATCTACAAATACAAATGGAAAATAAACTTTGTAAAATTAGCCTTTGATCTGCTTTCCATTGTAAAATGCATTGTTTCTAAAATCATTTGAACAGTTTAAAAATGTACTTTTTAGAAGAGATGAACTTTGATATGAGTCAAGCCTTTTTTCAAGTACCCAGCATAAGTTTTTAAAAAAGGGATTAATTTTCCTGTTCTTAGTTTGAATATTGAAGAATGTAAAGACAGTAATAAACAATACAAATGCAAAAGTAAATTATTTTTTAACATTTATTTATCTATTGAAAATCAGAGTTAGAGAGAGAGAGAAAAAAAAAAAACAGAGAGAAAAAGAGAGACAGAGACAGAGAGACAGATAGACAGATATTTTCCATTGCTGGTTCAATCCTCAGATATTCTCTATGGTCCGGGTTGGACCACACTGCAACCAGGAACCAAAAACTTCTTCTGGGTCTCCCCTGTGACTTGCAGGGACCCAAGCACTTTGGCCATTTTCTGCTGCTTTTCTCAGTCATTAGCATGGAGCTGGATTGGAAATGGAGCAACCAGGACACGAACCAGCGTGTATATGGGATTTCAGCATGGCACGCAGCAGATTTACCCACTAGGCCACAACACCAGCCCCACAAATAAATTCCATATTAAATGTCTACATATCCTACAGAAAAGAAGATTAATAGTTACAATATTTAGTATTTGTTAAATAGGTTCATTATTTATGTGGTTACATCTAAGCAAAGATTTCAAGAAATGAGTAAAATTTCATGTGTTTATGGTATGATCACTCCAGGCATAAAAAGAGGAGCTAGTACAAATGTCCTAAGGCAGCTCTGTGCATAGAAACATAGGGAAACTGATATAACTGCAGAATCAAGAGCAAGCCATTAGCTTAAAAGGAATGAGATTAAAAATTAACAGGAATCAGGGCAATATGGGACACCAGGGAAGAGCGATCAACAAAGTGACTTTGGCTCATACACTAAGTAAAATGGAGATGTTTTACAAGGTTTTGAGCATAACAACATGATCTGACATGTATCAGCATAATTCTGTTTGCTTTTTGTTTTTGAAGATTAATTTGCTTACTTGAAAGGCAGAGTTACAGACGGAGAGAGGGAGAGACAGAGAGGAAGGTCTTCCATCCACTGATTTACTCCCCAAATGGCCACAATGGCCAGAGCTGGCCAATCCAAAACCAGGAGCCAGGAGCTTCTTCTGGGTCTCCCACATGGGTACAGGGGCCCAAGCACTTGGGCCAGCTTCCACTGCTTTCCCATGCCATAGCGGAGAGCTGAATCCAAAGAGGAGAGGCCAGGACATGAACCTGCACTCATATGGGATGCCAGCACAGCAGGCGGTGGCTTAACCCACTAGGCCACAGTGCCTGCCCCAGTGGAACTTTTCTAAAAGATGGAAGATTTTCGTGGTTAAGGCATGAATGATGGTGAGAAAGAGTTAACTTGATATATTTTTAAATAAAGTCAATGAGTAATGATGACAAACTGGGTACAAAGCTACAAGAAAAATAGACAAAGCAAGGAGCGACCCAGCATTTTGATCTGAGGAGTTTAAGAAATTAGTTGCCTCTAACTGAAATTTGAAGACTAGATAAATACATTTTGGAGAAATTCAAAGGTTTGCTTTTCGATATAATTGATTCAAGGTGTCTCAGCGATGCCAAATGGAAATACTGATTAAACAGCTGCACATGTTGACTCTTGAATTCAGCAGCGTTGTCTAGGTTTGGCATATAAACTTGTTGGTCATCAGAATGTCAATAGTACTGATGCCATGACTTGAGGTGAAACAAAGGGAGGACGTGTAGACAGATCACAAAATAAAACCCAAGCATTTGTCCTTACACGTGCCAATACTAAGAGTTCAAACAGAACAGCAGAAATCAGCAAAGGAATCTACTGAGGGTTGTTCAGTAAGGAGGAAAATCAAGAATGCAAGGTATACGAGAATCCGATTTACATCCGTGGGCAAGGCAGGATAAACAGTCCACAGTAAGCGCTCAATAAATGTTGAGCAATATAATTGCTTCTGTGCATTGGCTATTTTGTTTTGTTTTGTTTTTTAATTTGAGGATAGCCTGCTGTCATCTAATCACAGCACAGAGAAGTGATATCCATCTTTCCTCTATGCTTCCTTCTATCTCTAAAGGACAGATCAGGTAGAAGATGCATGGCAGGACGTCCACAGTGATGAATTAGACATAAGAGTGTACTATATATGAATTCATGAAGGATAGACGAAGAGAGGAGAAATGAAACCTATATTGTCATATATAAAATTTATGGCCAAGTCAATTAAGCTTTTCTGGATGAGAGAGTCAAAATTTTGTTCAAATAAGTTTAAAAAACTGTTGTTGGAATTAAATTATTCTTGTTTCTTTTGCATATTTGTGTTATGAGAGTGGACATATATTGATGCAGGTAAAACACCAGCATTCATAATTACTTTTAGCTGTTGTTGTCTTTTGTTTTGCTGTGTTTGGCCATTACAAATTCTAGTTTTAGCCATGTCCATGAATAAAAATTCAAGTAGACTGGATGAACATTTACCACCCTAATGACAAATGGTGTTTTAGGTACTGCATTTCAATTTTGGTGCTCTGGATAGTAGTGTAATAAATCAAATATTCATAAGCTGTTCTTTTTTTGACAAAGCCTATTCAGGAGGGACACAGGAAAAAATCCACATATTTTATGAGAAGAAAGGCTTAGATAAAAACCCTAGTCGTATAATTTACTGCAGCTTAAGAGTTTACCACTGCTGTTAATGGGTATCTTCTATTAGATGGTATATTAGATAGTATCAGAAAGGTGACTAAAAGAGAAGGATTTATGAAATAAAATACAAAGAGAAAACTGAGGTTACATGGAGACATATAAGTCAGGGAAATTGAGGAATAGATAGAAATAGCACTAGAAAATATATTGGCCAGCGCCACGGCTCACTAGGTAATCTTCCACCTGTAGAGCCGGCACCCTGGGTTCTAGTCCCGGTCGGGGCGCCGGATTCTGTCCCGGTTGCTCCTCTTCCACTCCAGCTCTCTGCTGTGGCCCAGGAGTGCAGTGGATGATGGCCCAAGTCCTTGGGCCCTGCACTCGCATGGAAGACCAGGAGAAGCACCTGGCTCCTGGCTTCAGATCAGTGCAGTGTGCCGGCCGCAGCAGCCATTGGGGGGTGAACTAACGGAAAAAGGAAAACCTTTCTCTCTGTCTCTCTCTCTCTCTCACTGTCCACTCTGCCTGTCCAAAAAAAAAAGAAAATATATCAAGGTCAAGCAACTCACACTGTGGAATTGAGTGAATCAAGTCAGCTGATCTGTGGATTTCAGAATATTCCAGGGACTATTTTAGTCATAAATCAAGACAAAATATTTAAATATATTATTACAGCTATCTTACAAAATAATACATTACATATCTCTAATTATATACTGTATTATATTTTATATATTATTTAGTTAAATTATTTCTATTAAAAATCCAGAAAGAACTAGGAGTGGCATTCAAATAATTCAAATTCATTCATAACAATTTCTTCATGATGGCCAAATCTTCTACCTTTCTACTCCTTTTATCTGTCAAGGAATTAATTACACGAAAGTATGCCTTAATTATTTTGCCTATCTGTGTCATTACTACTATCCAGAATCATTTAAAAACTCTACATAAGGAAATAAATCACGAACATTTGGCATGAAACCACCTGTCCTCATTCTATAGATGAATCACTTACCAGGCCTCAGTGAGACTCCTTGGATCCAGGAATTGGCTTGAAGCTGTCTTTCTCATTTCAACTTTTTGGTTTTCTTATCCTTTAATGTTATGATCAACTGCCCCCACTTCCCACATGGCACTATTGCTGCTCCATTTCTGCCCCTTCCTACTCAAGTCCCAGTGAGATCTCATCTCCTATAATCAAATACATATCTTGGAAAAGTAAAGATATTTTTGCTTATGTGTAACAACCACAAGGCCCAAATATAGTTAGCATGCAAGAAATGTAATTAGTACTGATGAATCAGTTTACATATGATTCTAACATGTGCATTTAACCAGACTAGATGAACTATACTATTAGCATAGTTATTGAATCATTTGATTAATTATGATACAGCATTGTAAAAGCCTATAAATATTTTAAATCTCTTATTTAAATTAAGTGTAAAATGTACATCTATCCATCAATTATGGTTAATTTAGACTCAAATCTTTTATTCAAATGTTTATTGTTCTGAATTGTATTCCTTACCTAAACTACAGCCTGATATGTGATTTTAAGCTTGCATTTCTTCAAAATGAGCTGTAACTTCAGAACAGTTGCTAAGCAATGTGGTTGCAGAATATATACATATTTTTCTGGCCCATTTTTTTATTTTTCTTCTGTACGTTGTTCAGTGTATTTTCTCTTCCTTTCCTCTTCATCAGATCTATCCTATGCCTTCAACTTTCTTTTCACAGGAGCATCACCACTTTATCTCTCACACTCACATTTATCTGAACATTCATACTTAAAAATTACCACTGAAATGATATTGTCAGTTGAAATAATAAATTTGAAATGACCAAATTAATTTTGGTAAAGATTTAACTCAAATGCTATAAATACACTGTTTTTCATTCAGGACTTCGGTATGCTGCGACATCCATGTATGTAATTTTCAGAATTGATTAAGTTAATATAGATGTTTTCCTATGAAACAAATACTCAGAAAATAGAAATTGAGCAATTACTGTCTGAACCCTCTGACTGTGGTTGAGTGATTGTCAGAGTGCAGGCATGTGGGAGACAGAGATGTCGAGTAAGTGACGAACCCAGGCAATGGGTGGGAGACAGAGATGCTGTGTGAGTGATGAACACAGGCAATGGGTGGGAGACAGAGATGTTGAGTGGGTGATGAACGCAGGCAGTGGAGACATGCCTGTCACTACAGTTGCATGATTGTGACTTCTCTGCTGGTTGTGAGATCTGGAAGAAGTGCACCAGGAGAGGCAAAGCACAGGCCCTGGTCTTAGGGCCTAGGAATTCACACAAATGGTTTGAAGCTGAGCAAATTCCTCCAAGAATGCCTTCCATAGGCAGGTTCTAGGCGTCAAACTCTTTCACTCTGCTTTGTTTATTTTGATTTCTAATCAGTGGCTTCTCAGCAGGGCCTCCTCCCTGTTCCATTTTTGCTCCTTCTCCAGTGAGCTCCACCCCTGGCAAGGACAAAAGGAGGAATCCAAGAGGCCGAATGCGAATGCTACCTTATCTCTGATCCTAAGCACAGCAGCTCAGAAGTGGAGATCACAAGCCTCAGTAACTTCTCCATTCCAAGAGTTTCACATGCCGACAAGGAAGTCAGTGTGGTCCTAAATACGAATGACCAGTTATCTGCGTGTGATTAAGCAAAGTTTTGAATGAAATGACAGTTGGGTGCAATTACTGGGGATACTCAGGCTTAGAGGAGTTTTTTGCACATTTTTCAAAGTACTACATCATGGTAATCTCCTAAATATTTAAAACCTCTCACAGGGTGGAATTAATCTGCTGGATTGTCAGTGACTCTCCTCTAATTATAATTTGTTCCTTATGCCAATGTGTTTCCTTTTTATCTTATCTCAGACTCACTGACTTGGAGACAGAGCCTCCTCACTCGGACTCTTGGG
This sequence comes from Oryctolagus cuniculus, assembly GCF_051225735.1. Lineage (NCBI taxonomy): Eukaryota > Metazoa > Chordata > Mammalia > Lagomorpha > Leporidae > Oryctolagus > Oryctolagus cuniculus. The sequence goes on from NC_142874.1 coordinate 136,138,651, forward strand.
AGTTCTGTAGCAGGGAACTCCTTATTCCATTTGATTCAATGGAGCTGTGTCTAAGGTTCCTTGGAAAGTTGTGGTCAGTTGATTTGATTTCCATAAGCTGTCAGAGGTCTATGATATGTGAATTTATTGACTGTTCTCCTTCTGCTAATGTGATGGTTAGTTGTATGACTCAACTTGCTTGGGCTGAGTTGCCCACTTATTTCATATTTGTATGACTCTGTATGAGTGCATTTGCATAAGATTGACACTTGTATTGGTAAAGTGACACAAAATGGCCCTTCCTCATCAGAGTGGACCCTGAATGGAACAAAAAAAAACAAAGAATTCTTCTGGCTTTTGAATTGGGGATTAGCAATTTTCCTGTCTCACAACTCAAACTGAAGATTCAGCTCTCTCTGGATGGTAGACACACAGGCCCTCAGACACACCACGATGACTCCATCACTTGTCCCAACCTCAGGGCTTCGGAAATGAGCTGGAAAGTACTGCAGACTCACTCTGAAGATGCTGGGACTTGGCAGTCTCTCTAACCTCTGCACCCATTCCCTAATAAATATAAAAGATACAGAAATACATTTAACTTTTATTATACTCTTTTTTTCAGATTCCAAAAAAACTAATTAGAAAATATTAATATTTTTAAGGTTCAGTGAAACCCAAAATCTACCATTGATTCATTTATACAAGCCATACTATTAAGGAAAATTTTATTTTATGTGGCATTTGTTAAAGAGAAAAAAATTCTATCTCTTTTAATATTTCACTTTAAATGACTCAAATAAAATAACCATTCTATTAAGTAATTAGTGGAATGAGCAATTATTCATTTTAACAATCCCATTAGTGTAAATAACTTAGTGTGTGCTTTTGAGGTGTATGTAGTACACATACGTACATATATGAGGATATGTGTGATATATACATATATGTGTAAATATAGGTGCCACCACCTCCTCCTCCACCACCACCATTAACAGCCAGACAAAGTTTTTGATGCTCTGCAAAAGGTAAAAATTCATTAAAGCAATGAAGACTCCAACAGAGGAATTGGGCAATGATTATTTCAGATAACAATCTTTCTAATCCCTTTGACATAAGTGTTGTTCAATGGAAATAATATTTTTTGAAAACTCTGGTTTTGGAGGTCAGATTACTGTGCATAATATCTGAATCAATTTTCAACATCAGAGCTGGCACTGTGGCACAGTGGGTTAATGCCCTGCCCTGAAGTGCTGGCATCCCGTATGAGCACCGGTTCGAGACCCAGCTATTCCACTTCCAATCCAGCTCTCTGCTATGGCATGGGAAAGCAAGAAGATGGCCCAAGTCCCTGGGACCCTGCACCCACCTGGGAGACTGGGAAGAAGCTCCTGGTTCCTGAATTTGGATGGGCACAGCTCCGGCCGTTGCGGCCATCTAGGGAGTGAACCAGCGGATGGAAGACCTCTCTCTTTCTCTGTCCCTCTCTCTCCTTCTATTTCTTTCTCTCTCTTTCTCTGCCTCTCCTCTCTCTGTGTAACTCTGACTTTTGAATAAATAAATAAATCTTTAAAAAAATAAAAACTCTGGTTTATTAGAAACATTTTATTTAAACTTTGTGTGTCACATTTTGCATTCTTGAATTATACAATTGCTTTTGTCTTATTAAAACATCTGAATCAAAATGTCCTCCTTGTTCTTTCCATTTTCAAAATGTTAGAAGCAAAATGAAATTCTAATACTGCCTTTAAAACTGATTTTTTAAAAAAATATTAACATGAAATTGCTAAGTAATGGCCAAATTAACACAAATCAGAGTTCATTACATGGCATTAGCAGCTAATTTATTGAAATCATTATGTCTGCTGTTACAGAGAGCCATATGCCAAATCCAGAAATAACAGGCATTTGGATTCTGGGTCATCGCCTTCATATTTGCATATGAGATACATTAATTGATCTCATGTGCATAGTAAAATTAAAACTGCATTTTTCTTGAATATTCCCTAAGAAAATTGGTTAGCATTATATATTAAGCAAATGTTTATTTCTATATAATTTCTTTTGCATACGTAAACTTAGTTATACAAATCATTAATAGTTATGTATTTCTTTACATATCAAGCATGATATTTTCTTCTATCAATCTGCTATTTTATGCCTGTGTGCTTCTATCTTTACACTTTAGCCTGTGACAGGTGGATGTAATAGCTCAACAGTTGATTCTGAGATACATGATTTACTCCCAGAGGGAAAGAAATAAAATTATTTTTAAAAGATATGTTTATTTATTTGGAAAGCGAGTGGCAAAAAGGGAGAGACAGAGAATAAATGAAACCTTCTTTCTCCTTATTTACTCCCCAAATGTTCCCAACATCCGGGGCCGGGTAAGCCTGAAGCCTGGAACCTTGAACTCCATCTGGATCTCCTGTGTGGGTGGGGTTAGGGTTAAGGTTAGGATTAGGGTTAGCATTAAGGTTAGGGAGACCCAAGTATTTTGGCTGTATTCTGCTGCCTTCTCAGGCACATCAGCAGGGAGCTAAATCAGAAGCAGAGCAGCTGGAACTCAAACCAGCACAATGATATGGGATGCCAGCACCATAAACAGCTGGCTTCATCCAACGCACCAAAACAGCAGCTCCAGAAATAAATAATTAACGACTGGATAAAGAAAGACATTCTTCCTTTCCATGACTCACAACTCAAATGCCCATTACAGCCAGGGCTGGGCCAGGCAGAAACCAAGAACTCAGAACTCTGTCTGATTCTCCCATGTAGGTGACCATGACCCACATGGTGAGGCTATCACCTGCTGCCTCCTAGGCACATTATCACGAAGCTGAAATCAGGAGCTAACTCAAACCAGGTGCCAGATCTGCCATTCGATGCAAGTGTCAAAGTGGCTACCTAGGCCGGCGCCACAGCTCACTAGGCTAATCCTCCGCCTGTGGCGCCGGCACTCCAGGTTCTAGTCCCGGTTGGGGCACTGGTTCTGTCCTGGTTGCTCCTCTTCCAGTCCAGCTCTCTGCTGTGGCCTGGGAAGGCAGTGGAGGATGGCCCAAGTGCTTGGGCCCTGCACCCACATGGGAGACCAGGAGGAAGCACTTGGCTCCTGGCTTTGGATTGGCACAGCACGCTGGCCGTGGCGGCCATTTTGGGGGTAAACCAATGGAAGAAAGACCTTTCTCTCTCTCTCTCTCTCTCTCTCTTTCTCTCTCTCTCTGTCTCAATGTCTAACACTTCCTGTCAAAAAAACAAAACAAACAAGCAAACAAAAAAAAAACCACTACTTAGTTGCTGAATTAAACACTCCAGTGGTGGCTTCCTGAACTTTTCTATTCTGATGACAGGAGGGGGCAATTGTTCTGTATGTTCTAGCACGTCCATGAAATTTCAGGATAGTCTAAGAAAAAACAATAACTGTATCTCTATTCCTAAGGTAAACTAAACATTTCCAGCTTGAAATAGTATGCTAGCAAGATGCCTGTAATGTAGAATATGTGTATATGTGTATGTGTATATATGTGTGTGTAAATATGTTTTATATTTCTCTATCCATCTATTTTTTCTGTTAGTCCCACATGATACAAAAGTTAAGAAATTAATTAAGTTCTTAAAAAAGCAAAGATATTCACTAACATGGAGAACCATTTCTACAGACAGGAAATGAACCTACACAATGGGGAGGAGGTGGTAGTTTAGTAATAAAGACATTTTAACAAGCCATAAGAAACTGTATGAATTTAAAGAACATGAACTTATAAAGCAAATATGATTCCTGTACAGTATTTAACCAAGAAAATAAATTCTTTTAACATCATATAGAGAAGGGAGGAAGATAAACATACAAAATAGAAGTTTTTAAAATGAGGAAACAATACTTCTTAACTTTAGAATAGTCACATGTACTATTGGAAGGCACATTGGGTTAAGAAACATTAACATGAATTTGACTTGTTCACCCACTAGTGTAACACCTTGATATAAAATAATGTATTTATATGTGACAGTTCCTAAATTCCTCTCCAGGTAGCCAAAGTCCACTATGTCCCCAGAAGGATTTGAAAACTTGTGAGTGAAGCGTTACAAAGCATATGGGGGATTCCAAAATAGTGGAATAAGGAGGGTTCTTACTGCCCTAGTCTAGGGGAAGATAGTTTAAAAAAAATGGAGAGAGTGCTATCTCAGGAAAGAAATAGGGAGAAAACTACAGTGGAAACTCCATGGAGTTAGAGGGACCTTGTGGATCTACATAGAGGGTATGGACTGGCAGCATGAGCAAGGACACATCACAGGACCACAGCAGCCAAGTTTCAGCACCAGGTTTGGAGAGTAAGGTGAGACCAGACTGCAGCAGCCGGCTGAAGCCACTGGCAGTAAAGCCGTGGGAGAGCCTGGCATGTCTGACCTGGAGCGCTATGGGGGACAGTGTACCTACCAACATGAGATAAAAAGGGGGCACATTTCTCTTTCCTTGACCCCCTGACAATGGCACCCTGCAACTAACTGAGAGAGAGAGAGTAGATGCCATTTTGGAAATATGTAACAGTTTGGGTCCACATGTGTAGGAACCAGCGGGGAGGAGACACATAAGTCTACCTGGGAGGATTGACAGGCAGCTGGGCACCCACGTAAGACTGAGCATGCACGTAGGAATGTGAGGTGCCCCCAGACCCTTAGCACATCACAGGCTCTGGAGCTTAGGCTGCTTGGACCTAAGCTCTCTCAGGATGAGACAATGTATACACAGACAATCCCATAGCTGTGAAAGAACTTCTAAGATCAAATCTTTTGCAATAGCTACAAAAAAGAATTAAATACCTTGAAATAAATTTATCCAAGGAAACCAAAGAGCTCTAATATTTACAAAACATTAAATAAAGAAATAAAAGACAAGAAAAATGAAAAAAACATTTCATGTTCATGGATTGGAGGAATCAATATCATCAAAATGTCCATACTACCAAAAGTAAGTTATAGATTCAATGCAATACCAACCAAAATACCAAGGACATTTGTCCAAGATCTGGATGCTGGAATTCATATGGAAATACAACAGAACCCGAAATGCTAATGCAGTATTATACAACAAAAGCAAAGCCAGAGGCATCAGAATACCAGATTTCAAGATATAATACAGAGCAGTTATAATCAAAACAGCCCAGTACTGTAAAAAATATAAATGGATAGACCAGTGCAGCAGAATAGAAACCCCAGAAATCAACCCATGCATCAACAACCAACTTTATTTTTTTTAAAAGATTTATTTTATTTATTTGAAAGAGAGAGGTACAGAGAGAGGTAGAGACAGAGAGAGAGGTCTTCTATCCGCTGGTTCACTCCCCAGATGGCCACAATGGCCAGAGATGCACCAATCTGAAGCCAGGAGCCAGGAGTTTCTTACAGGTCTCCTACATGGGTGCAGGGTCCCAAGAACATGGGCCATCCTCTACTGCTTTCCCAGGCCATAGCAGAGAACTGGATTGGAAGTGGAGCAACAGAGACTAGAACCAGCGCCCATATGGAATGCCGCCGCTTCATGCCAGGGCTTTAACCCATTGTGCCACAGTGCCGGCCCCCCAACTTTATATTTGACAAGGAGCTAGAATCAATCCCTGGGGCAAGGACAGTCTCTTCAACAAATGGTGCTGGGAAAACTACATCTCCACATGAAGAAGTATAAACAAGACCTCTACTTTACACTTTACACAAAAATCCACTCAAAATGGGTCAAAGACCTAAATCTATGACCTGATACCTTCAAAACATTAGAGAACATTGAAAAAAACCTGCACAACATTGATATAGGCAAAGAATTCTCAGAAAGACCCCAAAGGCACAGGCAATAAAAGCCAAAATTGGCAAATGAGATAACATCAAATTGAGAAACTTCTGCATTGCCAAAGTGCTCCGAATCACTAGCCATCATGGAAATGCAAATTAAAACCACAGATATGTTTTACCTCACCCCTTTTAGAATGGCTTTCATATAGAAATCTGTGGTGGAATGAGAAGGCCATGCCAAGATGGCCGCTGGCAAGCGAGCATCAGTTACTCAGCAATGGCTTTGGAACCCACCTGGCAAAGGAGCCTGCCTGACAACAGACTATGATTGGATAGGGCATAAACCGCCCCTTGACCGGATTGGCTGCCTCAGCTATATAAGCTGCTGTACAAACTGAAGTAAATGAGTCTGCGAGCTGCTTGCCTCTGGCCCGCTTTCACCCAACTCCCAGGGTCTGTGTGGTGACTCTGCTCCTCTTGCCTCCACCACATTCCTCCTCTCAGCAAGAATCCACAGCAACATCTGGAGCCCAGCATGACTGATAGAGAGAGACAATATGTCGGACTTGGCAAGGTCCCCCCTTGATTTCGGCAAGTAGGCCCCTCAGTGTTCTGTGTGCTGTTCGGTTCTGTGAAGGTGAGAACAGAACCCCCTCCTACACCCCTTTCCTTGTCCTTGTCTTTGGTCTAAGTGACCCCAGGTTATGCACACACTGCCCAGAAGCATAAAACCACTTCTCAGCTCCTCCTTTTACTTTTGGCTTCACCTGGCAAATTCACATAAGGGACTGATCATCCCAGAATTTGGAGCCAAGTCATCTTCCTTCACTCGAAAGAGGTGACACTCCGGAGACACGGTGTGGGCATACAGCCTTTACCTAATGAATCAAGGAAGTCCCCCACTAAGCACAGGACACACTTACGAACATTGTTCGTCTAACACAGGGAACCCCCTGCATAATGCCATCAGCCACTGAGGTGCTAGCAACTTGTTTTGTTATGGCAGCAGTGCTGTGGGTATCTTTCCTTTGGCTAGAGTTGGTGTGGTGTGCCACTCTCAAGCACTCAAACATGGGAAAGATACCCCACTCTCAGAAAGCCACACAGATTACCAAACACAATGAGTCTGTGAGTTATAAGAGCCTGTCACGCCAGGCCACTGCCTCACAGGTAACAGTTGATGACTTGGGGAGAGAGAGCTCTGACAGTGAAAATGACATGACAGCAGGCAACACAGCAATGCCTAGTCAGCCACCCCCCAAATACCTGTGGGATGAACTTAGACCACCTCAAGGCAATAACCCACGTGAGGTCATCCCACCCACACCCAGTGAGCATCACCACGTTTGTGGCAGTCCCCAGGCACCCCAGGCTCTCAGGGCAGCTGCTAGACTCCATCCCACCCACATGTTTGCCAGTAATGTGGGAGTGGACACAGAATTCAGGCCCTGGATTCCAAGCATGCTTTTTCAAACTTTAATGATAAATTTCCCAGGACAGGTTGACAATCACCTGCCGGCAGACAG